>NC_056745.1:1155158922-1155503922 GCF_019279795.1 Protopterus annectens | reverse complement strand
ATTCCTCCAAGGATCTGTACAAAGGGCCCTTCTTTTCACCATCTTTTCTAATGATCTGTATTCATCCACAACACATGCTAAAGTAGTTCAGTGTGCAGACGACTCAGCTTTAATCTGCATAGCAGATAACTTAACAGACCTCCAAATAGTAGCCCAACAAGCTTTAAATGATATTGAAACACATCTAAGTAAATCATAAGCAATCCTCAACCCCAAAAAGACACAGTTAATGCTATTTACCAGTAGCAAACAATCACCTACCACCCCTCCTTTCACCATTCTATCGGCAAACAATACAGTCATCCATACATCTGAGCATATAAAACTCCTCTGTGTGACTATTGACAACAATTTCAGATATGACCAACACATAGCCATCACAATTAAAAAAGTTCACGTTAAACTTAGCTCACTGTACAGAAGCAAGCCATTCCCCATTGACAATGCCAGACTAGCTATATCCAGAACCTCCCTCCTCTCTATGCTTCTTTATGCTTTTCCCTTCTTTACCAACTTTAAAAAAAATCAGACTTAACCAAATTGGAAACTTGCTACAACAAAGTAGCCCGCTTTGCGGCCAACCTTCCCCACCAAACCTACCACTGTATTATTGTACATAAATTAAATTGGCTTGAGCTAACTTACCTTCCCCATCCCTACCAACAAATTCACACACAAGATCTTCCATGCTGACAATTACCCATCCCTCAAGGAACTTTTTGTTCCCTTGTCTTGCCCATGAAGTCTGTAAGATCTGCAGACAGAAACTTGCTCACAGTAAACAAAGTTAACATTCTTGTTGAAGCCCTTTTCTCAAATCAAATAGCCAAGTTATGGAACTCTCTACCCCACATCCTCCAAAACACACCTGAGTCTACCAATTTCAAACTACTACTATTTGAACATCTATCCAAAAACGGTCATTCCTCCTGCGCCAGACCTGACTGACAAGATATTTATAACTCTCACCGTACTGTCTACTCCTTACCTCATTTTCTCCCTCTCCTCTGTGTTACTACTACTCATAAAAATATATATATATATATATATATATATATATATAAATCTCATTTGTTCATAACTATTATTTAATATGTACACAGTACTAATTTTATTATTCTCACAGTGATCTTTACTGAAATGCTTGTGTGATTTTCTTTTTTGAACTTGCGTCCACTAGAAAACAATATTGAATACTTCTTTTGTATGGACTTAGCTTGATGAAGTGTAATCTACATCTTACTATATGTATACTATTGTACTGCCTAATTATTGTATTTTGCTCATATTTCTGTGGAGCTTTTTTTCCCGGGCCTCTGCTGAAAACTGGTTTCTGGCCCAGTCAGACTTTCCCTGTAAACAAATGTAAATAAATACATTTCCATGGTTTCACATTCAGTAATAAAGTCCTTGTCCTTTGTTACCATCCTGATCTCTTACACATATTGCCCTTTACCAGTAGCTACATTCTGCTGCTTTGTGTGTGAACTCCTGTAATGAAGGATGGTGTTAGAGTATGTGGGCTTTCTATATATTCTTGAAATACAAGTTCTTTCCAAAAAATCTTTTACAAGAAGTATATTTAAATAGGGAATTATTTCATTCTCTTTGGTTGATGTACTGCATAAATTCATTCATTCTTTAGTGTCCCTCCATAGTAAAAATGGATCCTCCGAGTATCTGTTGTGAATTCTAAATGATTCCTTGTATGCACAGTTCAAAACTAACTGCTTCTCCCATTTAACCATAACAATGTTAGCAAACAGTGAGCCAACACTGGACTCCATGGCCACCCTCTTGAGGTGTAGATAGGTTTTTCCTTCAAAATAGATTGTGTTTAGGACAAGCTGAAATAATTCCATATAAATTAATTTTTCCTTGTTCTGTATTCTTTTCATTTAAAAATTCACAAAACCATTCAACTGCCTGCACATGTGGGATTATGGCGTACAGATCCTTCACATCAGTGGTAACCAGCAGGTCTTCCTCATGAAATTCCAAATAGTTCATTTTCTCTAAGAAATTCCAGCCGTCCCTACACACGTTTCTCACCGTGTAGTAAATGCTTTAAGGTGGTATCGAGAAATTTTGCATATGCACTAGTTAGTTAGTGATCCCCTACCATCCACAATTGGTCTCATTGGTGGGTCAACCACAAATTTGTGGAGTTTTGGGATCCCAAAGATAATTGGTGTAATAGGGGAAGGCACTATTAAGTAAGTGTGATCAGAGACCTGGGGACACAGGTGGACAGTAGTCTCTCCTTTGATAATCACATCGCCACAGTAGTCAGGAAATCCTTCTACCTGGCACACCTCATCACAAAAGGTTTCTCATCCAGGAAAAAAAGAGGTCATTGTTCCCCTCTACTCATCACTCATTAGACCCATTATAGAGTACAACGCCCCTTTTGGTATGTACCTCACAAGACATCTACAACTACTGGAAAGGCCACAGAAATACCTCACAAAGAGGATTACTGGCCTCAAACAGATGCCCTACGCAGACAGTCTCAAACAACTCCAACTTTACTCTGTCGCATATCGCCTACTCAGAGGCGATCTCTGTCTAACATACAAAGCTATGTCAAACCCAGAGCTGTTGGACATGCTCCACATAAAGAAATCCTCTGAGCTACATGCTCTAGGGACCTAAACCTTGTCACCACAATAAACGGAACATGCTGGAGGGATAGATTCCTGTCCCAGAGACTTTCCATACTCTGGAACAAACTACCTATCTATATCAAGCAAAGCTCCTCATTAGCACTCTTCCAGAAAAATCTTGATGATTGGATGGGAGATAGGAAATTCACCCCGGGGATCAATTCTGTGGCTGTGCTTGACAGGGGCACAGGAAAATAATTTTCTTGAGTGGCAAAAGCCAGGGTACCATTTGGCTAGGCTGATATAGGCCCTAGGGCCAATAGCCTAGTACCTACCTATGAACCTATGAATGGAAATCCTACTGTCAATGAACATGTCATTAAGCTGCCCTATCAAATTTTTTCAGTTTTTTAGTTTATGTGGTTTTTGATACTAATAAAACACCTTCCATGTTCAGCTTTGTACTTTAGGTAGTTTAAGTCATTAATAACTGTATTATCCAACACAGACATTTCCGCAATTAATTCATCAATCAGTCTCATATATTTAACCAGGCATTCCATATATTCCAACTCTTGCCTGTTAAATGACATCAAAAGTTCCTTGTGTAGGGGAGAACCTTTTTCCAACACTGTGTGGTACCTCCTTTATGTAACACCTTCAGAACAATACTCATTTTTATGCACAAAAACAAATATGAGTTCTCTAACTGTAATTTTTTTTAATTTTGAAAAGTTTATAAGCTAATTCCCCAACATATCAAGAGAATCAATATCACTTGTTGAGTTTGTTAAACAGGGAGAGAAGGTACATTAAAACTAATACTAGAGTTAAGCCAGTCTCTAAAATTCGGTACATTATCTGCCGTTCTGTTTTTACTATAATTTTGGCTTACCCTATGGTTATTCACTCCATCACGGGTCATTATTCCACCATCGTTGGGTCATGCATTTCTTCTGTTTTCCGTAATGCTGGTGTTGTCTAATTGCTGTGTTAGTTGCTCGATAAGTAAGGTTAAATTCCCAATAGTGCTTCGTAAGTCTGCCATCTCAAGTTCAGCAAGTAACAGTTGCGATGCTGCAGCTCCCCCTTCTGCCATTCCTTTCATAAGTACAAACCACTCAAAACGAATGACAATGCAGTAAAACCTGATAGAAAATATGAACAAGAAGGTGAGTAGGCGGTATGCAGTGAACAATCCAATGTTTAATGAAACATGAAGGTAAAACTAAAATTAAAAGTTTAGAAGATAAGTGCTTTCATCCTGGTTTCTCCCAAGATGACTTCAGATAACACACAAGTACAGTTTTTACAGAATCGACGTAAAATCACGTTAAGCGGTAAATCAGCTTTCTTAAAGCAGTACAAGCCCAAGTGCATAAATCAAATGCTTAAAAATACATAAAACATATTTTTTCTCTTCTTTCAAGAGAAAAGGGAATTTGAAAGTTAATAATTTAAATGTATAACTTAACAGTTCGCCTCTAATTATAAAGTGCTTATATATATATATATATATAAGTATTGGTGTTTTAATTTGAATGTTTTTAAACTGTAGTATTTATGTTTAAAGTGAATGTGCATATGTTAGAGTGTGATGTATATTTTGCTGTTACTTTTAAAGCACTAGCACTTTAATTCAACTGCACTAATTAATTAATTAGATGATCGTTGACTTTTGAATTTTGTGGTATATATGGGAAGAGAATTTCATTTGTAATGGTACATCTGATGAAGCGGCTGATTCCGTGAAAGCGCTTATGTTCTTGTGTTTTTTCTATCATTAAATGTTTTAACGTTGAAGTACGCGTTCCAGTGATCATTTAAAAGAATTGTGCTCATTGTCGACTGTCGCAAGGGATATTTGGAGCTGTTTTGATATATATATATATATATATATATATATATATATATATATATATACACACACACACACACACACACACACAATCAAATTTTATCACCCACTCAGCATGGTTTCAGAACAGGACACAGCACCACTAACTGCCCTCTTATCCTTCCTTGATAAAGTTAACCAGGCACGGGATTCTGGTAAAATAATTGCTTCACTTTTCCTTGACCTCTCCAAAGCTTTTGATACTATTTCCCAAACTATCCTCCTCTCTAAACTATCCACCCTCTACATTTCTCCCCCTACCCTGCAATGATTTAACAGCTCTCTCTCCAATAGGCAGCAATCCACCAAATGGCAACAATCTTACTTTCCCTTCCTCAGTACTTCCACAGGGGGGTACCCCAATGCTCCATACTTGGTCCTCACTCTCCCACAATGCTCAGTAATCCAATATGCTGATGACTCTACAATAATATGCACTGCAAATTCCAGCTCTGAACTCCAGCAAATTACCAAGAATGCCCTCACATCTACTGAATCTTGGATGCTTAACAATCATCTTGCCCTAAATCCAAAAAAACTAAACTAGTAATTTTTATCCCTAGGAAAACCACTCCATTTGATAAAAAACTCTTCACTATACAAGTTCAAGACAATACCACTATAGCCGTTGTCCCACACACTAAATTACTAGGCATTATTATAGATGAAAACCTTAACTTTGACCTACATATAAACAATAACATCAAAAAAACACACCAAAAGCTTGGCTTGCTCTACAGGCACTAACGCTTTCCTAGCCTCTCTACTAGACAAACTCTTGCAACTACCGTTTTATTACCCTCTCTCCTTTATAGTGCCCCTCTCCTCACCAGTATCCAAAATTTTGCAAAATCCAAACTTGCTATGTGTTACAACAGAATAGGAAAATTTGCCACCAAGGCCAAATTCTCATCCCACCACTGTAAGTCACTGAAACAGTTAGGGTGGCTGGAACTGCCCCACCATCTCTCTTTCACCTAACTAACTACTGTGCATAAAATAATCTACAGACCCACAGACTGTCCTGCTCTCTCAACTCTACTTGCCAAATACCATCCCAGCAGGCATCTAAGATCCGAAAATCATCTACTTCTAAAAGTAGATAAGCCCACCTTACCTGCTGGTCAACTCCTCTATTCCTTCACTATCGCCAAACTATGGAACTTAGTTCCACCTTCTATAAGAAACACAGGCAGAACCACCACCTTCAAACAAATACTGAAAAATCATCTCAACTCTTCCTGGCTATGTTCCTGCTCTATAACCTAACCTCTTCACTCTCCTTATATGATTACTAAACTCCTGTGTCTTTTGCTACTAGTGACTGATGATACTTTCTCCATATTTATTTTTATCTTCACTTATTGATACTGGTACAATAATAATGATTAATATATTTCTGTTTATACCACTCTGAATTCATGGAATTCTGTTTTAATGTATATTTTCTGTATATACTACTGTAATCAAACAAACTAGATTCCTGCTTTTATGTATATATTCTGTATATGTTACTGTATTTACTATCTGTAACACTGTTTCTGCTTCTGTACTAATTAATGTTTACATTTTTCTGTATCTCGTTGGAGCTTTTCTCCCTGGGCCTCCACTGAAAATGGGCTCTTTTAGGCCCAGTGGACTTTCCCGGTAAACAAATGCAATATGTATATATATATATATATATATATATATCTATAACATACAAATAAATAAATATACTAATAATTCTGTTCTACTATACCCCATAGTAATAAACGAGAAAAGGTACCAGGTCCTCAGCGAAGGTCCACCAAAAGTTTAATGAGCAGCAGGTAAACACAGTAGCAGCGAAAACAAGGCACACAGTGACAGAAAACAGTAACAGCAATACGTAGCTAATGCAACCTCCATTTTCATCAAAACTTCATCAGATCTGATATAAAAATAGCTACTTATTGCTGTTACTGTTTTCTGTCACTGTGTTGCCTTGTTTTCGCTGCTACTGTGTTTACCTGCTGCTCATTAAACTTTTGGTGGACCTTCGCTGAGGACCTGGTACCTTTTTTCGTTTATTTGTATTGTTTGGTACCTGCCTTGGATTTTGGTATACCCCATAGTACCTTACCAGAATTTTAAATAAAAATGGCATCACTTTCATACCTCTCAACCGTATCGAATTTCTCTGTAAATACCTGTTTTAAGGGCAAAATATTGGGGTGCCACGAATTCCCATGTGGCCCTTTAGTTTCTGAATTTCCTGTTTTTTTTAATTTTATTCCTGACATCATCACATGCAGGGCGTGCACAGCGACATCAGCTTTTGCAGGACAGTCAGTGTTCAAACAGTGCACAGACAGCACATTTTTCATCCCCTGGTTCCTCCTGTCCAGGTAAAAACACAATGTTCTTAACTTTTACTTAACTGACACACAAATGCCTGCCATTAAGTAAAAGTTAAGAACATAGTACCTAATGCCTGCAGCCGTTAAGTAGTCTCTGAGTCCTGTCTAAAATGTAATTACACTGTCATTGAATATTCTAAATCACACTGTGATTACATTTTAGAGAAACGGCAGGAGATTACTTAACGGGCGGTTGCATGCATTAGGTACTATGTTCTTAACTTTTACTTAAAAACAGGAGCAGGCATTTGTGCATTTTAGAGAAACTTTAGGTGCTTAACTTTTAGTTAAAAAAACATCAGGAGAAACTGTGTTATTATAGGTTCATAGGTTTATACTAGGCTATCTGCCCTAGGGCATTTAGAAGCCTAGCCAGAATGTGTTTGGCTTTCGCCACCCATTTTAAATTTATTTTGCTATGCCCTTTTTTGAGGTTAGTATACTGTGCCTCTGTCTAACAGTGACACAGAAGTGATACCCGGGGCAAACCTACGATCTCCCATCCACTCATCAAGATTCCTCTTGAAGAGAGTCAATGAGGGACTCTGCCTAACCTGGACTGGGATTTTATTCCAGAGTGAAGGGAGCCTCTGGGTTATGAATCTGTCCCTCCAGCATGTCTTATTTATTTCAGTGCTGAGGTTCAAGTCTCTCGAGTGCGTAGCTCGATGGGATTTGGATTTTCTGAGGTGCAGCATGTCCATTAATTCCGGGTTGGACATGGCTTTATACGTCAGGCACAGATCGCCTCTGAACAGGTGGTATGCCACTGAGTAGAGCTGGAGTTTCTTTATCTGGGCAGCATATGGCATCTGTTTGAGCCCTTTGATCCTCTTGTTGAGGTACTTTTGGGGTCTTTCCAGTTGCTGCAGGTGTCTGGTAAGGTACATCCCAAAAGGGGCATTGTACTCAATTATGGGCCTGATGAGGGATGAGTAAAGAGGCACGATGACCTCCCCTGATCTAGATGTGAATCCCTTCATGATTAGGTGGGCTATATAAAATGTTTTTCTAACCACTTTGATCACGTGGTTGTCAAATGAGAGATTGCTATCAACTTGGGTCCCCAGGTCCCTAATTACTTCTTCTGTACTTAATGGATTACCACCTATGTGGTAATTTGTGGGCACTTTGTTTTTGCCAAAGGGATGACTATACACTTTTGGCATTTAGCTTGAGGCCATGGCTCTGGCACCAGTTGTCTGTTTCTATGAGGCCCTTTTGGAGGATGCTTGTGTCGGCTGGAGAGTCGATTATGGCGCCCAGTTTGCAGTCATCTGCGAACTTGGTCAGCCACAGTCCTTCTGTGTTGGCCTGTACCTCCGAGAAATATATACCGAACAAGAGAGGTCCCAGGACTGAGCCTTGTGGGACACCACTTGTAACTGGTTTGGAGTCTGACATGGCTCCAGCAATTCTAACCATGTGGGTTCTGTCCTTGAGCCAGTTTGCAATCCATCTAGTGACATAGGGGTTTATATTTAAGCTGGTGAGCTTATCTATAATGCCCGCGTGGGGTATTGTATCAAAGGCTTTTGCGAGGTCCAGGTAAGCTGTGTGGACCACCTTCCCCTCGTCAATGGCCTTGGTGACTGTTTCAAAGAAATCAACAAGGTTTAAGAGGCAGGATCTGCCCTTAACAAAGCCGAACTGGGTAGGATCCAGTGTCTGTAGGTCCCCAATATATTTATTTATGAGGTCCATGATGATCCTTTCCATAGCTTTGCAGACATATCCTGTAGTCAGGCTGAGATTGAACAGTAGTTTTATGTTTGGGTTTAGCTCTTCTTGGAGTTCATGTAGGACGCAGCCCTGGACACTGTCTGGTCCCATTGATGCTGTTTTTTTTGCTTTGGAGAGGGCGGCTCTTACCTGAGCATCTGAGATGTCAGGGGGGCAGCACTCTGCTGGGATAGATATTTGCCCTTTTGGTGGGGGGGGGAGAAGTTTGTGCTGAACCTGTCAGCTAGGATGTTGGCAATGTCTGTGGGTTCAGTGTATTTTTTTGTCATTTTGGACTAATTCTGAGCATATCTAGGAATTCCCACCCAGGTTCCTAACATAACTAAAGAAAGCCTTGTGATTATCCTTAGTTTCCTGTGCAATTTTTCTCTCGAAGCTTGCCTTAGACAATTTTATGAGTGCCCATAGTTTTTTGCTAATACTGATCAGTGATGCCTTCCCTTTTTGGGATTTTGCTCTATCATTTAGTAACTTCCTCCTTCTATTGTATAGTTTGTTTATAGCTGGGGTCCACCAGACAGGACATCTGCCTTTGGAGGATTGGGACTTGGTTTTATTTGGGATCGCATGATCCATGCATTCCTGAAGGTGTTCATAGAATGCGTTTATAAAGGATTCTGCGGTCTGGGCCGTATTTTCCACAGGCCCGGGGACTTTGAAGGATTCCACCTCGGTTTTGAGGAGTGTGAAATTTGCTTTAGAGAAGTTTTTCATTGTGGTTTTCTGGGCAGGGGGTGGGGTCGGGATGTGAATATCCAGTGAGATTAGTTTATGGTCTGATCTTACCAGTGAGGGATACACTTCTGGTCTGGAGCATAGAGTCCCCATGTTGGTGATGATCAGGTCCAGTATGTTTTCCCCTCTTGTGGGAGTGGTAACAAGTTGTTCCATAGCATTTGAGTTTATAAATTCTAGGAACCTTTGGGCAAGGGTGTTGGAGCTAGAGTAATGCTCCCAGTCTATGTTTGGTGTTGGAGCTAGAGTAATGCTCCCAGTCTATGTTTGGGTAGTTGATGTCGCCCAATATAATGGTGTTTGGAGAGACCTTCATATTTTCCAGTGTTCTCAGGAAGGCCGAGTGGGGTTCCTGGGTTTGGGAGGGTGGTCTGTAGCAGGCTATAAACTGGAAGGTAGTTTTACCCACTGTTAGTTGCACATGGATTATCTCTGATACTTCGTGCTTTGCCACCAACCTGGAGGTGTGGGTATCTTCGATGAATATCGATACTCCCCCTCCTTTTGTGGTTCGGTACAAGTTTTGGGGCCGAAAAGCATGGTATGAGGTATAACCTGGTAGTGCTGGGGTGCTCTCGGGAGCCCTGAACCAGGTTTCTGTTACTGCATAGATATCGATGTTCTCCATGCTAAGGAGAGTTTCGAGTGCGTGCATCTTGAGGTTTAGACTTCTGGCATTGAGTAGCATTACTCTTAGTTTCTTATCCCTTGTGATACCTATGGAGGTGGGTTTGTCTTTTGAGCCCTGCCTAAAAAAGGCACTATGGGGGTAGCAAGAGCCTTTGCCAATATCCGAAAGCCCAGGGGTGACAGGTGCAAGCCGTCCCTAGCGAAGCATCGTGGCTTGTCGAGCATATCATCCCAAGCTGACAGGCATTGGATCCCCTTTGAATGACACCAGTACTTAAGCCAATTGTTGAAATTGATCATCTTGTCTTCATATTGTGGCATCATTCTTGGTGAGGGTAAGATGCTACTCAAGGTCAGGGTCATACCGGCCTGGGCTACATGCTCAGAGAGCTCCTTTATGTCTCTTTTCATGTAGTCCAGGGAGGTACGTCTCAGGTCATTCACACCAGCATGGACATTGACGGAGTCATATTTGTACTTGCCTTGGAGTGACCTGAGTGCTTGTGTTATGTGGTGGATCCTAGCGCCCGACAGGCTGCTCACCGTGACCCTCTCCTTGTTCAGCCTGGTGAGCGGGACGTCAGTATGCCTGACGATAGTCACCTATTACAAGTGTATCAGGTGTGTTGTTTAGTCTTAAGGGCTGTGACTGTTCGGCACACTGGCTTTGTGAGATATGTGTTGCACGTGTTTTGTTTTGGGGTAGCAGTTGCTTGGGTTTCTGCTTTGGATGTCTCTGCTGCTTAGGCAGATCTTTATTTAGAGCCTCCGAGTATGTTTTTGTGTGATTATGTGTTTGGTTTGCTGTCGTGGTAGGTCTATGTGAGACTGGAATTGTAGTGAGTGTGGTTTCCTTCTCCTCCTGACTGGTTATGCCAGTACTGAGTTGAGAGAGCTTAGCCTCCAGTTTGGCTATATGGTTGCATCTCTCACATGTGTTGGAATTTGTTGGGAGGAGGAGAGGGTTGTCTGTGTACATGAGGCAGTTGTAACATTGCCTCAAGATTCCCAGATTCACCAGCTGGACCGGAGAGGAGATTGACAACTGATCTTTGGACATGCTAGAATAATATTGGGAATTCCTTAATAATTGAAAACAAGGCCAGTGGTGAGTGAGGGTGTGTAGTGCTTTTAATTTTTAGTGCTGACTTATATAATTGCTTTAGTGAGCAAGTGCCAGGTAACTTAAGTGCAATGTGTTACAGGTAACTTAAATGCAAAAACGACAAACAGTAACTTTCTTTCAAGTGAAACAAGGAAATAAGTACAGTAAGCAATGCAGATATCACTAGTGATCCACAGAAGCGCTGAGAAGCCGCGTATTAGGTGGAATTAGCGTTCCAGGGAAATAACAAGCAAACGAACAACAAGCATATAAACAAAGCTAGATTCAGCAGGCCTGGATCTAGTCTATGCTACAGCAAACAAGGTGTACCAATTTCAGTAAGATACAGTTCAAATATTCAGGCACTATAAACCTTTAACCAGAAATTCCCAGCTCAGAAGGGCAGAGTCCAGCCTCTTCTCCCACAAGAGTGCAGACCACGAACCTTCTTAATGTAAAATAACTGGCCTGAAGCCCAAGTGCTTAAACCAGAACTAATACACTTTAAGAATAACAGACACTGGGCTCTCAATCAGCAGTTCCCAACTTAGAAGGATGAAAGCTACCTGTCCTGCCACCACAGTGCATGCCACAAACCTTCCTAATGTAAAACAACTGGTCTGAAGCCCAAGTGCTTAATCCAAAAGACTTAGAATGATAGCTACACTTTAATCAAGTTACTACCAAGCAGTAATAAATACAATTGAATACTTTAGAGAATGCCTGGATTAGTGCTCAAGTTACACAAACAAAGCTAGATCCAGCAGGCCCAAATCTATAGCAAACAAGGAGCACCAACTTCAGTAAGAAGCAGTTCAGATATGCATGCACTATAAGCCTTTAACCAAAAATTCCCAACTCAGAATGGCAGAGTCCAGCCTCTCCTCCCACAAGAGTGCAGACCACGAAACCCTCTTAATGTAAAATAACTGGCCTGAAAGCCCAAGTGCTTAAACCAGAATTAATACCCTTTTAGAATAACAGACACTGAGCCCTCAATCAGCAGTTCCCAACCTAGAAGGATGTAAGCTACCTGTTCTGCCACTACAGTGCAGATCACAAACCCTCTCAGTGCAAAACAACTGGTCCGAAGCCCAAGTGTTTAAACCAAAAGGCTTAGAATGAGTTACACCAAGCAGTAATAAATACAATTGAGTACTTTTAAGATGATGCAAAAGTAAAATAAAGTAGGTAGAAACACAAGTACAGTAAAAGCAGATGAAATTTTTATTTATTTATTTTTTTTCTGAACAAGTGCTTTTACTTACTTAATGGGTGGGTGTGTGATTACTAATTGTTCACAGCAGCCGTTAGCTTAACATAATTACTACCAAAGTGTCGAAAATTGAAACTGCAAAAAACAGCAGGAGAAACTGTGAATCTACACTTTGAAACTGTTGAAAACTGTGCTTTACTTGCTTAATAGGTGGATATGTGATTACTAACTGCCAAGTGAACTGCTGTGCAATTTATTTAATTTAACTGCCGAGTGAACTGCTGTGCATTTTATTTAACTGGTGAACTGCTGTGCATTCTATTTAACTGGTGAACAGCTGTGCATTCTATTTAACTGGTGTGTGTGTGTGTGTGTGTGTGTGTGTGTGTGTGTGTGTGTGTGTGTGTGTGTGTGTGTGTGTGTGTGTGTGTGTGTGTGTGTGTGTGTGTGTATAGAATGCCCCACATAAGTGTGGCTGTTGGTTAGAGGTACCCAGACTCAAACCCTGTACCTTGAGTACATGAAGCATGTGTCTAAATTCTTTACCCATACCACCAGAATGTCTGGCTCGTAATTTTGGTCTTTTCCTCTTAAAACTTTTGGTTTTCTGGCAAATCAGTGAGAACTGAATTCACTAAGTAATAGCTATTTAAGTTTCAGTCTTCCTGTCTTTCAGGAAACGCATGGTAACACAAAACTTTTATTCTAGCAACTTTTCTAAGATTATGCAAGCAATGTATAAAATGTGTCCCTGGTTTTGGGCCTTTGCCCCCCCCCCCAATAAATTTTGGCTTTTTACATATTTCTTATGTTGCATAGTTCTTAAGGTGGAGAAAAGTCTAGTGCTGCTTATGTAGTAGCACAATGGGTAGAATACTTGCTCTTGATACAGACGGACGTGGGTTCTACTCCCACAGTATGCCAATGCATTGCTGATACTGTACTCTGTTGTACTTTTAAAATGGGGGTGGATGCTACAGTCCTGAGAATGTCCTTTGGCAGAGATACCTAGTAACTATGAACCTGTTAACAGTTTGCCATCCATTCCCTATTGTAATATTACTAGCTTTTCATTTTTTTTTAATGTAACATAGGCACTTTATTTGTAGATGAAATATAAAGTTGTGTGCTAGCAGCAACCTCTTCATTAGTTACAGTCTAAATAGATCTCTTTAATGTGGAATTATTTAAATGACTTTTACTTCTGCAGAGATTGTGCATATTTACTGATACTGCTGGATTGTAGAAGTTTGAGTAGACTTTCATGATGGGAATGTTCTGAATTGGGCAATTTTGTCATTATTGGTTCATGCATTTTGTTTCATTGCTTACTGGAAAAATGTTTAAAAGAATAAATTTAAAATGTGCTCTAACAAGCGTGCTGTATTAGACAAGGAATATAATTTAGTACAGTCAGGAAGTTATATCAAAGAACACATGTATGTTTCGTGTGCAAGGGGCCTATGACTTGAAAACAGTCCAAAGGTAATCTTCTGCCACTGGCCAGATGCATTTTCTTTGAATGTGGGTTTCAATGCTGTTTCAATGAATGTGAGTTTCAAGGGCAGAGAAGTTTTAATGCAAAGTAAGTCTATTTTCATTGTGAGACTGTATTGCTTTGTTTAGCAGATGTCTGTTAGTGTTTGCGCTATAAAATGTATAATAGTCCAAATCATTGTAGAAGTAAAGCAGTATTCGCATTACAGTATTTATGGTAAATGGGGCAAAATAGCCAAGTAATGGGAGATTGGAATGGCTGCATGGGGGAGGCCTATTCGACCATGATTTTGTGAGAGGGGAAGGGCGGCAAACTCAGCCAGCCCCGGGTGTCACAAACTCTAGCTCCGCCACTGTCTGATCAGTAGGCCATGGAGAATTAATTTTGGAGGTCCTAGCAAACTATAAAATTCTTTTGCTAAGATTAGAATATTGCCTGCCATTAAATGCCCTACTTTTACCACAAATCCCACATACAAGTCAAGTCACCAAAAACAAAATCATAACATTTATCATCTTTTCCCTTCCTAGTAAACATCATTGCTACACATTTAAAAAAAATGGTTACCATTTACTGTAATGTCTAGGACCATATTTTGGTTGTCTCTTGTTCAGTTTGCGTTTGAAAGTTGGTATCCCACAATTCCATTGGAGTGGGTGGGGCTAGGTAATTATGTATGCAAATTTTGTTAATCAGCGTACAGATTTGTACCTCTTTTCCAGATTTTTGATGTTTGTGAGTTGGGAGGTATGATCACTTTATATTAATAGATCATTTAAAACTATATATTAAAATAAATGTATAAGTAAATTATGTCACAGTGTGTTACTAAATTCAGATGTAAACAATAAATAAATATTAAATCCAGAGAGAGGGAGGGTTAGGCTTGAAAGGACAATGCTAGGAACTACAAATTTAAATGTCCATACCTGGCATAAAAAACAAAACAACCCCAAAAAACAAGGGCAGAAGGAGTGAGCTGCTACTGCAGCAGTGATCATTCACACATCTATTGTTATGGTAAATTTACTTACACAATTGTACTATGTTCATCATATTTATTGATCCCTGCTGCCTTAGATTTGTGGGTAGATTACCCAGAGTAACTACATGTGAAAGGTGGAAGGAGAAGACTCCAGGAGCCCTTGGGATTATGTTCCTAGCAAAGCCTGACCTTGGGCCTAGAGAAGGAATCAAGCTTGTAGTGCTTTGTAAAAGTATGTACAAAGGACCAAGTAGCAGCTTCTAGAGATCACCCTTTCCAGAAAGCCATAGATGAAGCCAAGGTCCCAGCAGAGTGGGTTATGACCCTGCCTGGAATAGTTCTGTTATGGTGAGTATAACAAAAGGTAATAGCCTTAGACAAACATTTAGAAACTGTTCGTTTTGACACAAGTGGTTGTTCTTACCTCTACAGGAAATAAACGTGATCTGGACATATGAAAGATGTAGTTCTTTCAAAATAGTGCCGGAGTTGTCTGTGGACATCCAAGGTATGGAGTATCCTTTCTCTCTCATTTTTAGGTTTAAGAAAGAAAGCGGGAGACTGATAGTTCATCTTAAAGTAAACTGTAATGCAACTGTAGGAGTAAAGGTGGGTTTAGTTCTCCGAGAGACCCTATCCCTGTAGAAAATGAGAAAGGGTTGCAATTCGGATACTTTGCAGAGGTTAGAGCAAATCAGTAAGTCTGTTTTCCATGTTATGAACCTCAAGTCAGCCAGGTTAGCTGGTTCATGTGGAGCAACTGTTAGCTTCTCTAACACAAAATTAAGATCACAAAGAGGGATCATCAATCTACTTGGAAGCCTCTTGTGCAAAACCCATTTCAAAAACATTTTTGACATGAGACTGCATTGAAAAATGAGGCTCCGTGGACAGGCATGTTGAAATGGCCGATAAATGAACCTTGGTAGAGGAATAAGAAAAGCCATAGCATAGTAACTTGCAAAAATATTGTAAAAACAGATAACTAGCCCTGAGTGGGTGCTAGTTATGTTGCAGGCACTAACTAGATTTTTTTCTATTTGCTATTATATGATTTTCGAGTAACAGGCTTTCTTGACCGTACTAGTACCTGCTACATGTCCCTCAGTAAAAGGTGCTTAAAAGGAATTGACCCCTGTTCTTGTGCAAGTAGAGCCATTCTGTGAGGAAGCTTGTGGTAATTTCCCCTGACCATTTCCAAAAGAAGGGAAAACTATGCTTGCCTGGAAAAGAAGGGAGTCACCACAGTGATTTTGGGCGATTCCTTCTGAATCTTTAGAAGTACCATGGATATTAGAGGAGAGTTTGGAAAAGCATACAGGAACATTCCTGTCCAAGGAAAAGAAAAGGCATCTGTCTTCCAGGACACCTTGCATTGAGTCGTGGAACACAGTCTTGCCAGTTGATTGTTCAGAGAGGGGACCAAGAGGTCTACTTAAGGAACTCTCCACATATGGATCAAGTCATGAAAGACCAGCTGATACAGTTTCCATTTGTGAGCGTCTGCCCTGGTCCTGTTCAGCTCGTCTGCCACAATCTTTTCGTTTGACAGAATGTAGGATGCCTGTTGAGTGATATTGTGCTGTAAAGCCGTATTTCACAGTAACATGGCTAGTCTGTAAAAGGAGTGCAACCTGGTTCCCCTGCTTGTTGATGTACCTCACAACTGTGGTATTGTCTGTAACAACTTGAAGAGATACCTGGGACCAAAGATGCTTCAGAAAATTGAGTGCCTTGATTAGCATCTATTTGATATTTGTATGTTTGTGTCTGTCTTTGGTGCCCCACACACCCTGCACTTTTTTCCCTCCTTCTGAAGCTGCTCCCTAAGCAGAAGTCCGAGGCATCTGTAGTGACTGATTGCTTTGCAACAGGGAGGAATAGCAAAAAACCTGGAGTTAAGGATATCTCTTGTTTCCACCAAATGATTTCTGTTCTGACAGTCCCCAATCTTGGGATTTGAAAAGACAAAGGGTATTGGTGCTGGGACCAGAGAGACACTAGATACCATTATATCTTTCTCAACCTGGAGTCTTTCCAGGGGTAACATGAAAGTTACAGGAGCCATGAGACCTAAAATCCAGAGGTATTCCCTCTCAGTGATCGAAGTTTCAGTGGAAAACCTTAGAAATAGATCTGTTTTTACCTGTAGAAGAAAAGCTCTGTGAAGTGAGGTGTGTAGTTGACATCCCAGGAACAGAATCTTGTGCGGAGGAGTAAAGAAAGACTTTTGAATGTTCTCTTGGAATACCACCTTCTGTAAGAGGTCTCTCAGTCAAGAAAGAGATTCCTGACACTTGAAGAAGACTCTGCAAAGTTGAGTAAGTCATCCACTTATGGAAAAATGTGGACACCCTGTAGCCTCCAGTGAGGTATAACTAGAGTTAGACAGTTTTTGAACATTATTGGTGCAGTGGATTGTCCACGGGTAAGGCAGAGAAGTGATGATGTGATCCAGACACATAAATCCTTAAGAAACGTCTAAAGTCTGGATAAGTAGGGGTGTGATGATCAGCATCTTTTAAGTCTAATGCTTCATTGAAAGAGTAAGAAAATGTAGCAAGTTGTGAAGTGACACCATTTTGAATCTGGACGCAGTCACAAAAAGATTTAGGAAGGAAAGATCCAGACCTGGTCTCCAGGTATTTTCTTTTTGGCACCAAGAAATTCATTGAATAAAAAGCCTTCCCCACCTGGGAAGGAGGAACTGTATCTATCACTCTTTGGCACAGCATGTGATGAAAAACCGGGGGAGGTTTGAGGCTTCTTATTTTGAATCCCCTTGCCACTTCTTAAATATCTGCTTACCTGTATCTTGTTGAGACTGTTTGTTCTGCTTTTTGCCAGAGATGGATGAGTAGATAGAGAATCCATTGGAATATCTGGAAAATTAGGGCTGAAAAATCTTGAGCATCCCTGGATTAGCTTAACCCTTTCACCACATTTTTGATCACGCCTGCAGCAGAGTGGCTAAAAACTAAATCCCTATCCAAAGGAGAATTTGAAATCTCATTAACATCATCTTGGAGGTACTGAGAATGTAGCCATGTAGATTTCTTCAAATCAGTACATTGGCCTTAGCCCTGGAAGAAATACCCAACTAAGACACACACACACACACACACACACACACACACACACACACACACACACACACACACACACACACACACACACACACACACACACACACACACACACACACACACACTGTAAACAATGATTAGTGCCCTGTGCAGTTGAAGAAACTAAATTATTTAAAGCAGATTTTTCCTCACAAGAAGAAACTGCAGATAAAACATTCTTCATACTTTCACAATTAGAACAAACTTTAACGTATGAACCTGACAATTCAAAATTCTGAAAATCAAAGCTGCAGAAGTATACACCTTTTACATACTTAATTAGTAATTTTCCCATCCTTATCAGAAAGAGTAGGATTAGAATTAACTAAGTCTAGCAGTGGGATCGACTGAAGGAATAGTTGCTGGGTCAGGTTTGGGAATAGTGTATAAAAACTTAAAAGGCTGAGGAACTTTATACATCCTATCTGCCTTTTTTGGGGCAGCTGGCTGACTATCAGGAAAACTTCAGGCAACGGCACACATCCTCTAAACCAGAGCAGGAGGAATTGGTGTGGGTTCTGGAAATTCCTTCTGTAGCAAGTCAGAATATTTTATGAGGGACTGAGAAAACTCAGTCTTCTTCCACTGAAAACTGTCACATTCTAGCAAGTCTCAGAGAAACAGAAATCCCCACAAGGAAAATCAGAAACTGAGCTATCCTCTGTGTCTGAAGAAATCTGAAGAGAAAACCATGTATTTGTCCCTTCATTTTCTTATTCAGATTCAGAATCTTGAATTTCTTCTGGAAAAGAGGTATCCCTCTTTCTTTTGAGCAGAACTACTTTACAAGAAGGACCAATAACCTGAATTAAACCCTGAGCCAGATCCAGTAAACCACTCTTGTCAAAGGAAGTGTAAGGAGTAGACACATGCTTAGTTTACTGTTTTTTTTTTTTTTTTTTTTACAAGAAAAATGGTGGCAGCTCTGTTAATAATGGGGACAGCATCAGCTTTCCCAGGGATGGATACATCATTCTGACGCAACAGCCATCCCTATTCCCTCTAACAGGACTGACCAAAGTGGCTCTCCTTTGCTTAATGAGGGAAGTCCAAAAGTCAGAGGACATGGCTTAACCCCCAGTTTGTAATGGCTGTAGGTGTTTATACCAGAGGGATCTAGGGTTAAAGATGAACAGTCTGAGGTATAAATGGTCACTGCAGTGCCACCCACTTGCAGATGAGGCAAATTGCTAGCCTCCTTTGGTGGCAAAGGTTTTTTTACTTAACTTTTTCTTTTTATGGCTTAAAGAAGAACCAACCGTGTGACCTGTAGTTTGTTCCATCGTCGAGCAGAGATATAAAGAAGCTGGAGGATGACTCCTTCCAGGTGAAAACAAGCAGCAAATGCTAAAAACTGCAAGTTTTTAAGTCACTTTTTCACAGAAAAACACTTTTCCAGCCCTCAAAAATAAAATGAACACAATTTCTTCACAGAAAAAATGTTTTTCAGTTACTTTACACAACTGTTAAACTGACGGACAAAGAACAGTCCCATTTAAAAAGTATGATACAGTCTGGTGATAGTCTGTTAAAACACAAAGTTCCTAGCTTTAAAATAACTTTCCTGAAGAGGAAAAGTGATAACACACAAACAATATTTAAAAAATGGGAAGGATTTATCTGCCCAGCAAAGGAACAGCACCAAGCAGCAGACCACTGATCCCTAAAAGCATTAAAGGTGCATACTCTTTGGTGGCAGTAAAGCTCTGTAAGGCTTGGTGGCCAAACTTGTCTTTTAGTTGGTTCATCTTGAGCTGCCTGACAGTTTGGTTGTGTTAAGGATGCGCAACCCATATGCAGAGATCAATATGATGAACATACAAAGTTTCACTGCATTTTAACTTTGTATGGTTAATAATAATAAGCCTGCCATGCTGGTCATTGATAAGAGATTATTTTAAATTACAGTGAGGGGGACTGGGTTTTAAATTTCTGATTGTTGGATAGTATATAGTATATAAATGTTTCATATTTCTGTTTTAGAAAAAGCATGTGAATGTTCATTGGTTATTTTAATGTTACATAAATGAATTTTGTTTGGGTTAGATGATGAAACAATGCTAAGAACAGTAGTGCACAATCAACATTGTGTTATGTAGGTAATGGCTGAATTTGTTTTCTGTAAGAGTTATTGTGTAATGCCTTAAAACCTCGTGATCTATTTCTCTAATGTTAAGTAGAAAGAATTGTTTAAGTTTCAGCTTTGCTAATTAATGAATATATTAACTAGTGCTGGCTATTATGAAAGATGGTGAGGTGGGTTAGAGAATGCCAAGAACAACAGATGTTTGATTTGAAGGATAATTAAGAGAAAATGCTGGGACTTAATTTATGGGGCATTTCAGGATGGTTTAAAGACTTTGTTATGGGTAAGGGTGGAAGTTTATAATTTACATTTTTAAAACGACAAAATACCATATGATAGTTGTGGGGTATAGTGGAACTCTACTGAGGACGTATGAAAATGTAAAGGAAAACTGGATGACAAGAAAGATAGCAGGATGACACCAAAGATGAGTAAATACTAAAGAGACAAGGTGGCTCCTTAAAATATAATTTAAAGGAGCTAAATGCAACTTGTGCCAAAAATATGAGTATTGCAGGTAAAAATTTCCCTTTTTCTAAGTAAGCAATAATACCAGAAAGGGTGGATGTTTGAGAAATAATGGAGTGTCCAAGGGTGTTGAGGCCCGACACCTGGAGGTTCCATTGTTTGCCAGGTAACACACACCCTGGAGAGCATTACTGCATTTAGATAAAGCCTGTTAAATTGTTTCATATTTATTTATTTTTTTGAGTATGTACACTTTTTATCTTTGTAAAATCGTTCTTCTGCCTAATGTTTCAAAGTTGCTGTAGCATATGTAATTGTGTTTGACTTCCAAAATAAGTAAGTAATATATACACACACACACACACACACACACACACACACACACACACACACACACACACACACTACAGAGTTACTGATAGGCAGAGACTCAAAGTACACCTACAAATGTGCATGGCAGTTATAGGTTCATAGGTAGGTACTAGGCTATCGGCCCTAGGGCCCATACAAGCCTAGCCAAAAATGTACCCTAGCTTTCGCCACCCAAGAAAATTATTTTCCTGTGCCCCTGTCGAGCCGAGCCACAGAAGTGATCCCCGGGGTGAATTTCCCATATCCCATCCAATCATCAAGATTTTTCTTGAAGAGTGCTAATGAGGAGCTCTGACATAGATAGGTAGTCTGTTCCAGAGTATGGGAAGTCTCTGGGACAGGAATCTATCCCTCCAGCATGTTCTGTTTGTTGTGGTGACAAGGTTAAGGTCTCTAGAGCGTGTAGCTCGGAGGGATTGGGATTTCTTTAATTGGAGCATGTCCAACAGCTCTGGGTTTGACATAGCTTTGTATGTTAAGCAGAGATCACCCCTGAGTAGGCGATATGCGATGGAGTAAAGCTGTAGTTTTTTGAGACGGTCTGCTTAGGGCATCTGTTTGAGGCCAGTAATCCTCTTTGTGAGGTATTTCTGTGGTCTTTCCAGTTGTTGTAGATGTCTTGAGGTACATACCAAAAGGGGCGTTGTACTCTATAATGGGTCTAATGAGTGATGAGTAGATGTTATAGCCACTTTCTTGTTTAAATACACATCAGATGTCCCATTGTAATCAAATGAATAAAAAAAAATCATAAGATGCAAGGCATTGAACCCCCCCCCCCCCGTAATACCACTCAATTGTCCCTGGTTTGCCTCATATTTTTACTCTGTCCCTCAAAAATATTTGATCCTCAGGTAAATCACCGGGGATTGTAATCAATAAATAAAACCACTCATAGTTTCTTACTTATTGTTCAGAAAATGCATGTTGATTTGTGAGTTATGGTCACTTAGTATCCCTGAGTTTAGGTCTTTCTCGCCTATTTCTGTCCAAAATTGTTGGTTGATTAAAGAAGTTGAGTGGTATGTGTTCTCTCTCTCTCTGTCTGTCTGTGTGTGTGTGTGTGTGTGTGTGTGTGTGTGTGTGTGTGTGTGTGTAATGTCACCCACACACTTTCACTACTTTTTCTTCAATTTTTTTTTCTGTTTTGCTAAGTTTGGCTTTTTAAGCAGTGCATAGTGAGAACAAATTAAAATCGCAATTCCTTGTGTAACTGCTGCTGCAGTCACTAAACATAATTAAAGCCGCGTTTAGTGAATGTAAACAAGATGGTGGTTGTTTGCTCCAGACCCCTCCCCCCTTTGTACCTTACAGTGGCTTAATATACTGCCTAAAAGTTGCTGACTTTTTTTTTTTACTGGGCATTATCTGTACATTATTAACCAGAACATTCATTCTCTAGTAGAATGTTAGTGAATATTTTGCCCATTAGCTAACAAAAGGTATTCTGTAAGAGAGTTTTTTGTATTGCATATGACAGTTGGAGAACAATTACATTTATGCCATGTATGTGCATGTGTATCGTGTGTGTGTGTGTGTGTATATATATATATATATATATATATATATGTGTGTGTGTGTATATATATATATATATATATATATATATATATATATATATATATATATATATATATATATATATATATATATATATATATATATATATATATGCATATGGATTCACTTCTGAATGTTGAACATTACCAAAACTTCGAATTTCATATGGTCTCTGGTCGAGACCATATGATTGAAGTTTCGGAATCTTGACATTATGAACTAAATCCCCCCAAAAAAAAAAAAACTTTCTCAACGTTTATGCAGGGGGGCAAGCCCTCCTGCACCCCCACTACTTAAGTATACCAACAATTTGAGCTTTTAGGAATGCAAAATTCTGAAGGGAACCCATATATATATATTCACACACACACAAAATTTTGAAATAGAGGGCCAGGGATAACTATATTAAATGAAAAATGCTTTTAG
Source organism: Protopterus annectens (assembly GCF_019279795.1). NCBI lineage: Eukaryota > Metazoa > Chordata > Ceratodontiformes > Protopteridae > Protopterus > Protopterus annectens. Next base: position 1,155,481,089 of record NC_056745.1, on the reverse strand, counting down.
GACTGTAAAGCTGCATTAGTAGTAAGTGGAGTGCCCTTGTAAGTCATATCCTGAAAGGGTATGATTTAATGTGGTACAGTGTTATGTTCGAATGCATTTTGTACGAGTACATTATGCTTTCTTTTTTTTTTTCTTCTAATGCTTTTTCTCCCTCTACTTTGTCAACCATCAAGCATCTTCCTATCCAAGCACATTCATTTCCTTGTGATGGGGTGGGGGGTTTGCAGAACCACCAGAATGAGAGCTGTCCAGAGGGGCTGTTATTGAGGCAGTCACTAATGATGGCTACCCCAAGTGGTGAGTCATAACTCTATTTCCAGAATGCATACTGCACAACTTTCCCTCCTTCAGGTGTTTGTGGCTGTATGTGTCTTGCTCTACCTCACTCTCCCCCACAGGATGGGCCTCCCCATCTTCCCGTGCCAGCTCTTTTAAATGCCCAAACTGCTAATCACATTCTGGTTGCCTGGGCAATGTTTTTGTTACTTATTAAAGCAGCAGTATACCTGTTGATTCTCAAGAATCTGCAGGAAATTTTACTTCCTTAGTGAGATGCATTTTGTGCTTTGGAAAATGAGGGAACCAGGTATTGTAAAGTCATGTCATGTACGTACTGAATGATAGAACAGCTGCACTTCTGACAAATTTCTTTTTATTAATTAAATTATAAAGTAAGAAAGGCTGGGCAACAGGATTTTGGGGAAGGGCACTATGAGAGACAAAGAAGAGTCCCTGTGAAATTGCAAATTCCATCAGAGAACTAACTCCAGAACCAAGCAATGGAGGAAGATCTTAAGTCACAATTGTCTGTCTGTCTGCGGAGTATGAAGGGATGAATGCAAGACATTAAGAAAGTCTAGGAGTAAAGTTCTGGTAACGTGCTAACAGATGAGTTTTTACAAAGGAATAGTTGTAATCCTGTCGAGCAGCATTGAGCAAGGCTTGATCTAAACTCATGTTGAACGTCTCCAAGCTGCCGGTTTATGCTCTAGCTATAAAGGAGCTTAACAATGCACAATTTTTCCAGGAGAGTTGAGCTGCAGACAGAGTGGGTGATAGAACAGTAGATTTCTGCTCTCCGTGAAGGGGAAACAGTTATCCTCATATTCAGTGTCTTGGGACTCGGACTTCCAGGATGCGTACATGTATTAAAATTGTGATAGGCCAGACAGATTGATAGCAACAAATTAATTGGGGAGAATGTTAAATGTAAAAAGTGGGTAAAGTTCTGGATCAGACAAGGTAGAACTTTTTGTAGTAGCTTGCTTGTTTTATTTTCAAGAAGGGTTTTAGTATTTGGAAGCAGTATCTGTTTTAGAGGATTTTTTAAAAACAAAAGTGGAAAAGCTACAAACATTTGTTGCAGTTGGGTCTGGAAGATGTTCACACCATTTCAGAATTATTTGGCTTAGTCAGTATAATTGCATGCTGGTGCAAATGCTGTGAATTGCCTCTTTTACATTTAGCAGTAATGGGCTTCAATTGATTGTGTTGTCTCCTTACTTTATTGAAGAAGAGATTTTATCACCTAATGTGATTTTTAAATTTGTTTGAACTCATTTTCATCTTTCCACCTGAGTTAATGATGTGTTCATGGGAAAGTACTAGTCGGTCTATGGACCATTACAAACCGAGCCAATAAACCATATTGAAAAGTTCCACCCTACCTCAAGGAGGATTAATGTAAGATAACCAGTAGAGAATTTGAGGATGGCTATCCAGTTAGCTAGGTTTATCTTGAAAAGTGACAAGGGTGTATTCTGCTTGATATGTAATGGAAGTCTGTTCTAGAGGTCTGTTGCATTTGGGATATGACTGTATTATGTCTTATTTATTGGTTGATGAAAATTCATAATCCGTGAGGAAAATGCAGGGCCTTTTTATAGCATAGAAGTACCAAGTCATTTTGAATTTTCAGAAAAAAAAGTAAAAAAAAAAATTACAGTACTGTAATTAAGATGGGAAAGCAAGTATGTTGTTCATTGGAACACTTCATTAAATAGATTTACACTGAAGATATAAGGAAAATTCCCTGTTCTACATTGTTTCTAATTTACAGAGGAAGGACAAAAAGAGATGCTTTGTGGTGATTTCTTAATTGTGAAATAATGTGCCAACAGTTTGAGTATGTGGGGGGATAGAGTGGCTATGGTTTTATTTTTAATTGCTGTTTCCATTCTGATCATTGGGCTCTAGTAATCCCGGCTGCTCTGTTCTCTCATTTGTTCCCTAGGTTGAGATCCTTACAGCATCTTCATTCCTTGGGGTGGAGATGAGTGAACTAAGAAGGGAGCCATCTTCAACATGCTGCATTTTCGTTCTTTAACCCCTGGTGTCTCCTGCACATAAGTTTAGTGTCCAAGGTGTAGGTAGTGCCATAAAACTTTGTTACGTACATTACGAGCACTGCACATAAGTAGTGAAATGGCACTGCCCACCTTGTGGATAGTATATCTGTGTGAATTCACCCAGTCTCCACTGGGGATTAAACCATGAGACTGTCCCCAGTTGCACACTCCCTTCTCCTTAAAGAAAGGTGATTACGCTATTCTGTCACAGACCAGCTCTAGCAGGTGTCCATGGGCTGCAGTTAGGATGTTCTTCGTGTTTCACTGTTGCAATCATCACATTTGGGTTATCTGCTTGCAGTAGCCCTCTGTCAGCCTGATTATCAAAGTCTTGGGTCCTGCATCGGTTGCTGTCTTATCTTCTGTGACGTCAGGTAGTCAGGGGTATAAAGCATGCAGCTGATGCCATTACATCAGCCTTTCTTGCCGTGCGGTGCCCGAAGCAGAAGCAGTTCGCAAGTGCCGGTTGGCCGACTCCTGAAATTTTCTTTTTTGAGTTTCGTAACCGAAGTCTTCAACTAAAGCCAAGTACCCCGTTGGGGAAACTTTGTCTTGCTCTAAACCGATGTCAGTAAAACTCAATAATTGCATTTCTTGTGGAAAGCAAATGCCTCATAAAGATTTCCATTTGCACTGTATTCCCTGCCTAGGCCCTGACCACGACGTAGCTTGCTGTCGGTTTTGTGCCTTATTTAATCAACAAACTATTTCTCGTCTGTATATTTACACTTCTAAATATTTTGGTACTCTGTTCAATTATCCAGATATGTCTTTGGTAAGCCATCAGACTACTGACAATCCAAAAAAATGCAAAGATAAATACAGAGACAGGCCGCCTAGATCCAAAGCTGCCGACGGTGCTTCTCGTAAGCCAGTTCACCGGTACTCAGTGAGGCGCTTTTGCAGCACCTGATACCAGCTATTTATGATTCGCAGGCCTCTACTGAGACCCATTTGAAGTCCGGTATGCCGCGAGATGCTTCAACTGTGGAACCTGCGGATGTCTCTACCTTGGATGGGTCCAGAGCAACTGTGCAAGCACCGGCTTCTGAGGGTGTATTCAGGCCTACTGACTTGCATATTAAACCGAAAGCATCTTCTTCTTCAAGGCCTAAAACTCGAACCATGCCTAGAAAACTGACGCCCAGACTGCATGGTCAGGCCTCTATGCCTAAAAAACTAATTATAAGAATGGCTGAAGACCTTATTACTTTAATCAGGGGAAGCCAACCTTCCCCCTCCAAGAGACCTAGGACTGAATTTGCTTATGATACTTCTGATCAGGATTCTGAAATTTCTGTTTCCTCTGATGACCAGGATTTGCCCTTATCTACCTATGAGGATTCAGATGCAGAGGACTCTATTCCCTCTGAACCCCCCCCCCCCCCAGAGGATTTCTCTTTTGGTGAAACCTTGCATACTCTTAGGGAGCATTTTCATTGGGAAAGCCAGGATTATTCTGATTCTAAAAGGAGGCTTAGGGATTTCTTACTCCTGCCCCAGCACAGGCCTTTAGCTATCTCTCCTGTACTAGACATTGTTGATTATGCCTTTTCGGAATCTAGCCTGGCCCCTGACTCTTTACATCCTGATCCCAGAAAACCTGATAGATATTACAGGGTTCCTGACTCTCACAAGTTCCTTTTTAAAACTCCTACTGCGGATTCTGAGACCATTTCACAGGGACCCAAGGGCATTAAGGCTACTACTGCCAAAAATCCTACCCCCTCTGATAGAGACTCCATGGTGATGGATAGATGGGGTAAGAATGTGTACACTTCTGCAACCTTAGCCATTAGGGCCCTAAACTGCCAGTTTCATATGTTAAAGTATCAGCAGCATATTATTGGATTACTTAAACAGAAAATTATGATGATTTCTGACTGTGCTGGAAATAAGGATTTACAGGATTTAATGCATTCTGTTGAACAGGTTGGAAAACATACTTTTCATAGTGGTTTTGATTCACTAGAGGCATCTTGCAGGGCTGCCATCACTGGGTCTGTACTTCGAGGGCATGCTTGGCTTAAGGAGCAATCCTTGCCTGATCATGTTAAAGCTAAATTACTGGATGCTCCCTTAAATCAGGACCGCCTGTTTTGCAACAAAGCAGAAGTTGTTCTTAAAAAGATGGAGGAAAAAGCTAAATCTAAGCAAACTGTTAAAGATTTCCTACAAGTACAGTCTCCAAGATTTAGTAGGCATTGGCCCTCTAAGAATTGGTCCTTTCCTGCCTCTTCCAGGCCTTTTCAGTCTAAACCCAGGTCCAGCAGAACACCCAGGCTTCAGTCCCCGGGTATGCACAGGACTAAGCAGTGGGGGGAGGAATCCCACTTCCAAATCAGGGAGTAGTAAGACTCCCCCCTATGGTAAACTGTCTCAATGACTTAACTTTAAAACTTCCAAGCACTTCTCAGCTGACTGCTCCTTTAGGGGGAAAGATTGCTCTGCAGGCAAAAAACTGGGAACTCATTACCAGGACAAATGGGTTTTAAATATAGTTTCCCAAGGATGCAGATTTCACTTCCACACGTTACCAACCCCAAATGGTTGGCCAGACCTACCCACAAATCAGTGGTCAGAGGCTCAAAAGCAAGTACTCTCTCTCTCTTAAGCATAAAGGCTATTCAAACTGTACCAGAACAGGAAAAGGGACAAGGTTTCTACTCTAGACTTTTCTTGGTACCCAGAAAAGACAACTCATGGCGTCCTATCCTGGACCTGTCTATCTTAAACACCTTTTTGGTGATTCCAAAATTCAAGATGCTGACTCTTCACCATTTGCTTCCTATGCGAGGCAAAGATGCCTGGTTGGCAACACTCGATTTAAAGGAAGCCTACCTGCACATCCTAATCAGAGAATCTTGCAGAAGATATCTACGATTCAAAGCAGGCTATGTGCACTGTCAATTCTCTGCACTGCCCTTTGGCTTATCTACTGCACCCAGGGTATTCAGAAAGTGCCTAGCTCCAGTCATTGCATTTTGCAGGCAAAGAAATATTCAACTATACCCATACCTGGACAATTGTCTAATTCAGTAAGAAAGCCAGGACATACTTTTGAATCATCTGACATTTGTTCAGAAGGTGCTAACTTGTCTGGGGTACATCATAAACGAAAAGAAATCACATGTGGTACCCTGTCAACAAATTATATTCCTGGGAGCAAGCTTGAACACAACTTCCCAGATGGCTTTCCTCATGCCTGAGAAACAAATTAATTTGACAACTTACTTCAAACTAATGGCCACAAAACCACTGCTATCTGCAAGGCAAATACTGCAAGCCTTGGGGTTCATGGCCTCCTGCGTTCTACTAATTCCATATGCAAGACTGCATATGAAGAAAAGTATCAACATTCTCAGGATCTAGAAGCAATGATTCCTATCACACCTTACCTACGGTTAGAGTTCCTTTGGTGGGCAGAGGCCTGCCACCGCCACAAGGGACTACCATTCACTCTACCACCTGCCGCCCAAACCCTAGCAACAGACTTATCAGACTATGCATGGGGGGGCCTCACCTGACAGGGAAGTGCATTCAGGGCAAATAGAATCCAAGTCAAATGCACCTGAATATCAATCAAAAAGAAATGTTAGCTGTACAGAATGCTCTGACAGCTTTCAAGGACAACATTCTTCCAGGACAATTAATGGTAAAGACAGACAACACAGCTGTTAATGTGGTACATAAACAAGCAGGGGGGTACCCATTCGTACCCCCCTCTGCAGACTAGCCATGGCTCTGTGGAACACAGCCTTGAGCTACCAAGTGCATCTACAGGCTCAGTTCCTGCCAGGAAAGCTAAATACACTGGCAGATGAACTAAGCAGAAATATCATGGACCCACATGAGTGGAAACTGGAACCAAATACTTTCAACATGTTGATAAACAAATGGGGGAGCCTAGATATAGACCTGTTTGCCTCCCCCCAGAACTACCAATTGGACAAATTCTGCACAAGGACTCCCCACAAACAAGCTTGGAATGTGGATGCTCTGTCCTTCAGCTGGAAAAAATCTGTCAGTTTATGCCTTTCCTCCTCTGCCTCTCCTCTCCAAAGTACTACTAAAGATCAAACAGGACAAACCAAGGACGATATTGATTGCACCAGACAACACTGGTACCCCCTCTTGTGCAGTGTGTCACTACTGGCTCCATGGCACCTGCCTCAGACCCCCAACCTGTTTTCACAGCAGGAGAACCAGATTCTGCACCCTCAGCTTCAAATCCTGAACCTGGCAGCCTGGCTAATTACCTAATCTCTCCATTACCATCCCTTAGTAAACAAGTGTTGGATGTCATTTTGAAGGCAAGAAGGCCTAGTAGTAGATAATCTTATGCTGAAAAATGGAAAAGATTCTGTGCCTGGAACCAAATTCAAGGGATGGGCGCAGCAGCGCCAATTTACCTCAGATTCTTCAATACTTAACTGAGATGCTTCACAGGGGCCTTTCTTTTTCCTCCAGCAAAATTCATGCCTCAGCCATTTCAGCTCATAACACAGAACCACCCCTCTTCTCTCATCCACTGCTCAAGCAGTTCCTTAGAGGGGCCAAAAACTTAAGACCACCCAGGAAAGCCCCTACTCCAGCCTGGAACCTTAACTTTGTATTGGAAAAACTCACTCTCCCCCCTTTTAAGCCAGCTGCAAGTGCAAATTTAAAATTTCTTTCTTGTAAAACAGCCTTCCTTGTAGCAATCACTTCAGCAACAAGGGTATCTGAATTACAGGCCCTTATGTCAGTGGAGCCTTTCATCATCTTTCATGCAGACAGGGTGTCCCTCAGGACTAATACCTCCTTCATGCCCAAGGTGGTATCCAGTGTGGCTCTTAATCAGTCCATTCATTTACCAACATTCTTTTCTAATCCACAGAACAAAGGGGCATGGGTACTGCACTCCTTAGATGTGCACAGACAATTTAGATTTTACTTGGACAGGACTAAACCTCAAAGAAAATCTGAACAACTGCTGGTGGCATTTGCTGCAGGGGCAGAAGGGAAGGCTATTTCAAAACAAACCATTTCTAAATGGATAGGCCATTGCATTCATTTCTGCTATAAGCACCATGGAAAACCTGTCCCACAGGGGATTAGACCCCATTCAACCACGGTTGCATCTACCTCTACAGCCTTTCTCAGAGGTGTCCTTACCAGGGATATCCTAGAAGCTGCTACCTGGAGGTTCTGTACATACTCACTTACATATATACATACATACATTTAATTGCTTCCCATTGGGGGGGCATCTGATATCTGGGGCAAGAAAAACTGATGTAATGGCGTTGGCTGCATGCTTTATACCCCTGACTACCTGACGTCATGGAAGATGAGACAGCAACTGACGCAGGACCCAAGACTTTGATAATCAAGCAGACTGAGGGCTAATGCAAGCAGATAACCCAAATGTGATGACTGCAACAGTGAATACACTCGAACATCTACATTTATGGTAAGTATACACAACTGTAATTTTTACCTCTGTATGCTGACTGAGCTGGCAACAGAAATGGCCATAGTTGCTGCAGTAGCAGTTTGCTAGTGGGAGATACGAGTATGCGTCTTGAATTACTTTCCTGTTACAGAAACCAGAATTCCCTATTAAGTAAATTTGTTGAAAACTTTCTGACCTTGTACTGACTTGTATTACTATTATTCCTGTTTAAGGGGGATTATAAACAGCTTTGACTTTGGCCATCACTTATGATGAAGATGAAAACTTATAGTTGGTTATGGTGTCTACAGATAAAAGCTAAAATTAAAACAAAGGCATATATTTTTTCAGCTAGCATGTAACTCAAGTAATTTAATGCAGAGTGAACCAGAAACAATGCACACCCAAAGTGTACTGCAGGCTTCTGAATGACTGAACTAGTATGTTTTTTTTTTTTTAAACAAGAAACATCTCCACTAAATCATCACGTATGACATAGGCAGTCACACACCTATAGAAACGAAAACAAACCATATTGAAATAATTTTATTTGCAAACATGATGCATCACAAAGCATGTTGACATAATTGTAGTTGCAAACGGTATACATTGCCCACAATCTATCCAGTCATTGTCAGTCAAGCACCACACAGCTTATTCAAACCCCGCCCTCCCCCAAACCTGGCTTCTCCTCTGCACACATTGCTCCCACAATCCCCCCATTCAATTTTTTTCCACCCTTTTTCAATGATCCCAACTCCATTTGTTCCATCTCTGTCACTCTTCACTACCCCCAGCAAAGTTAGCCTAGACCTTGATCTCCATCCTCCAGTAACTGCTTTCCAGGCAGCCACCATAATTAGACCCAGCAAGGCCCTACCATGTCTAGACAACCCCAACTCTGCACCACAATAGAAAAAAAATAATCTCCCTAGCTACACCAATTCACAAACCCAGCATCCCCAACAGCAGTCCATAGGGAATCCATAAAGTCCGCCAACCTACCACACTCCCAGAAAACACCTTCCCAGCCACCCCTAACACATGCTGTCCACCTGAGGAAAAACTGTCTGGAGTCCAAGTGGGGTACTAAAATACCTATGCAAACACTTACAAAGATCCTTAATCCTCCAGACTCTGACCCATACCTGGCAGACGCGCACACACACACACACACACACACACACACACACACACACACACACACACACACACACACACACCATTGCCTCCTTGCAAACTTCCCATTCAGTCTCCCCTCCCAATCCCCTGCAACCTCCCCTAACTACCCCCCACAACCATCATACAATACTCTGTATGCTGTACTACCCATCCATTTCTTCAATAGCAGCCTGTGTTCTAGACTTCACCAAAAAAAACACCAGTACTTGTTCCACACCCAGGATCCCCCTGTTTCCCCCACCCGCCCACACCCCAACACCAGTCCCCAATAGGGAAGGCAGCCTGTACTCCACAGTTCAAATTAACTCTTCACCTCCTCCCATTCCACCATCCCTCCCCTCTCCAAGCACCCAGTTCCCTTGCCAGACCTCTCCAACAAACTCTAGGCCCCTCCTGCCTACTATCTGAATCCCGAATTGCAGACCCCCCCCCCTCCACTCCCGTGCCGGTCTAGCTCCTAGAATAGCCCCTGCCACTCCATGAATACAGTACTGTGCATGGATGTCCTTCAAGGATGCATCTGCAGTCCTTACAAATGGGTTGTCCTGTCGTCAGGAAGCCCTTCGGTCGGCCGGATTCCAAAGTCTGGGTCTGGCCTCGGCTGGTGTCGCACTTCACCCGACGTCATAGCTGCAGCTCTTCGGGTATAAAGGCATCAGCCGACGCCATTTTCCTCAGTCTTTCTTGCCGCGTGGCGCCCGAAGCAGAAGCTGTTTGCAAGTGCCGGTCGGTCAGATCCAGAGATTACTACTACCGAATACTACTTCGAAGACTTCTAAAAAGCTAAGTACCCCGTTGGGGACTCTTTCTTGCCTCAGCCGATGTCAGAAAAAGTGAATAACTGTTTAACTTGTGGGAAACAAATACCTCATAAAGATTTCCACTCTTACTGCTTACCTTGTTTAGGCCCAGACCACAACATAGCAGCTTGTTTAGCCTGTGCTTCTTTCAACCGACGGACGCTTAGACGTCGGTCGGAGTTTGCTGAACAGTTTTTCGGCTCAGATTTCGCGTACATAATGCCGTCAAATCCTCCGACTTCACAAGTTGTTAAGAAACTCAAAGAAAAGGACCGACACTCGCGGTCCACGGTTTCGGCCGAAACCGCGGTTAAGCAAACCGCGAGTGTCTTGGTTTCGGCCGAAACCGAGCAAGCGGTTCTAACTTCAACCGAATCCATGACTACTACCGAGGTCCCTTCTAACCTGGTTGAATCGGCCTCTGAAATTCAACCTGCTATTCTGGTTTCACAAGAATTATCGGACACCATCCCCTTGGATGTTTCAACCCCTGCACGTGGTGCTGCTAGGCCGCCTGCAGCCATGTCCATAAAGGCCTTTGCCAGGGCTAAAGCAGCCAAAACTTCTAAGTCTGTGCTTGTTAAGCCCCCCTCTCACAGGCCCAGCTCCAGTTCCCAAATGCTTACTCTGGCAGAGGATCTCATTTCTTTAATAAGGGGATCCCAACCTCATCCAGACAGGGCCTCTCAACCTGCTCCAGAAAAGAGACCTAGAGCAGAGCCCCCTGAGCCAGTGTCCTCAGATGATTCTTCTGATGATTCAGACAATACAGACCATCCAGAGGCTCCTTTTTCTCCTTATGAAGACTCCGATGCTGAGGAATCTATTCCTTCTGCCTCTCCACCAGAGGAATTTTCCTTTGGGGAAACCTTACATGCCATGAGGGAGCAATTTCAATGGCAGGGGCAAGATTTCTCAGATTCAAGGAAAAGGCTTAGGACTTTTTTGCATTTACCACAACATAGGCCTTTAGCTATACCTCCAGTTCTTCCTGTTGTAGATGATGCATTTAATGATGCTTACACTGCTCCTGATACCTTGCCTCCAGCCCCTGCTAAGCCCGATAGGTTCTACAGGGTCCCGGACACACATCACCATTTATACAAGGCTCCTTTTGCAGATCCCGAGACCATCTCCCAGGGGCCTAAGGCAGTAGCTTCGACCTCAGTTAAAAATCCCCTCCCCTCTGAAAGGGAATCCAGGTCCTTAGAGAGATGTGGCAAAAAAGTATACACCTCTGCTACTCTCTCAGCTAGGGCATTGAACTGTCAGTTTCATATGATCCAATACCAGGAGTTTATGCTTGATCAGTTAACTAAGAAACTGTCCTCTGATGACTCTTTAGATAAGAAATATGTTCTAGAAATGGTGCATAACATTCAGCAGGTTAGTAACCATTCTTTAAAATGTGGCTATGATGCACTGGAGGCTTCCTTTAGATCAGCCATGACTGGCACAGTTATCAGAAGGCATGCATGGTTGAAAGAACAGGTCTTGCCGGATCATGTTAAAGCAAAACTATTAGATGCTCCTATGGATAAGGTCAATTTATTTGGTTCTCCTGCTCAGCAGGTACTGAAGAAAATGGAAGAGAAGGCAAAATCTGTACAGACAGTGAAAGATTTCTTACAGGTTCAGCCTCCAAGGTTTAGCAGGAACTGGCCTTCCAAAAATTGGTCCTTTCCAGACTCCTCTAAAACACAGAGAGGCAGGAATAGGCGTTCAAGAGGCAGAAACCAATCCAGAGGAGGTGCCTACAGGGGACGCCAGTGGCAAGGTAACAACCAGCGAGGCACAGACACAACTACTACCACTGCAACAGGACAATCACAGTGACTTGGCTGTGGCACCTCCTACCAGGGAACAAATAGCAGCACCCTTAGGCAGAAAGTTAGCCTTATTTTCAAAAAACTGGCACTGCATCACAAGAGACAAGTGGATTTTGCAAACTATAGACCAAGGCTACAGGTTTCATTTCCATACTTTACCAGGAAAAAGAGGAATGCCAAACCTACCACCAAATCAAAAGACAGAAGCTCTAAAACAAATAGCTCAATTAGCAAAAATGAGAGCTGTGGAAAGGGTACCATCTATGGAACAAGGAAAGGGATTTTACTCCAGACTCTTCCTGGTACCAAGAAAAGAGAAAAAATGGAGGCCTATTCTCGACCTGTCCGCTTTAAACACATTCATCATTGTTCCAAAATTCAAAATGCTGACCCTACAGCAACTTCTTCCCATGCTGGGCAAGGAGTCTTGGCTGGTGACTCTAGATCTCAAGGAGGCATACCTGCACGTCCCCATACGACCAAATTGCAGAAGATACCTCAGATTTCTTGCAGGATCAGAGCATTATCAATTCTCAGCATTGCCCTTTGGCTTATCTACTGCGCCCAGAGTGTTCACGAAATGCCTGGCATCAGTAATCGCTCACTGCAGGCTTCAGGGAATCCAAATATATCCATACCTGGACGACTGCCTGATACAAGCGGACAACAGAAACAAGCTAACAGAAGACTTACAAAGAGTCATTTGCTTACTGCAAGCCCTGGGATATACAGTCAATATAAAAATCAAGACTGATACCATCCCAAAGAATAACCTTCTTAGGTGCAGAATTGGACACAACAAAACAGATGGCATTCCTAACTGCAGAAAAACAAGAACAACTTCCTCTCTACTTCTTGGCATTAACAAAGCAGAACCAACTAACAGCAAGGAAAGTACTGCAGGCCTTGGGCTTCATGGCATCCTGCATAATCCTGGTCCCTCATGCCAGACTACATATGAGAAAGCTACAGTGGTACCTGAAGAATTTATGGTCTCAACACAGGCACAGCCTAGAAACAGAAATACCACTAATCCCATGCCTGAAACAAGAGTTCCTATGGTGGGCTCAGGCATGCCAGTCAAACCCAGGTTTGCCCTTCCACAGCATTCAACCAAGCCAAACCATCACAACGGACGCCTCAGACCTCGGTTGGGGGCCCACATGCTGGACAAGTGCATACAAGGCTTATGGACTCAAGATCAGCTGCACCTGCACATAAATCAAAAGGAAATGCTGGCAGTAAAACTGGCAATCCAGAATTTCAGACCATTCCTCCAAGAAGGGCAGTTGATGATAAGGACAGACAACACCACAGTCATGTGGTACATCAACAAACAGGGAGGCACTCATTCATACCCTCTATGCCGGATGGCACTGGACCTATGGAATATGGCTCGGAGCTACAACATTCAGTTACAAGCAATTTTTGTACCGGGAAAAGAAAACATCCTAGCAGACATATTAAGCAGAACTACCTCGGATGCTCACGAATGGATGCTACACCCGGACATCTTCAAGGCCATCACAAGGAAATGGGGACTACCACAAATAGACCTATTCGCATCCCCACTCAATCACCAGCTCAAGAAATTCTGCACAAGGACGTACCACCCACTTGCTTGGAAGGTGGACTCTCTATCCTTCAGTTGGAAAAGCCTGACAGCATATGCATTCCCACCTCTTCCTTTGATGCACAAGGTGCTATTGAAAATCAAAGAGGAACGTCCAAGGATCATTCTGATAGCTCCAGACTGGCCAAGACAACATTGGTACCCATTACTGAGGAGCATGTCTCGGGGGCAAATGTGGACAACTACCCCTGATTCCTTTGCTGTTAACTCAGAGCGGCTACAACACCCTGCATCCAAACCTGAAAACTCTGCAGCTGACTGCCTGGAACATTACATAAGAGCAACTAACCCAGATTTATCCCAAAGGGTTAAAGACATTATCCTTGAGGCCCGCAGACCTTCAACAAGAAGGAACTATGCAGGAAAATGGAAAAGATTTCTCATTTGGAGTACTGAAAGGGGAAAGGATGTGTCAAAGGTAGACATAGCCAACATCCTGGAGTATTTGGCAGAGCTTTTCCATACAGGCCTGTCCTATTCCTCCATCAAGATACATGCATCAGCTATTTCTGCAGAATACAGCTTCGATCCCCCTGTCTTCTCAAGCATCCTCTACTCAGGCAGTTTCTGAGAGGAATTAAAAATGTAAAACCTCCTAGGAAACCACCATTGCCAGCATGGGACTTGAACTTTGTGCTAGAAAAATTGACACTCCCCCCCCTTTCGAACCAGCAGCAACAGCAGAACTTCAACACCTATCCTGGAAAACTGCTTTCCTGCTGGCAATTACCTCAGCAAGAAGGGTTTCTGAGCTACAGGCTTTAATGGCAGTACAACCCTTCCTAATCTTCCATCAAGACAGAGTGTCCATGAGAACAAATCCTACATTTATGCCTAAGGTGGTATCCAGAGTGTCTTTAAACCAGGCTATCCACCTACCTACATTCTTCCCCAATCCACAGAACAGGGGAAAGACTGCTGCATACTTTGGATGTACATAGACAGTTACGCTACTACCTGGACAGAACCAAGGGCAATAGAAAACTGACCAGCTTCTGGTAGCATATGCAACAGGAAGGGAAGGAAAAGCAATTTCAAAACAGACAATCTCCAAGTGGATAGGAAATTGCATCAGATTCTGCTACTCCTACCATGGAAAGCAAACTCCACAGAACATAAGGCCTCATTCTACAAGGGCTACAGCCACTACCACAGCTTTCTTACGAGGAGTGGCTACCAAGGACATTATAGAGGCTGCTACTTGGACCTCCGTGCATACATTTGCCAAGCATTATAACTTACCTTTATACTCTAGATCCCGAGCAGAGTTTGCCACTGCTGTTTTGCAAGGGATCCTAACTACACCATAATTTCTTCTTCCTCCTCCCCTAGTTTGGCTATGGTATTCTACCCATTTGTAAGGACTGCAGATGCATCCTTGAAGGACATAGTACAGTTTTGTACCTACCATAAATGTAGATGTCCGAATAGGAATGCATCTGCAGTCAGGATTACCCACCCTCCTTCCCCTCTGAGGTATTCCTAGGGTATTTGCCCATCTAATAGCTAGCTGGGGGGGAACTCTTATGGTGTATTTGTTTGTATATATGTACATACATGATTATTTTTTGTGTTTGCCTTCTACTATTTGGAAACATTGGCATTTATCCAAAATTTAGCTATCCAAGAGGGCAACTGGCATCTGGGGCAAGAAACACTGAGGAAAATTGCGTCGGCTGATGCCTTTATACCCGAAGAGCTGCAGCTATGACGTCGGGTGAAGTGCGACACCAGCCGAGGCCAGACCCAGACTTTGGAATCCGGCCGACCGAAGGGCTGCCTGACGACAGGACAACCCATTTGTAAGGACTGCAGATGCATTCCTATTCGGACATCTACATTTATGGTAGGTACAAAACTGTACTTTGTCACTATTTTCCCCAAGGATCTGCATCCAAGGTCCTAGTCTGCCCTTGCTGCACAACCGTCCCCCTCCACCCCGAACTATAGGTTTCTATTTGTGCCCCAACCACATGGTTCCAGGAGATTGAAACTAGTACTTTTTGGAAGAGACGGGAAGTATGTGAAAGAATGGATGTAGACTAGAGAAGGAACACTGAGAATGAGAAAGTCCTGTAACTCTTTGCCACCCATTCCCCTAATCTCTTGGTCCAGTTTTTCCCCATTACTGGAGCGAGAGTCAGTTGGAAGGGACAATCATTTAGACAGCCAGTAGGATTGTTTGGATATTTTATATTTAGGCTTACTCCATTCCCCATGGATGCCCAGGTTGAGGAGCTGAGGGGGCGGGTACAGTGGGCTGTCTGTACTGGACATCTCTTACCTCCACAAGGGACATTGCCTGCAAGCAACCTCTCCCTTTCCTCGTCTTTAGGAACTAAGGATTTGGGTGTCTTGCCTGTATAGAATCTTCTGGAAGTGTGACATTCCTGATTTCAGCCTACTTGTCCCAAGGGAAATGTGATCTCCCTCTTCTGATTTGTTTAACAGGGCAGGCTAGAATTTATGGTAGAAGCTTTCTCCCATTCATCAGAAGGAAGATTGTTATGCACTTCCCCACTATTCTTTCTCTTTCTGCCTAATCAGAAATTCAGGGAAGAGTTTATCTTAATTTCCCTCTGGTACATGAAAAGGGCATAATTTCACAGGATTCATGTCAGTCCATCAGATGTTTTCACTCAGTAGTAGTTAGGTCAAATAGAAGATGCCGAAAACCACTTTTGACAATTGCAAAGTCACTCAGTCGTGCAGGGGGCAAAATCCCTGAACCCTCATGTAGGAGCTAGACCCCCATACCCAGAATGTGTGTGTGTGTGTGTGTGTGTGTGTGTGTGTGTGTGTGTGTGTGTGTGTGTATATATATATATATATATATATATATATATATATATATATATATGGGTCTAGGACTATTCACTGAAAGCACATTTCACTGAAACTCAAATGACTCTACACAAATCACTGAAAGCTCAATTCACTGAAAACACAATTCACAAACACATTTCACTGAAAGTTATATATGGCCTTTTCCCTACTGTAGTACCACCCTGGAGTTGGTATATATAGTAAGGGGGGTGTGGGGTCACCGCCCCCCACCTATTTTAAATATTTTGAACTATATACATGGATACTTGCAATTCCAATAAATTACTCTTTTTCTGAACATAATATATAGCCAAACTATGTGGAGGGCTATGCCCCCCACCCCCCCTTACTATATATACTAACTCCAGGGTTGCACTACAGTGGGGAAAAGGCCATATATAACTTTCAGTGAATTGAGCTTTCAGTGAAATGTTTTTCAGTGAATAGTCCTAGACCCACATAGATTATGTGTATAAATTTCAGGCTTTCTGCTCTGTGGCAGTACAGAAATTATCTGTGTATGAGGGTGGCTGTTGCTTTTAGGTCTCTTTCTCCTGCATGATTTTGTTTAGCAGGTGATTGAAGTCGCTAGTAAACTTCTACTCATCAGACATACAGTGTTAAATGTAAGAGGTTCTTTGTATGGGCAGAAAGATACCATGTGCTACCTCAGTTTGGTTACAAGCTTTCTGACCTACCTTAAACACACCTGTGATTTAGGTTATGGTAAAGGTGCATGTTCTCAGCCCATTAACATCTTAGAACTGTGATCCAGCATCCCTTAAAGGGGTTCTGTATGGTTACAGAATTTCTGACCTATCTCTGATACCTGTGTGATGTAGGTCTTAGTTATTCATGGTAAGAGCGCTTTTCCATAGAGTTTTAGCCCATTAACACCTTAGGCCTGTGATCCAGCATTTTTTGAAGGGGTTCTGTACCTCCATCCACTCTGGAAGAACTACTTTCCTCCTTGGACTTAATTTTATTGACTTGACAGACTTGCCTATCCTCCATTCAAGCCTGCTAGTTTGGCAACCCTTATGTTCATCTCTTGGAAGCTATTTTTGCTGGTAGCCATCACTTCTACAGGTAGGTTTTCAAATCTTCAGACCTTTGTTTGTAGGGACATCTGACCTTTCAAAAGGATGTGTGTTTTGGGAATAAAGTGCATTTGCATAAGTCAACATACCATAACAGTAGATGTTCGACTGGGTCGCTGTCACAGTAGCATAAAGCTTTATGGGACTTATTCTGCTAAAGATCAGATGTCCATCCTTTGTACAAAAGCTTGTGGGTGCTTTTCTACACATACTGTATGTCTGAGGCAGAATGAAGGCATGCCGGTATGCATATATACAGATGCTAAAAATCAGACCTTTCATCACTTTCACAAAGGGAGGCTGTACTACACAACCAGAAGGAGCAGGGTCCAAATATGGAAAATTATGTGCTAGGAGAAAGGGACAAGGAGAACCTCAACCCACCCAAAGGACATAAAGATAAAGAATAGTATCCACTTGGGTATTAGTACTGCAACAGTGATGATGTAGTTGGTGTGTATGTTAGAGTTTGGCTTTGAGTCCTTCCTTGCTCATACTGGTGATGGACTACAACAGATGACAACTCATCAAAGCTGCCGTATGCAGTGTGACATAAGTAAACTGGACAGAAACTGCAGCACATGATAGGGGATTGGAATACAAAACAAAAGCAACAGGGTGAAACAGAGTATAGACAAGACAGTAGTCAAGGCAGCAAATGGGTGGAAATCAGAAGGTGAATATTGAGATAGAAGGGAAAATAGTGATACAGGTTATCAGATTAGTTTCTGGGAGGTGTGATTCAAGAGAAAGGAAATCTGAATGAGGAAATCAGAGATGCTGCAGTCAACTGAGACACCATGTTAGGAGCACTGTGTAACAGAAGTATGCCAGAGAAAGTAAGGTATACAAAACAGTGGTGCAACTAGTGCTTCTGTATAGCAAGACAACTTGGGCAGTGAAGGCAGATGAGCTGAGGAAGCTTGAGGTGATTGGAGATGAAGTGCCTGAGATGGCTAATAGGATGCACAGTATGGGGCAGATGAAGTCATAGTAGGAGTTGTGGATGGACGTTGAATTTCGGTGAAATGGAATGCTTGAGATGAGACCTGCAACAGTTGTGCACGACTCTCAATGAGAGAGGTGGTGGCAGCATAAAGGGTGGGCACCCTAATCCCATGTAAAGATGGGAAAATGGGGATGATGATGTGGACTTGAATGTAACAAAGGGCAGTGAGAAATTAGTACCTGTCCTGTAAATCTGAGTGCTTTTACAACCAAGTTGCACTCTTCAAGCAGCTAATTTTTGTGATCAGTTTACGTTTCAGTTACTAGCAAATGAAAATGAATGTTTGATTTCTGTAGTGCAAAAGTTTGGTGGTAGAGATGTTTGCTTTGATATTTTGACACCACCAGTACACATTTGTAAGGTTGTAGCTATTTGCAACTCTTAAATCAGCAGTTATGGTTAGAATGCCAGTTTTGGTAAGACAATATTGTAGTATTTTTTTAATTCCATTATGTTTGTACACGGTCATTCTTGACTTTGAGAATAAAGGTAAAATAATAGAAAATTTCTTTTCATTATTTTTCAAATCCTCATGCTAAACAAGATGAGGATTTTTTAGAAGGATTTGTTAATTGCTCTGCCTCTGTGGAATGAGCACATATATTTAAACCTTATACTAGTGCCTGATCTTGAAATCCTGGGGAAGTTCAAAGTATACTTCAGTTAGTAGCAAATACACTTGCTATAGGTTAACTTCTTTTCCCTGCTTGCACAGCTGCAGGGAGATGTCCCTTTCCTTTCTTCTTCTTACTCAACATTTGCTTCTCACATCCCAAAACCCTTGTTGGTGGTGAGAGGACAGAATCTGAACTATTTACAAGATAAAAGGTATTGAGGTTGGTCAACCTCTTCTAACAGCCCCTGGTCCCTTATAAATAATAGGACTGCATAAAGAAGTCTGCATTGAGGTTTCCCCCTCTCTGTGTGAGGTTGCCGATTATGAATCCAGTTCTTCTTCTGACAGGAGGTGGAAGTAACTCTCAGGAAACCTATTCCAAGATTTCCATTCAAATTATTATACTCTAATTTAGAGTATAATAATTGTAATTATTTAGATGTCACAGTTCAGAAGAAGGATAGAGGTTTTGTTTCGAAAGTGCACAGGAAGGATACATATTCCAACTCGTACCTACATTTTTCAAGCGCACCCATTTTTTCAGAAGAGAAGTATAGTGAAAGGTCAGTTCATGCGTGGTAGCAAGAAGACCTCAGATGATCAAGACTTTCGAATGGAAAGTGTTTTATTGAAATCTATGTTTTTAGAAAGGGGGTACCCTGAGCACATCAGTAATGAAATATATAACAAAGTTTTGAGTGGTAGGAATGAGAGGTTTGCTCCGATCTTGGGTATTATTGATACCCCTGGTGCAACTACAGCTTGACACTACAGTGACTACTACTGAGCATGACAATGCATTTATTTTGAATTGTAGTGGAGATGCCCAGGTTATCAAAGATATTTTTACCAAAGAATGGAACAGATTTGCTAGTTTTTCTGATCCTTGATCCATTTTTGACAAATCCCTTAAATATATATTCAGGAAAGGATGAAGTATTAAGGATATAATGGAAAACAGTTGGACTAGTGGTGGTAGAAAAAGGCAGGCTTGGCACATTCAAATGTGTTTTTTGCCAACAGTGTCCCTTTATTACCAATAAATCTGAATTGTATATTAAAAGCAGGCATAAAAACACAGTAGCAAAATCTTATAATTGTGACACCAGGGAAATAGTATCCATAGCAACGTGTGGAAAGTGCAAACCATTTTATGTGGGCAAAACTGAGAGAAATCTGAGGAAAGGGATTTATGAACATACATACAATGTAAGAAAAGAGAATCTTAGAAATGCACTTTGCAAACACACATTAACATGCCCACATGTTAATTTTACATTTTTTGTGTTAGAAATCCCCAAGGATGTCAGGAGTGGTCCATGAGAGACCCAACTTGAATACAGAGAGGTTTATTGGCAATTAATCTTAGAGGCTAACTGGTGGCCAGATTTAAATGACATGATCTCCCTTGCCTCAGTTATACAATTAGGACCTGCTAAGTTATAAACAACTATATTTTTATACATGTAAGTCCATGTTTTAAACACACTTTTTATAATCCTTATGTTTACATAGTTTAGCATGGCTTTGATGTTAGCTGCTTAATACAAGTTCGTCTTTTTACTTTTATAACACCAGATGGTGCTATTTACCTGCATTTTTATATTTTATAGATACTCTTAAACATTCTTTACATAATTAACAAATGTATTTTTTAACGTTTTTTAATGTGTTTAAAATGTTCTACATATTTATGTATTTATGTATGTATGTATTCAGGTATTTTAATGTGTAGAATATTCAAAATGTTTAATAGCATTTGGCAAACAGTTTTTTATACACTGGTTTTCAACAGTACTTTTTATTGGACATAATTAGGTAATTTATTTAATTAAGGTTTATTAAAATGGTATATATTAAGGATCATGTTGCTGTATCTGTTGTCTGATGAAGTCTGTGATACTACTGATGAAAACGTACTGTGTTTCAGCGTTTATGTAGTGTTGGTGCTGGCAACGTGGTTGTGTTACATTAAAACTTTATATTAGTGGAAACGGCTGTCCTAGTGCTCCTTTTATTTTATTAGTGTTATTTTGAGCACTATTTCCTCCTTTCGTTGATTTTACATCTAAAGAAATCCCAAGCCTTCCACACCACATGCTCCAGAGACCTCAAGCTCATTACCACAATCAATAGAACATGGTGGAGGGACACGTTCCTCACCCAGAGACTGCCCATGGTCTGGCATAGACTTCTCATACATGTCAAGCAGAGCACCTTGGTGTCCTTCTTCAAGAGAAATCTTGAGTGGATGGGTAATAGAAAGTTCACTTCAGTGGCTGTACTTGATAGAGGCACTGAGAACTAACGTTGGGCAGCATGATGCCAGGGCACTTTTATGGGCTAGGCTTGTAAAGACTCCAGGTATGTTTCTGCAGTGGTGCAGCGGTAGCGTTGTCTCCTGACAGCAAGAGGATGTTCATCGTGCATACAGCTGCAGTCATAACAGATGGGTTCTCCTGCCGTCAGGCGGGTCCTCGGTCGGCCGAATTCCAAAGTCTAGGTCCGGCGTTGGTTGTCGTCGCTTCTTCCCTGACATCAGTGCAACAGGGGTATAAAAGAACCAGCCAACGCCATTTTCTTCAGTCTTTTTTGCCGCGCAGTGCCCGAAGCAGAAGCAGTTCACAAGTGCCGGTCGGCCAGCTACTGAGATTACAAAAAATTTGGAACCGAAGTCTTCTTAAAAGCTAAGTACCCCGTTGGGGAAACATTTTCTTGCCTCAGACCGATGTCAGACAAATTTAATAATTGCATTTCTTGTGGGAAGCAAATACTGCATAAGGATTTCCATTCCCTCTGTATACCTTGTTTAGGCCCAGACCACGACATCTCGGTCTGTCGCTTTTGTGCTACATTCAACAAACGCACTATTAAGCATCGGGCGGAATTCGCCCAGCATTATTTTGGGAAAGCATTTAACTATACTATGTCGTCGGATACTCCGACTCCGGTTTTGTCTAAAAAACGCAAAGACAAGGACCGACACTCTAGGTCCGCGGCCTCTACCTACACCACGCCAAAGCCGAACTACACGTGGTCTGGTTCTCAGCGAGGCACCTACGCAGCCCCTGATTACCGATGACACTTCTTTGGCGGTGTCTCCTGTACCCGAGGTCGCAGGCTCCTCGGCCCACACCCTGACTACAGATACCGAAGCCACGCTTAGCATTGAAACAGAATGTGGACAGGTCCACCTCCACTCAGTGTCCTCAGACCTTCCTCTTCTTTCTCCATCAAGGCTTTCACCAAGTCTAAAGCTGCCATGCACCCTAAGAGACCAGCTACACAGGGCCCATCTCCAGGCCCCATGCGTAAGAAACATATGCTTAAAATGGCTGAGGATTTAATTACTCTAATCAGAGGTTCTCGGCCACCTCCGGACAAAAGACCCAGAGTGGAGGAAGATTCCCCCTCCTCTGATCAGGGCTCCATTATTTCAGAGCACTCTGATTATCAGGAACAGTCTTACTCTCCTTTTGAAGACTCTGATGCAGAGGAATCTATTCCTTCTGTATCCCCCCTGAGGATTACTCATTTGGTGAAACTCTGCATACCTTAAGGGAACACTTCCACTGGGAAGGCCAGGATTATTCAGATTCCAAGAAAAGGCTCAGGGAATTTCTTTTGTTACCCCAGCACAGGCCTCTGGCTATACCTCCTGTCCTGGACATCCTAGATGATGTTTACTCGGAGGCCTGCCTTAACCCGGACTCTCTCCCTCCAGCTCCAGTTAAGCCTGACAGGTACTACAGGGTTCCTGACTCACACCAATTTCTATACAAAAGCCATGCTGCTGCTGACCTAGAAACCATCTCACAGGGGCCCAAGGGAGTTAAGGCCTCCATTGCCAAAAACCCATTGCCTTCCGAGAGAGATTCCAGATCCTTAGAAAGGTGGGGAAAAAGGTATATACCTCGGCTACCTTATCCATGAGGGCCTTAAACTGTCAGTTTCATATGCTAAAATACCAACAGTTTCTGTTATCTCCATTGAAAAGTAAACTGTCACAACCTGAACAACCAGACATGAAGGAGTTGCAGGATTTGATGCATAGTGCAGAACAAGTGGGTAAACATACCTTACAATGCGGTTTTGATGCTCTAGAGGCTTCATGTAGAGCTGCTGTTACAGGCTCAGTCATACGTAGGCATGCTTGGCTCAAGGAACAAGCCTTGCCTGATCATGTCAAAGCTAAATTACTAGACGCCCCTCTTCAAAAGGATGTACTATTTGGGGCAAATGCTGAGGAAGTATTACGGAAAATGGAGGAAAAGGCTAAATCAATGCAAACTGTGAAAGAATTTATGCAGGTTCAACCCCCACATTTTAGTAGAAATTCGCCTTCCAAAAACTGGTCCTTTCCTGCCACAGACAGACCCCAAAGAGGCAGATACAGGCGCCCGAGGGGCAGAGGACAAACACAAGGCTCATACAGAGGCAGACAATGGCAAGCTCCTACACAAAGAGGTGGTGAGGACAACTCGCAATCTTTCAGAAAGCAAAATCAATGACTTTCCCCTTTGCATGCCAACCAGGTCTCAAATGGTAGCACCCTTAGGAGGAAAGCTGGCACTATTCTCAAAAAATTTGCATATTGTCACAAAGGACAAATGGATCCTGAACATTATAAACAGAGGCTACAAATTCCATTTTCATACCCTTCCAAAAATGAAAGGCATGCCAAACCTGCCACACAATCAAAGGGCAGAGGCACAAAAGCAAATTTCAGATCTTATAAACATGAAAGCTGTTCAAGAGGTACCTACACACGAACAAGGTCAAGGTTTTTATTCCAGGCTATTTCTGGTGCCAAGGAAGGGCAAAGATTGGAGACCTATTTTGGATCTTTCCATCCTAAACACATTCCTACTCGTACCAAAATTCAAGATGCTCACTCTACAGCAACTTCTTCCCATGCTGGGCAAGGAGTCTTGGCTGGTAACATTGGACCTCAAGGAGGCACACCTGCATGTCCCAATCAGACAAAATTGCAGAAGATACCTCAGATTTCTTGCAGGTTCAATACATTATTAATTCTCTGCATTGCCCTTTGGTTTATCTACTGCGCCCAGAGTATTCACGAAATGCCTGGCATCAGTAATTGCCTACTGCAGACTTCAAGGGATACAAATATACCCTTATTTGGACGACTGCCTGATCCAAGCGGACAGCAAGCACATTCTTCTGAAACATCTGGCTTATGTAATAATGTTATTAAACTCTCTAGGATACACAGTCACCAAAGAGAAATCAAGACTAATACCCTCTCGGAAGATAATTTTCCTGGGTGCCAATTTGGACACAAACACCCAGATGGCCTACCTCACGCCAGAGAAGCAGGGGCAACTAATTCAATATTTCAGAACACTGGCAAATTGCACCAGGCTGACTGCAAGGAAAATCCTGCAGGCTCTGGGATTCATGGCATCTTGCATCTTACTAATCCCTTGTGCAAAGCTGCATATGAGAAAGCTACAATGGTACCTAAAAAACATATGGTCTCAACACAGCCACAGTTTGGAAACAGTGATACCACTAATTCCATGTCTGCAAAAGGAATTTCTGTGGTGGGCTCAAGCATGCCAAACAAACACAGGTCTTCCATTCAGCAAGCCTCAAGCAAATCAAGTCATCACAACAGATGCCTCGGACTACGCCTGGGGGGCGCACATGACAGACCGGTGCATTCAGGGCAAATGGACCCAAAAAGAAAAGCACCTTCACATCAATCAAAAAGAAATGCTAGCAGTGATAAATGCTATTACAGCCTTCAAGGACCTTCTACAACCAGGTCAGCTATTGATAAGAACAGACAACACCACAGTTATGTGGTACATAAACAAGCAGGGAGGAACACATTCTTATCCCCTATGCAGACTGGGAACATGGCCATGGACTTACAAATGGAGCTACAAGCACAGTACTTGCCAGGCAATGAAAACACGCTGGCAGACAACCTAAGCAGGAATATGACAGATCCACATGAATGGAAGTTGCATCCAAAAGTTTTTACAGAAATAATCCAAGAATGGGGAAGGCCAGACATAGATCTCTTTGCCTCCCACAAAAATCATCAATTGACAAAATTCTGCTCAAGGATCTTCCATCCAAAGGCCTGGAGAGTGGACGCTCTCTCTTTCAGTTGGACATCAATGACAGTTTGACAGTTTATGCCTTCCCACCTCTTCCTCTGCTGCCCAAAGTCCTATTGAAGACCAGAGCAGACAGACCAAAGATGATCCTCATTGCTCCGGACTGGCCAAGGCAACACTGGTACCCACTACTAAGGAGCCTGACGCATTCCCCACCATGGACCCTGCCTCTAATGCCTCTTCTTCTGACTCAGCACAGCTTCAAAACTCTTCACAGTCAGCTGAAGACACTCAATCTAGCCGCATGGAAGATTCCTTAGCATCACAGCAGGCCCTGCTCTCCAAGGAGGTGCAGGATGTCATTTTGGAGGCCAGAAGGCCATCAACTAGAAAAGCTTACTCTGCAAAATGGAAACTTTTTGTGTTTGGAATGAGAAAAAGGGCCAGTGCCCTGGAAAACTGAATTTACCTCAAATACTACAATATTTGGCCGAACTGCTAAGCAGTGGACTTTCGTTCTCCTCCATCAAAATCCATGCCTCAGCCATTTCTGCAGAATACAACACTGATCCACCTTTATTCTCTCACCCTCTATTAAGACAGTTCCTCAGAGGGGCTAAGAATTTAAGACCTCCAAGAAAACAACCAATACCTGCTTGGGATCTTAATTTCATTCTGGAAAAACTGACTTTGCCTCCTTTTGAACCAGCTGCCTCATCAGATTTACAATATTTGTCCTGGAAAACAGCTTTCCTTCTGGCTATCACTTCAGCTTGTAGAGTTTCAGAACTACAGGCTCTTATGGCTGTCCAGCCTTTCATCTTCCATCAGGACAGAGTTTCATTACGTACCAACCCGTCCTTTATGCCTAAAGTGGTATCCAGGGTAGCTTTAAATCAGACCATACATTTACCTACTTTTTATCCTAATCCTCAAAACAAAGGGGAGAGATTACTGCATTCCTTGGACATCCACAGACAACTGCGTTATTATTTGGACAGAACAAAGCCTTTCAGAAAATCAGAACAGCTTTTTGTGGCCTATGCGGTAGGAGCTCAAGGAAAGTCAATATCCAAACAGACAATCTCAAAATGGATAGCCCACTGCATACGCTTTTGCTATTCCTTTCATGGCAAAACTGTACCTACAGGCATTAGAACTAATTCCACCAGGGCCACAGCCACCTCTGCAGCCTTCCTCAGAGGAGTTCCTACCAAGGATATTTTAGAAGCAGCCACTTGGAGTTCTGTGCATACCTTCTCTAAGCACTACAACCTACCATTATACTCCAAGTCTAGAGCAGGCTTTGCCACTGCAGTCTTGCAGGGCATTTTGGCTCCTCCTAGCTCCACCTAGTGCCTACCACCCCTTTCTTAGCTTTGTGATTCTACCCATCTGTTATGACTGCAGCTGTATGCACGATGAACATAGTACAGTTTTGTACCTACCATAAATGTAGATGTTTGAGTGCTAATACAGCTGCAGTCCAGGTTTCCCTCCCACCTTCCCCTCTAGGGGTATTCTTTTATGGTGTATTTGCTTGCAACTACTGTTTTTTGATTATATTGCATTACATTAGTACATTATTTTATGTATTGCCTTCCTTCTGGGGGCACCTGACATCTGGGGCAAGAAAGACTGAAGAAAATGGCGTCTGCTGGTTCTTTTATACCCCTGTCGCACTGACGTCAGGGAAGAAGCGACGACAACCGACGCCGGACCTAGACTTTGGAATTCGGCCGATCGAGGACCCGCCTGACGGCAGGAGAACCCATCTGTTATGACTGCAGCTGTATTAGCACTCGAACATCTACATTTATGGTAGGTACAAAACTGTACTTTCTCCCGTTCGATTCTCGGCTGGAGCACCTTCTGTGTGGAGTATGCATGTCCTTCCACCGCGGTAGAGTGGCGTTCGAAAGACATGCATAGGCCGTGCCTTCATTGAAGGTTGGGCGTCGAGTCGGCACCGTAAAAATCTACTGCCAATCATTAGCAGACTGGAGTTCTGCTGTGTCTACCCCTAACTGGGAAAAGCTGAAAGAAGAACTTGTAAAGACTCCAGGTCCATTAGCCTAGTACACACCTATGAACTTATGAATATGAATCCTTCAACACAAGGGAGAGGTATATAAAGCCTTTGTATTTAAATCCACTGTCTTGTCTTTCATGTCAGATATACATTGAAACCCTGGGTGACCTGCTTGCATACGATCCCACTTCATCTTTTACAAATTAAAAAATAGCCTGTGCATGGCCATGGATCAAACACATTTAAATAAAACGTTTGTGCCTTTTTTTCACAAATATTGTGCAGTCCTACTTGTCTGACCCACATAAATGGCTCTATGTGAGCAATGGGTTAAATTAAGGTGTTATACATGTATTAGTATCAAAGGATCCTTTATTTCATCCTGGTTTAAATTAGTTATATTAATTGTATGTACTTTTGTTGTGGTGTTTCTCAAGTTTGGTAATGACACGTGTCTGGAGAATAGTATCATATGCCTTAGAAGTGTGCAAGGTTGATAAAGCTGAATTGATGTGGGTCCAGGGCTAAGAGGTTAACAAATGTCAAAGTTAATGAGCTCCAGGGCGATGCTTTGTATAACTTTACAATTAAGACCGGGAAGACTAATGGGCTTGTAATTACCTAGGTTTGCGATTGGATCTCCTTTGTGTCGGGACTTTATGATGGCTATTATTCAGACTTCTGTAATGTAGCCACTTGCCACACTCATGTTGAAGTATGAGAGGTTCTCATAGGCCATGTTTAGTATTAATAAGCTTCCTATTGTATTAGGTCACATAAATGCGGTGTTCATACTGTTTAATAAAACTGAGAGGACCTGTTCCATAGAAATCTTTGGTGTCATGGTTGGGGGGAGTGGGCGGCAGAGATTGAGGGGAAAGTTGTCACTAAATGTGTTGCCTAAAATATTTTCTTTTTTTCTTTGGGTTCAGAATGTGTGATGCTATTTTAGGGCCATGGCCTGCCTGAATGAGTGAGGAGCACAGATTTTTGGTAAAAAAAAATGGTCCTAAATTTAGGAACTAGGACATCACACATTCTAACTCAAAGAAACAGGTAATATCATTTTTTGGATTAGTTTAAAATGCTGCTGGGTATTGTTTCGCAAATTTCTGACCTAGTTAAAGAAAGATTTGCGGTTGCTTTTGGTGCCCCTACCCATTCTGAATTTACATTCATCTTTAAATTAACTGAGCCATTAAGTTCTGTGTTAGCATGTTTGAGTATCATCTTCACGTGGGTGATACATGAGCTCCCATAAGTACCTAGTCCTTTCTTCTTTTTGTTGCAAAATGTATTTGTACAAGGGTTCCATCACAAAAGTGTTTTTTAAAACCTCTCAATATTTGATGCGTACAAGGACAGAGATCTATCCATTCAGTTGTTGAGGTTGGAATAGTACATGGAGGAACATGCTGTGGATTTAGTCCTAAACAAGTGCAACAGAATTTACTTAAGTCACTAAGAAACTGCAAGAGATGAGATTTTGAGAAGTCCCCTGCACACTTGCAGACTACTACCAGGTTTGTATGAAAATATCTATTTGTGATCAGATTTTGTAAGGGTGGGTGATACCTACAGAGTTGTACAGGCGGAGTCAGAATTAGGACATCATCTAGGATATTTTGTTTCCAAGTTGGGGAGTTCTGTAGTTTTTTCTAGGTAGTTATATTTATAAAGTTCAGGAAGTGATGGGTGTATTTCCCTGTTCGTGTTTCTGATCACCACATCCAAATCAGCCAACCTTTGGCTTGCTTCAACTTGCAAGCTTTTCCCTGCACAAGCTTCTTGTAAAGAGTTTTAGGACCTTGAGGTCGTATGTCAAAGATGAATACTCATAATGACTCCTTCCCATCTTGCAGATCCCCATATGACCCCTTATGTAGGGAAATTAATGCTTATGAAGCCCTGTGTGGCATGGCCTACATCCCATAATGTTCATCATTCCCACTGCCTCAATGGAAATTTATTTTATACATACTTACAGTATTCTTACCTGCAGAGCAGAAATCTTGTGTGAATGCAATTGTTTCTAATTTGACTCATGTTTTCAAATATGCTTTTAGAGGTGTGCTTGAATGTGCAGCTATAGTCTTGAGAAAATGCTGCTGCTTCTGTTTTAAGACTATATGCTTGGTTACATAATCTGAGCTACTCTGATTATTTAAAAGCTGAAATTCTGAATGCACCTTTAAGTTCTGAATTGCATATCGGGCCTTTTGTTACACAGATTCTCAAACAGTGGGACGATAGAGGCAAATTAAATGAGGTGTCTAGGATGATTCATGTAACCAAGTTCTCCCCAATGTGTGGCCTTCCTTCAGGGGCAGAACAAACAAAAATCCCAGCCTAACAAAAGTCATGGATCCAAAAGGAAATGGCAGGGGGACAGTTCTTCAAAACCAAGGAGTTCATTTCTAGAAAACAAAAATGGAAACCCCTGCAAAGGAATGACTATGCCATGTCACACAGCACCCCTTCCTTGTCTTCCGCTTTCCCCCAAGCTGTCTCTCAACCATCAGCCTGGATGCACATAGTCTTGGATAAATGGGTTGTGAGAATAATTCAGAAGGGATACACTTGGAAGTGGATAGAAAATACTTCCCCTTTCAGGGGAATTCCCCCCACACCCATCAGACCAGACTACACAGAGCTGTTCCCTCCAGTGCATTATCGCATGATAAAAGCAGGGGTCATAGAAACAGTACCTGCAATACACAGAGCAAAGGAAGGATTTTACTCTAGAATCCTTTTTAACAAAAGACAGCAGAGGAGGATTTTGCGACCACTCCTAGATTGGTCCTTTGTAAATGGCTTTGTAAATTTTTTAAAATTAAAAATGTTCATTTTACATTTGGTCCTGGCATTTTTTCCAAACCACTGTTTCATGGTGACTGTAGGTCTCAAGGATGCTTATATTCATGTTTCTCCCAACTTCAGGACATTTTTTGAAAGCTACTGCACCTGGTTTACATTCATCACTTTCTGCATTACCCTTTGGGCTATCTGCTGCACCTTGAATGTTTATAAAGTAGCTATCTGCTGCACCTTGAATGTTTATAAAGTATCTGGCCCCAGTGGTTGCCTGATGCAGAACCCCAGGCATCCAGATTTTCCCTTACTTAGATGACTTGCTGATTTGTGCAGCAGCTATATCAGGATGCTTGAAGTCCTCAGAGGTAGCATCCCTCATTTTCTTTAACAATTGTCAACCCCTCTAATGACTTTTTAACCATCTCTCTCTCTTATTTTGATCCTATTTTTAAGCTCCATTTTCATTTTATAACGGTCACTAGCTATAACTTCTTAAGGTATTTCTGTCTTCCTGAATATTTCTTAAATAACTACATACCTAAAATTAATCTCTCTTTAACAAGTAGGTGGGAAAGCTCCACTGTCTTATTTTTACTTCATTACCCTGCATTTTTTCTTAATTTTTATTGATGCATGATCAGAAATAGTTATTGGATATGTGTTGAAGCTTTCCATTAAGTTCTCATGTTCCTGTGAAATATATATTATTGTACCTTGGGGAATAATATATGTAAAGTTCCTACTACTAGATTGACATCTTCTATACCAAATATTTTCATAAATTTCTTCAGAAGTCTATCATATTTTGTTATATTTCCCCCTTCTATGTCCCCCTGATACATCCTTACTATTACAAATCAAATTCCAGTCCCCACCTATAAATAATAATCCCTACTGAAAGTTGATTATTTCACCCAAAATTTTCTTAATCTCCATTAAAGCAGTTTTTGGTGGAAGCTGCTGTTCCCACCTATTATACATCACCTTTTTTTTAAATGTGTATTTCTAGCTTTTGTGTTACATGCATATACTTATATTTGGCAGGTTGATCTTTTGTACTGTTGTTTTCTCTCATCTCCATTTGAACCTATATCACATTTTTCAGGACTTTTTATTTTAATGAAAACCCTCAAACAGCTAAATACAAAGCACCCCATCCACTATTATCTTGGAACAAACACACAAAACTGTCTACATCTCCAAAACATGAAGTTTAGCCCTCCAGAAGGGAACAGTTGCCCGAAATTCACAGCTGCACCTACAGGCGTTGTCTAACCTAAAATTAAGGTTACCCATGCTAAAGTGCATGATGCCACAGCAGGTGCACCCACTTACACCGATTACTTTCTGTTATTTTCTTAATTGTCTTCCTGTCCCACATACAAAAAACAGCTTGTATGCTTTCAGAAAACTGACTTTTAGCCCTAAAAAAGTGCACTGGCCGTCTTTAATGCAGTTAATAGAACTGTGTAAAAGTATTATTTAAAGTATTAAGGCTGCTAGGGAGGTTTGTTACTTCTTATTCACTGCCCATAATTTCAATCTTAATTTTTTTTCACAGAACTTCTTGCCACTGTACATTTAGATGTGGCATTTTGCAAATAATACTCAGAATTCTGAAAATTAACTGTTTGTACCTGCAGACAGCTTGTCTCAATGGAAATGTACTCAGCAATGAGTCTTTGTAAGTTTCAGTCATAAAAAAATACACAGCTGCCCTCAGCTGCACACATCTGGACTCCACTAAACATTTGCCATTGGAAAACAAACAGGCTAATATATTTGCAATTGTAAGAAGCTTAGCATCTTCATGGCTTTCATACGTTTGTCTTATTTTAAACCCTACATGCTTACAAAACACCTGTTTACAGCTTAAGCCAAAGGTAGTAATCTAGACATTCATCTTTGTAAAATAAAATAAAAAAAGAAAATATAATTCTACATGTGATCAGTGCACTTTGAAACCTTACCCCCCAGCAGCCGATTATTACAGCATATGAATATTAAGCTTGCTTTTGTTACAGCCTTTTTTCTCTTGTTACACTGTAAAACGTACGTTTCTTGCAACTAAAAAAGTACTTGTTTACTTTAATATGTTTAATACATACAACAGTCACTGAAAAGACCCTACCCCACATTTAAAATACACCTGACTACACATAACTATTTTACTGTATATAACATGCAGTTTATATGAAGAAATATTTTATACAAATATTAAGAACAGAAATTGTTTTACTTAGTTTTACCCCTTTTAATTTCCTCCTAAACATTAATGATATAAAGTGGAGTATATGCATTATAGTCTACCCACAGGTTTAACAATGTCAGGAAATAGATGACTGTATTTTGATGCATTTTAGCCACTTATTCCATGAGGATGTGCAGCAAGTACTTAAGGAGGCAAGAAAACCTGTAACTAGAAAATCTTATGTTTACAAGTGGAAGAGGTTTACTAGGTTATGCCTAACCAATAACTAAGGTCACAAAAGGGTTTTGTCCCCTGTGGTTTTGAAATGTCTGTGTGAGCTACTTGGAGTTAGTTTGTCACACCCTATCGAAGTGTATCTTGTGGCCATCTTGACTTATCTGCCAATGGATCATTTTCTTTCTTCTCTTTTTTGTGGTCAGACAGTTTATAAAAAAAGAAGTTATGTACTTACCATAACGTTCCATGTTTGTAGTCCATCTCGCCTACATTCTTGCTGGATGGCTTCGGAGCCAATCCTCGTCTCCGACTCTGCCGATACTAAAACTCAACAGCTTTTACTGGCTCGAGGCTATCCCCTATCCCATGGTGCCTCACAGCAGTTCCCCAGATCTTGTTTGCAAGAAATTAACTACATGCATATAATAGCAATAATGCTATCAAAAACTATGTACATACAAACAAAGGTACTTTTATATGCTATCGATGCCATGTGGACAGACAACTACAACAAGGTCAGACAGCATAATGGATAGTCCACCAGTTCCTCCAGCATACAGGATGGGGGAAGGAGGGTGGTTCTCAAGAATGTAGGCAAGCTGGACTACAAACATGGAACGTTATGGTAAGTACATAACTTCTTTATGTTATGTAGTCCTGTCTCACCGTAACTCTTGCTGGATGAGACAGCGTCCCTAGCACCTTTATCCCAGGTGGCTCAAGCAAAGAGACTCTTCAGCACAGTGGACCCAAAGGATGACCTGTCCCGGGAAGCCAAATCCAATTTGTAATGAGTGACAAAGGTATGAGGTCTTGCCCAAGTAGCTGCTGCACAAATGGTATCAATTGGGAGTTTTGATCTGAAGGCATATGAAGCTGATACTACCCTAGTTGAATGGTCTTTTACTTTAGCAGGTAGTTGTTTCCCAGCATTTTTGTAAGCAAATGAGATGCAGTCTGAAAGCCATTTAGACAGAGTGACCTTGGGGACGGGCAAGCCTTTGTTTTTGTCTGAGAAGGAAATAATTGATCCGATTTCCGAAAATCTTTAGTCCTGTGCAGGTAAAAATGGAGTATTCTGTGGACACCTAATTGGTGTAGTCTGTTGTTGTTGTTGTGTATTTTGGCTTTTCCCGGTTAGGGGTCGCCACAGCGGAACTCCGGTCCGCTAATGATTGGTAGTTGATTTTTACGTGCCGAGTTACCAGCCCTGATGCACAACCTTCAACGAAGATATGCCCATTCACGCATGTCACCACGGAGAAGATGCTCTAGCTGAGAATCGAACCGGACAGCATCTTACTGTAAGGCGACAACGCTACCGCAGCAGTCTGTATTCTGATTTTATTACTGTAATTTGGGAAGAACATTGTATCCGGTTGAGCTCTCCACATGCATTTGGAATTCTTCCTCGATGAAACCATGGCTATTGCATGTAAGTTGCAGTTGTATCTCTGAATGAGAAACCGTTTTCCATTCTCAATCCTCCGTGCTGAAAGCACACTAGATGTTCATTGTGTTTCACTGTTGCAGTCATTACACTTGGGTTATCCTGCTGGCAGGCGACCCGCAGTCAGCCCGAGTTCCAAAGTCTTGGTCCGGCGTCTGTTGCTGTCGCCTCTTCCCTGACATCAGTGTGCCAGGGGTATAAAAGTGCAACCAACACCATTTTCTTCAGTCTTTCTTGCCGTGTGGTGCCCGAAGCAAAAGCAGTTCGCAAGTGCCGGTCGGCCGACTCCTGAGATTTTCAAAATTTTGTTTCAGAACCAAAGTCTTCAATAAAGCTAAGTACCCCGTTGGGGAAACTTTTTCTTGCTCCAGACCGATGTCAGTAAAAGTTAATAATTGTATTTCTTGTGGGAAGCAAATACCTCATAAGGACTTTCACTCTTACCGTATTCCTTGCCTAGGCCCTGACCACGACGTTACTAGTTGTCAGTTTTGTGCTAGATTCAATAAACGCACTATTAAATGTCGGTTTGATTTTGCTTTACATTATTTTGGCCGAAGGTTTAATTACATAATGCCGTCGGAACAACTGACCGGAATTTATAAAAAATGCAAAGACAAAGAAAAGGACAGGCATCCGAGGTCCAAAACCGATGAAGCCTCTTCTAGGCCAGTTGCCGGTTCTCAGTGAGGTGCTTTCGCAGCCCCTGACACCCGCTACCTCAGAGCCACAGGCCGTAACCGACAGCCATGTGGAGACACCGAGGCCTGTGGAAACTCAAGGTACTGGGCCTATGGAAACTATTCCCTCAGATGGGTCCGGAGCCGCTGAGCAGGCATTGACTTCTGAGGGTGTTTTCAGACCTTCACAGCTTACAATTAAGCCCACTGCAGCAGCAAAGGCAAAGTCAAAAACACCATTGAAGACAAGGAAACAAGTACAGCATTCTCCAGAACAGTCATCCATGCCAAAGAAACAGATGCTTAAAATGGCCGAAGACCTAATTACTTTAATCAGGGGTTCCCATCCCCCTCCTGACAAAAGGCCTAGGCAAGACACACTGACTATGATTCCTCTGACCAGGTTCCATTTCCTCTGATTCCTCGTCTGATCAGGGATATTCTCTCCCTCCCTATGAGGACTCTGATGCAGAAGAGTCTATACCTTCAGCCTCTCTGCCTGAGGATTATTCTTTTGGGGAAACCCTGCACACCATGAGGGAGCATTTCCATTGGGAGAGCTAGGATTATTCAGAATCCAAGAAAAGGCTCGGAGACTTCCTTTTATTGCCTCAGCACAGACCCCTGGCTATCCCCCCTGTGCTTGATATTGTTGATGTTTTTTCTGAATCCAGTCCTGATTCCTTACCCACTGCATCAGTCAAGCCAGACAGGTACTACAGGGTCTCTGACTCTCATAAATTTCTTTACAAAAACCCCGCTGCAGACCCAGAAACTATTTCTTAGGGTCCTAAAGGGGTTAAGGCTTCCACTGCTAAAAATCCTGTCCCCTCAGATAGGGATTCCAGAGCTCTGGACAGATGGGGGAAAAAAGTTTACACTTCTGCTACTTTAGCTGTAAGAGCTTTAAACTGCCAGTTTCACATGCTTAAATATTAACAGTACCTCATGTCATTGTTAAAACAGAAAATGGTTTCAAATTCAGAAAGTCCTGACAGTAAGGAAATGCAGGATTTATTGCATGCAGTTGAACAAGTGGGAAAGCATACTCTGCAATGTGGTTTTGATTCATTAGAGGCTTCTTGTAGAGCCACAGTTACAGGCTCTGTTATTCGAAGGCATGCTTGGTTGAAAGAACAAAGTTTACCTGACCATGTTAAAGTAAAATTATTGGATGTCCCACTACAGCATGATACTTTGTTTGGTGTTAAGGCAGAAGAGGTGTTAAAGAAAATGGAGGATAAAGCGAAATCAATGCAGACAGTGAAAGATTTCTTACAGGTTCAACCACCTAGATTTAGCAGAAACTGGCCTTCAAAAAATTGGTCCTTTCCAGTGTCAGACAGGCCACAAAGAGGCAGATACAGACGCCCAAGAGGCAGATCTCAGCCCCAAGGCTCCTACAGACCTAAACAATGGGGTGCTTCAGCCCCCAACAGAGGGGGGAAGACAAATCACAACCCTATAGGAAACAGTCCCAATGACTTCCCTCTACAAATGCCAAGCACTTACCTTTTGACAGCACCCCTAGGGGGAAAGCTAGCACTTTTCTCAAAAAATTGCACAATTCCTGCCAGGAACCAAAAATACACTGGCAGACGAACTAAGCAGAAATCTCATGGATCCTCATGAATGGAAGCTAAATCCACAAGTGTTCAGCATGATAACGAGGAAATGGGGATGCCCAGACATAGATCTTTTTGCCTCCCCTCACAGTTAACAAATACAGAAATTTTGCACAAGTACTTACCACTCTCGAGCATGGAAAGTGTATGCTCTGTCATTCAGCTGGAACGGCCTGACAGTCTATGCCTTCCCTCCGATGCCTCTTCTTACCGAGGTGCTACTAAAAGTCAGACAAGAAAGGCCAAAAATAATCCTGATTGCCCCAGACTGGCCACGCCAGCACTGGTACATAATCCTAAAGAGTTTGTCTCAAGGCCCAGCTTGGCTTCTACCTCAAATTCCTCATCTTCTGACACAACAAAACAATCAGATTCTGCACAGTCAACTCAGAACCTTAAACCTGGCAGCATGGCAGATAATGTAGCCACTCAGACTGCACCTCTCTCTCAAGCTGTTATGGATGTCATTTTAGAAGCCAGGAGGCCCAGCACTAGGAAAAGTTATGCAGAAAAATGGAAGAGATTCTGTGCATGGAACCAGGCACAAGGGCTCGAACCACTTGTCCCTAATATACCACAGATTTTACAATACCTAACTGAGATGCTGGACAAAGGCTTATCTTTCTCATCTATTAAAATCCATGCCTCTGCCATTTCAGTTCATTACAATACGGAACCTCCTTTTTTTCACATCCTCTACTACGACAGTACCTCAGAGAGGCAAAAAACATAAGACCCCCAAGGAGAGCACCAGTACCTACTTGGGACCTCAATTTTGTTTTAGAAAAACTCACACTGCCTCCTTTTGAATCAGCCAGCACAGCTGATCTAAAATTCTTATCATGGAAAACTGCTCTGCTCCTAGCAATAACTTCAGCAAGCAGAGTCTCAGTTACAGGCATTAATGGCTGTGGAACCTTTCCTCATTTTTCATCAGGACAGGGTTTCTTTTAGAACAAACCCAACATTCATGCCAAAAGTGGTTTCCAATGTGGCCTTAAACCAAACCATTCATTTACCTTAGTTTTACCCAAAACTCCAGAATAAAGGGGAGAGACTTGTGCACGCTTTGGATATACACAGACAGCTACGATTCTACTTGGACAAAACAAAAGCTTTCAGAAAAACTGAGCAACTGTTTGTAGCCTATGCAGCAGGATCACAAGGAAAGCCTATTACAAAGCAGACAATCTCAAAATGAATAGGACACTGCATCCGCTTCTGTTATGCACAACATGGCAAATCAGTGCCTAAGGGCATTAGGCCTCATTCTACCAAAGCAGCAGTCACTTCAGCAGTTTTCCTCAGAGGAGTACCA
Source organism: Protopterus annectens (assembly GCF_019279795.1). Lineage (NCBI taxonomy): Eukaryota > Metazoa > Chordata > Ceratodontiformes > Protopteridae > Protopterus > Protopterus annectens. Next base: position 1,155,443,870 of record NC_056745.1, on the reverse strand, counting down.
ACCAAAGACATTTTAGAAGCTGCAACATGGAGCTCAGTGCACACCATGTCCTTCAAGGATGCATCTGCAGTCCTAACATATGGGTTGTCCTGCCTCAGGCAGCCCTTCGGTCGGCCCGATTCCAAAGTCTGGGTCTGGCCTCGGCTGATGTCGCACTTCACCCGATGTTATAGCTGCTGTTTATTGGGTATAAAGGCATCAGCCGACGCCATTTTCCTCAGTCTTTCTTGCCGCGTGGTGCCCGAAGCAGAAGCTGTTCGCAAGTGCCGGTCGGTCAGATCCAGAGATTTCTACTACCGAAGACTTCTAAAAAGCTAAGTACCCCATTGGGGACTCTTTCTTGCCTCAGCCGATGTCAGACAAAGTAAATAATTGTTTAACTTGTGGGGAAACAAATACCTCATAAGGATTTCCACTCTTACTGCCTTCCTTGCTTAGGCCCAGACCACGACGTATCAGCTTGTCTAGCCTGTGCTTCCTTCAACCGACGGACACTTAGACGTCGGTCGGAGTTTGCAGAGGAGTTTTTTGGTCCCGCTTTTGCATACAAAATGCCGTCGGAGACTCCGACTACACAATTAGCTAAAAAGCGTAAGGAAAAGGACTGACATTCGCGGCCCGCGGTTTCGGCTGAAACCACGGTTAGGCCAACCGCGAGTGTCTCGGTTTCGGCTGAAACAGAGTCCCCGGTTCTTCCTTCGGCCGAAAGCATGCCTCCGATAGCCGAGCCCTCACAGAGCATGGCTGAATCTGCTACTGAATTTACTGCTACAGAAGCAGGCACCCAGGATTTGTCAGACACTATTCCTTTAGACATATCTACCCCTGCACGTGGGGCTGCTAAGACCCCCTGCTTCTATGTCTATCAAGGCTTTTGCCAGGGCTAAAGCAGCTAAATCTTCTAAGGCCTTACCTGCTAAAACTCCCTCACATAGGCCTGCCTCTAGTTCCCAAATACTCAGCCTGGCTGAGGATCTCATTTCTTTGATCAGGGGATCCCAACCTCACCCAGACAGGGCCTCTCAGCCCCCTCCAGATAAGAGGCCTAGGACTGAACCCCCGGAACCTGTCTCTACAGACTATTCCTCGGATGACTCAGACATTTCAGACCCTCAGGAAGGCCCATATTCCCCTTATGAGGATTCTGATGCAGAAGACTCCATTCCTTCTGCTTCTCCTCCCGAAGAATTTTCCTTTGGGGAAACCTTGCATGCTATGAGGGAACACTTCCAATGGCAGGGCCAGGATTTTTCAGATTCAAGGAAAAGGCTAAGGACTTTTTTACACTTACCACAGCATAGGCCTTTAGCCATTCCTCCAGTACTAACAGTTGTTGATGATGCATATAATGATGCCTGTACTGCCCCTGATTCTCTTCCTCCGGCCCCTGCCAAGCCTGACAGATATTACAGGGTCCCGGACACACGCTACCATTTGTATAAGGCTCCTGTTGCAGACCCTGAAACCATTTCACAGGGCCCTAAAGGTGTGGCAGCTGCCTCTGCCAAAAACCCTCTTCCCTTTGAAAGGGAATCTAGAGCATTAGAGAGATGGGGTAAAAAGGTTTATACTTCTGCTACTCTTTCGGCCAGGGCCTTAAACTGTCAATTCCACATGATTCAGTACCAGGAATTTTTGTTAGACCAGCTAAATAAAAAACTGTCTTCTCCTGAACCTATAGACTGCAAGTCCCTTCAGGATTTGGTACATAACTCTCAGCAGGTCAGTAACCATTTCTTAAAATGTGGCTATGATGCACTGGAGGCTTCCTTTAGATCAGCTATGACTGGAACAGTGATTCAAAGGCATGCCTGGTTAAAAGAACAATCCTTACCAGACCATGTTAAGTCAAAACTCTTAGATGCTCCCATGGAGAAACAAAGGTTGTTTGGCTCCCCTGCACAGGAGGTTCTAAAGAAGGTGGAAGAAAAAGCAAAATCTGTCCAAACAGTCAAGGATTTCTTACAGGTCCAACCTCCGAGGTTTAGCAGAAATTGGCCTTCGAAGAATTGGTCCTTTCCAGACAACTCCAGAGCATAGAGAGGCAGAAATAGACGCCCAAGAGGCAGAGGTCAATCTAGGGGTGCCTACAGGGGACGTCAGTGGCAACCTACCAACCAGAGAAGTACTGCCACAGATTCAACTACAACCACTTCCACAGGGCAGACACAATGACTTGGCTCTGGTTCCGCCTACCAGGGAACAACTGGAAGCACCCTTGGGCGGAAAGCTAGCCTTATTTTCCGACAACTGGTATTACATTACACGAGACAAATGGACTTTACAAACAATAGACAAGGGCTACAGGTTTCACTTCCACACTACCAAAAAAGAGAGGAATGCCAAACCTACCACCAAGCCAAAAAACAGACGCTCTAAGACAAATCAACAACTTACTAAGGATGAGAGCTATAGAAAAGGTACCACCTATGGAACAAGGCCAAGGATTTTACTCCAGGCTTTTCCTTGTACCAAGAAAAGAAAATCAATGGAGACCTATTCTCGACTTGTCCGCACTGAACACATACCTCATTGTTCCAAAATTCAAAATGCTGACCCTACAGCAGCTTCTTCCATGCTGGGCAAGGAGTCTTGGCTGGTGACTCTAGATCTCAAGGAGGCATACCTGCACGTCCCTATACGACCAGATTGCAGAAGACACCTCAGATTTCTTGCAGGATCAGAGCATTATCAATTCTCAGCATTGCCCTTTGGCTTATCTACTGCACCCAGAGTATTCACGAAATGCCTGGCATCAGTAATTGCTCATTGCAGGCTTCTAGGAATTCAAATTTACCCATACCTGAACGACTGCCTAATACAAGCGGACAAGACAAAATTAACAAAAGATTTGGAAAATGTCATACAACTGTTGCAAGCCTTGGGATACACAGTCAACATGCAAAAGTCAAGACTAGTACCATCCCAAAGGATAACATTCTTGGGTGCAGAACTGGATACATCAACTCAGATGTTTTTTCTCACAGAAGAAAAACAAAAGCAACTACCAGTCTACTTCATGACATTAACAACACAAACTCAGCTTACTGCAAGGAAAGTCCTGCAAGCCCTGGGTTACATGGCATCCTGCATAATATTGATTCCGCATGCCAGGCTGTATATGAGAAAGTTACATTGGTACCTAAGGAATGTATGGTCTCAACACAAGAACAGTCTAGAAGCCCAGATACCAGTAATTCCATGCCTGAAACAAGAATTCCTGTGGTGGGCTCAGGCCTGTCAGTTGAACAGAGGATTGCCTTTCCACAAACCTCATCCAAGCCAGACCATCACCACGGACGCTTCAGACCTAGGCTGGGGGGCACACATGGTGGACAAGTGTATACAAGGCTTATGGACCCAAGACCAGCTGAATCTACACATAAATCTAAAGGAGATGCTGGCAGTGAAACATGCGATCCAGGCATTGACCACTCCTTCAACAGGGTCATCTGCTGATAAGGACGGACAATACCACAGTCATGTGGTACATCAACAAACAGGGAGGTACACACTCATATCCTCTATGCCGGATGCCAATGGACCTGTGGAATGTGGCCCTGAATCTCAACATTCAACTTCAGGCCAGATTTGTACCAGGAAAAGAAAATTCTCTAGCAGACACCTTAAGCAGAACTACCACGGATGCTCACGAATGGATGCTGCATCCAGATATCTTCAAAGCCATAACAAAGAAATGGGGATTACCAGAGATAGACCTGTTCGCCTCCCCACACAACCACCAATTGAAGAAATTTTGCACAAGAGCATACCATCCACTTGCTTGGAGGGTGGACTCCCTTTCCTTCAGCTGGAAAAACCTGACAGCATATGCATTTCCACCTCTTCCTTTGATGTACAAAGTTCTACTGAAGATCAGAGAGGATCAGCCAAGGGTAATCCTGATAGCTCCAGACTGGCCGAGGCAACATTGGTACCCGCTACTGAGAAGCATGTCTCGGACACACGCATGGCCTCTACCTCAATGTCCCTTACTTCTAACACAGAACAACTACAAGATCCTACATCCAAACTTGAAAACACTGCAGCTAGCTGCTTGGAATATTGCATAAAACCAAATAACCCAGATTTATCTCAAAGGGTTAAGGACATTATCCTGGAGGCACGCAGACCCTCCACAAGGAAAACTTATTCAGCCAAGTGGAAAAGATACCTCATTTGGAGTGCAGCAAAGGGAGAAAATGTCTCACTGGCAAACATAGCACACATCCTGGAATATTTAGCAGAACTGTTCCACAAGGGCCTGTCTTACTCCTCCATTAAGATTCATGCATCAGCAATTTCAGCAGAATACAACATGGATCCTCCTGTCTTCTCTCATCCTCTACTCAGGCAGTTCTTGAGAGGAATCAAAAATGTAAAACCTCCAAGGAAACCACCTTTACCTACATGGGATCTCAACTTTGTGCTGGAAAAGTTAACACTTCCCCCTTTTGAACCAGCAGCAACAGCAGAATTACAGTTCTTGTCTTGGAAAACTGCTTTCCTGCTAGCAATCACTTCAGCAAGAAGGGTATCTGAGTTACAGGCATTAATGGCAGTACAACCCTTCCTTATCTTCCATCAGGATAGAGTCTCTCTGAGAACTAACCCTACCTTTATGCCAAAAGTGGTCTCCAGAGTATCATTGAACCAAGCGATTCATTTACCTACATTCTTCCCCAACCCACAGAACAGGGGGGAAAGACTGCTACATACCTTGGATGTGCACAGACAATTACGTTACTATCTGGACAGAACTAAGACCAGCAGAAAAACTGACCAGCTTCTGGTAGCATATGCAACAGGAATGCAAGGAAAAGCTATTTCAAAACAGACAATCTCAAAATGGATAGGAAATTGCATTCGATTTTGTTACTCTTTTCATGGAAAGACAACTCCTGAAAATATCAGACCTCATTCCACAAGAGCTACAGCCACCACTACAGCTTTCCTACGAGGAGTGGCTACCAAAGACATTTTAGAAGCTGCTACTTGGAGCTCTGTGCATACATTTGCCAAGCATTATAATCTTCCCTTATACTCTAGATCCCGAGCAGGTTTTGCAACTGCTGTTTTGCAAGGGATCTTAACTACACCATCTTTATCTTAGTGCCTCCTCCCCCAGTTTGGCTATGGTATTCTACCCATATGTTAGGACTGCAGATGCATCCTTGAAGGACATAGTACAGTTTTGTACCTACCATAAATGTAGATGTCCGATAGGTATGCATCTGCAGTCAGGATTACCCACCCTCCTTCCCCTCTGTGGTATTCCTAGGGTATTTACCCCTCTTTTAGCTAGCTGGGGGAATCTATTATGGTGTAATTGTTTGTATATATGTATATATATATTGTTTGCTCTCTCCTGTTTGGAATTATTTGCATTTATCCAAATTTAGCCTTCCTAGAGGGCACCTGGCATCTGGGGCAAGAAACACTGAGGAAAATGGCGTCGGCTGATGCCTTTATACCCAATAAACAGCAGCTATGACGTCGGGTGAAGTGCGACATCAGCTGAGGCCAGACCCAGACTTTGGAATCGGGCCGACCGAAGGGCTGCCTGAGGCAGGGCAACCCATATGTTAGGACTGCAGATGCATACCTATCGGACATCTACATTTATGGTAGGTACAAAACTGTACTTTCACCAAGCACTACCACTTACCCCTCTACTCTAAATCCAGAGCAGGCTTTGCCACTGCAGTTCTGCAGGGCTTGATAGCCTCTCCAAATCCAATTTAGACCCAGCCGCCCAACCTCAGCTTTGGGATTCTACCCAAGTGTAATGACTGCAACAGTGAAACACGATGAACATAGTACAGTTGTGTACCTACCATAAATGTAGATGTTCAAATGTATTCACTGTTTCAGTCCAGGTTACCCACCCAACTTCCCCCTTGTTTCATTGCTGGGACTTTTCATCTCTATACAACCTGTGTGGTGTATTTGCTTGTAGATGAAGGAAATGTTTATAGTAATATATTCATTTTTTTGGCATAATTTTATCTTTCCAGCCTTCCTATCTGGGGGCACTTGACATCTGGGGCAAGAAAAACTGAAGAAAATGGCGTCGGTTGCAGCTTTTATACCTCTGGCACACTGACGTCGGGGAAGAGGCGACAGCAACCGACGCCGGACCAAGACTTTGGAACTCGGGCCGACTGCGGGTCGCCTGCCAGCAGGATAACCCAAGTGTAATGACTGCAACAGTGAATACACTCAAACATCTACATTTATGGTAGGTACACAACTGTACTTTTCCTGCTATATTTATAGTTGAATATGAATACATTGTGTTTTATGCGAATGGCGTCCTTATTGTTTTTTACCGACACTGAGCCCATCGGTTGGGTGGGGATCTTTCCTTGTTGGATTTCCAGCCCTTACCTGATGCTGTACATATCACTCCTTCTTTTGTGTAATGTGTACTCTGTTGGTCTCCTTTTATTATATGCTGCTTTATTATATTTTTCCTTTATCATGTTTTGGTTTAATACAGCTTTAACGCATGTGTAGCATGCTGTTTTTTTCCAGCGATATTGTGATGTTTGCTCTTGTTGTATTATTTTCCTTACCGGCAACTAGAAAGAGGTACTGATATTGTTTCAGCTTTTCTTTGATTTCCTCTAGTGAGCCAGATCTGTATGTTTGAGTGTGTTTGTGCTTGATGCCTAACAACAGATGGCATTATATCTTAAATGTATAGAGAACTGTTTATTTTCCTCCTTTTGTAATGTTTTTGTGCACATTTATTTTTGTTACATGGGATCTTAATTTGACCACATTGTCTGGCTTCATAATTATGAACTTCAGTCACAAAATATGTTTTATAGTACTGTTGCACAGGTTATGGGGCTAATTTGTTGAAGGCCCAGTACTGACATGAGGTGTGTACTTCTCTGATGATTGGGTTTACTGACCATTAGGTGGGGTCCTTGGCTCTAAGTTTGTTAGGTGAAGAACTGGGGCCAAATCAAAAAAATTAACAAGGACCAGAAAATCCAGCTGGGGAGGCTAATTTTTGTATTGCTTTTACTCATGTAAAAAGATGAAAAAATAACAGTTTGATTCTAGCAGATATTGGAACATAATTGCCGGGAATTATTTAGATGTTCATCGTGTTTCACTGTTGCAGTCATTACTCTAGGGTTATCCTGCTGGCAGGCTACCTGCAGTCGGCCTGAATTCCAAAGTCTTGGTCCGGCGTCGGTTGCTGTCGCCTCTTCCCTGACGTCAGTGCGCCAGGGGTATAAAAAATGCAGCTGACGCCATTTTCTTCAGTCTTTCTTGCCGCACGGTGCCCGAAGCAAGAAGCAGTTCGCAAGTGCCAGTCGGCCGACTCCTGAGATTTTCGTGTTCGAATTTCAGATCCGAAGTCTTCATTTAAAGCTAAGTACCTCGTTGGGGAACCTTTTTTCTTGCTTCAGACCAATGTCAGAAAAAGTTAATAATTGTATTTCTTGTGGGAAGCAAATACCTCATAAGGACTTCCATTCTTATTGTATTCCTTGCCTAGGCCCTGATCACGATGTAGCTAATTGCAGATTTTGTGCTAGATTTAACCAACGCACTATTAAGCGTCGGTACGATTTTGCATGTCATTACTTTGGCCGAAGATTTAATTACAAGATGTCATCGGATAGCCATCCGACTACCGCAATTCACAAGAAACGCAAGGAAAAGGACAGGCATCCGAGGTCCAAAACTGACGAGGCTTCTTCTAAGCCAGTCGCCGGTTCTCAGTGAGGTGCTTTAGCAGCCCCTGACACCCGCTACCTCAGAGCCGCAGGCCGCCTCCGACTCCCACGTGGAGCAGACTAGGCCCCTGGAAACTCAAGGTATTGGACACTTGGAAAATATTCCCTCAGATGGGTCCAGAGCCGCTGAGTAGGCATTGGCTTCTGAGGGTGTTTTCAGGCCTACACAGTTGTATATAAAACCGACTACAGCTCCAAAGGAAAAGACTAAAGCACCACTAAAGACAAAGAAACAAGTGCAGCAAGCCCATGAACAGGCCTCCATGCCTAAAAAACAGATGCTCAAAATGGCCGAAGACCTAATTACTTTGATCAGGGGTTCCCATCCCCCTCCTGAGAGAGGCCTAGGCAAGAGACAGAATATGAATCTTCAGATCAGGTTTCCATTTCCTCTGGCTCCTCTTCTGATCATGAATACTCTCTCCCTTCCTATGAGGATTCCAATGCTGAAGAATCTATCCCTTCAGCCTCCCCTCTTGAGGATTTTTCTTTTAGGGAAACCCTGCATACCATGAGAGAGCACTTCCACTGGGAGAGCCAAGACTACTCAGAATCTAAGAAAAGGCTTAGAGATTTTCTTTTACTACCTCAGCACAGGCCTCTTGCTATCCCTCCTATTTTAGACATTGTAGATTATGTATTTTCAGAGTCCGACCTGTCTCCTGACTCTTTACCCCCTGCACCTGTTAAGCCAGACAGATACTACAGGGTTCCAGACTCACATAAATTTCTTTATAAAAACCCTGCTGCTGACCCAGGAACTATTTCTCAGGGTCCCAAAGGGGTCAAGGCTTCCACTGCAAAAAACCCTATCCCCTCTGATAGGGATTCTAGGGCTCTGGACATATGGGGGAAAAAGGTTTACACTTCTGCTACTTTGGCTGTGAGAGCTTTAAATTGTCAATTTCATATGCTTAAATATCAGCAATATTTATTGTCACTGCTTAAACAGAAAATGTTAACAAATTCTGAATGTGCAGAAAACAAATGCAGGATTTATTGCATGCAACTGAACAAGTGGGAAAGCATACTTTGCAATGTGGTTTTGCTTCTCTGGAGGCCTCTTGCAGGGCTGCTGTTACGGGTTCTGTCATTAGGCGACATGCTTGGTTAAAGGAACAGAATCTGCCTGATCATGTTAAAGCAAAATTATTAGATACTCCATTACAGCATGATACTTTGTTTGGTGTTAAAGCAGAAGAGGTATTGAAGTAAATGGAGGACAAAGCGAAATCTATGCAGACAGTTAAGGATTTCTTACAGGTGTAGCCACCCAGATTTAGCAGGAATTGGCCTACAAAGAATTGGTCCTTTCCAGTGTCAGACAGGCCACAAAGAGGCAGATACAGACGCCCCAGAGGCATATCCCATCCCCAAGGCTCATACAGGTCTAAACAATGGGGTGCTTCTACCTCCAAAAGTGGAGAAGACAAATCACAGCCATGCACGAAACAGTCCCAGTGACTTTCCTCTGCCAGAACCAAGCACTTATCTTTTGGCAGCCCCCTTAGGGGGAAAACTAGCACTTTTTCAACAAAATTGGCACATGATTACCCAGGACAAATAGGTCTTTGAACATAGTGTCTCAGGGCTACAGGTTCCACTTTCACACCCTGCCAAAGGCAAAAGGTATGCCAGACCTGCCACACAATCAATGGGCAGAGGCACAAAAGCAAGTTTTATTCCTCATGGACATGGGGGCCATTCAGCGAGTACCACAACAAGAGCAGGGACAAGGTTTTTACTCAAGACTATTCTTGGTACCCACAAAGGACAAAGCCTGGAGAGCAATACTGGACCTGTCTATTCTAAACACATTTCTGGATGTTCAAAAATTCAGAATGTTGACTCTGCAGCAGCTACTGCCCACGCTGGGCAAGAAGGCTTGGCTCGTAACTTTGGACCTAAAAGAGGCATACCTGCATGTCCCAATCAGACAATCTTGCAGAAGATACCTCAGATTCATAGCTGGCTCAATGCATTACCAATTCTCTCTGCACTGCCCTTTGGCTTATCTACTGCGCCCAGGGTCTTCACAAAATGCGTGGCACCAGTAATTGCATTTTGCAGAGAAAGAAGAATTCATAGGTTGATACTAGGCTATCTGCCCTAGGGCATTTATAAGCCTAGCCAGAGAGTGTTTGGCTTTCGCCACCCTTTTAGATTAGTTGACTGTGCCTTTGTACAGTAGGTCACAGAAGGTAGCCCTTTTAAGGTTTGTTTACTGTACCTCTGTCAAGCAGCAACACAGAAGAGATCCCAGGGGTAAACTTATGATTTCCCATCCATACCTCAAGATTTCTCTTGAAGAGGGTCAGTGAGGGGCTCTGCCTGACATGGATTGGGATTTTGTTCCAGAGTGAGAGGAGCCCCTGGGATATGAATCTGTCCCTCCAGCATGTCCTATTTATTTCTGTGCTGAGGTTCAAGTCCCTGGAGCGTGTAGCTCTAAGGAATTTAGATTTCCTGAGGTGAAGCATGTCCATTAATTCTGGGTTGGATATGGCTTTATACGTCAGACACAGATCGCCTCTGAGTAGGCGGTACACAACTGATTAGAGCTGGAGTTTCTTTAGCCGAACTGCATAGGGCATCTGTTTGAGCCCCTTGATCCTGTTGGTGAGATACTTTTGGGGTCTTTCCAGTTGCTGAAGGTGTCAGTAAGGTACATCCCAAACAGGGCATTGTACTCAATTATGGGCCTGATAAGTAGAGGGGCACAATGACCTCTCTTGATCTAGATGTGAACCCTTTCATGATAAGGTGGGCTATATAGAAGGTCTTTCTAACCACTTTGGCAACGTGATTGTCAAAGGAGAGATTGCTATCTACTTGGGTCCCCAAGTCCCTAATTACTTTTTACGTACTTAATGGATTACCACCTATGTGGTAATTTTTGGGCACTTTGTTTTTTCCAAAGGGAATGACTATGCACTTTTTGGCATTTAGCTTTAGGCCATGGCTCTGGCACCAGTTATCCATCTCCGAGACCCTTTTGGAGGATGCTTGTGTCAGTCGGAGAGTCGATTATAGCACCCAGTTTGCAGTCATCTGCAAACTTGGTCAGCCATAGTCCACCCGTGTTAGCCTGTACCTCGGAGAAATATATACCGAACAAGAGAGGTCCCAGGACTGAGCCTTGTGGGACACGACTTGTAACTGGTTTAGAGTCTGACATGGCACCTGCTATTCTGACCATGTGGGTTCTATCCCTGAGCCAGTTTGCAACCCATCTTGTGACATAGGGATTGATATTTAAGCTGGTTAGCTTATTTATGATGCCTGAGTGGGGTATTGTGTCAAAGGCCTTTGCAAGGTCCAGGTAGGCTGTGTGGACTACCTACCTTCATCTATGGCTTTGATAACTGTTTCAAAGACGTCGACCAGGTTCAAGAGGCAAGATCTGCCCTTAACGAAACCGAATTGCATAGGATCCGGTGTCTGGAGGTTCACAATGTCTTTGTTTATGATTTCCATGATGATACGCTCCGTAGCTTTGCAGACCAGGCTAGTCAGGCTTATAGGGCGATAGTTTCCGGGTCTGTTGTGGCACCACCTTTGTGGAGTGAGACCACTGTTGCTGTATGCCATTCCTTGGGAACATATCCTGTAGTAAGGCTGAGATTGAACAGTGACTTTATATGAGGGTTTAGTTCTTCTTGGAGCTCGTGTAAGACGCAGCCCGGGACACTGTCTGGTCCCATTGATGCTGTGTTTTTAGCTTTGGAGAGGGCAACTCTCACCTGTGCATCTGTGATCTCAGGAAGGCTACACTCTGTTGGGATAGACATTTGCACTTTTGGGGGGGGGATGGGGGGAGAAGTTTGCACTGAACCTTTCTGCAGGATGTTGGCAATGTCTGTGGGTTCAAATATATCCTTACTTTGGACGACTGCCTTATTCAAGCTGAGAAACAAGGACATTCTGCTAAAGCATCTGGCGTTTGTAAAAAGATTACTAATTTGCCTAGGGTACACAGTAAACGAAAAGAAATCAAAACTAGTACCCTCTCAAGAGATAATATTCCTGGGTGCAAGCTTAAATACAACTGCCCAGATGGCTTACCTCACGCCAGACAAACAAAGGCAACTGACTTCTTACTTCAAAGTGTTGGCCACAAAGACCCAGTTATCTGCAAGAAAAATTCTGTAGGCTTTGGGCTTCATGGCATCCTGCATTCTACTAATTCCATATGCCAGACTGCATATGAGGAAACTACAATGCTATCTAAAAAGTGTTTGGACTCAACATTGCCACAGCCTGGAAACATTAATTACCCTCATTCCCTGCCTGCAACAGGAGTTTTGATGGTGGGCACAGGCCTGTCACCACAAGGGACAGCCATTCACTTTGCCCACAGCCAGGCAGGCACTAACAATGGATGCATCAGATTATGCCTGGGCGTCCCACATGACAGGAAAAGGTATTCAGGGCACATGGCCCGCAAGCCCGATGCATCTTCATATCAATCAAAAAGAGATGCTAGCTGTTCAGAATGCCCTGACAGCTTTCAAGGATCTACTTCATCCAGGGCAACTACTGATAAAGACGGACAACACTACAGTCATGTGGTACATAAACAAGCAGGGAGGCACACATTCCTACCCCGTCTGCAGAGAAGTCATGACTTTGTGGGACACAGCATTGACTTATCAAGTTCACCTGCAAGCACAATTCCTGCCAGGAAAAATAAATACTCTGGCAGACAAACTAAGCAGAAAACTCATGGATCCCCACGAGTGGAAACTGGATCCACAGGTCTTCAGCATGATAACAAGGAAATGGGGATGCCCAGACATAGATCTATTTGCCTCCCCTCACAACTGCCAACTACAGAGATTCTGCACAAGGACGTATCACAAGCAAGCATGGAAAGTGGATGCCTTATCCTTCAGCTGGGAAAACCTAACAGTATATGCCTTTCCTCCACTGCCTCTCCTAAAGGTCAGACAAGAGAAGCCAAAAATGATACTGATTGCTCCAGACTGGCCACGCCAGCACTGGTACCCAATCCTAAAGAACTCGTCTCAAGGTCCAGCCTGGACATTGCCTCAAATCTCTCACTTACTGACCCAACAAAACAATCTGATCCTGCACAGCCAACACAGGACCTTAAATCTGGCAGCATGGCGGATAATGTAGCCATTCAGAACACTCCTCTCTCCAAAGCTGTGATGGATGTTATTTTGGAGGCCAGGAGGCCCAGTACCAGAAAATCTTATGCAGAAAAATGGAAGAGATTCTGTGCTTGGAACTAGGAACAAGGAATTGACACATTTGTACGAAATATTCCTCAGATTTTACAATACTTAACTGAGATGCTGGACAAAGGCCTATCCTTTTCATCAATTAAGATTCATGCCTCTGCCATTTCAGCCCATTACAATACGGAACCACCTATCTTCTCATCCTTTAATAAGGCAGTACCTCAGAGGGGCCAAAAACATAAGACCTCCAAGGAGAGCACCAATACCTACTTGGGACCTCAGTTATGTCTTGGAAATACTCACACTGCCTCCTTTTGAGCCATACTCAACAGCTGATATAAAATTCTTATCCTGGAAAACAGCTCTGCTCTTAGCAATAATTTCTGCAAGACGAGTCTCGGAATTACAGGCACTCATGGCTGTGGAACCTTTTATCATTTTCCATCCAGACAGGGTTTCTCTGAGGACAAACTGTACATTTATGCCTATGGTGGTGTCCAGTGTGGCCCTTAACCAAACCATCCTCTTGCCTACCTTTTTATCCAAACCCACAGAACAAAGGTGAGAGACTGCTACATTCTTTGGACATACACAGACAGCTACGCTTCTACTTGGACAGAACTAAAGCTTTCAGAAAGACTGAGCAACTTTTAGTGGCATTTGCTGCAGGATCACAAGGAAAGGCTATCTCAAAACAGATTATTTCAAAATGGATAGGCCATTGTATTCGTTTCTGCTACTCACAACATGGCAAATCAGTGCCTAAGGGCATTAGGCGACATTCAACCAGAGCAGCAGCCACTTCAGCAGCCTTCCTCAGAGGAGTACCAACCAAAGACATCTTAGAGGCTGCAACTTGGAGTTCAGTGCACACTTTTACAAAGCACTACCACTTACCTCTCTACTCTAAATCCAGAGCCGACTTTGCCACTGCAGTTCTGCAGGGCCTCATAGCCTCTCCTAATCCTATTTAGCCCAGCCACCAATACTCAGCTTTGGGATTCAAGCCAAGAGTAATGACTGCAACAGTGAAACACGATGAACATAGTACAGTTGTGTACCTACCATAAATGTAGATGTTCGTGTGTATTCACTGTTGCAGTCCAGGTTACCCTTCCACCATCCCCCTTTCTTTTGCTGGGTCTTATCTGTACTTCTCTATTCTATACAACCTATGTGGCGTATTTGCTTGTAGATGAAGGAAATGTTTACTTTAGTGCATGCATTTTTATTAGCATAATTTATTTAGCCTACCCTTTTGGGGGCACCAGACATCTGGGGCAAGAAAAACTGAAGAAAATGGCGTCGGCTGCATCTTTTATACCCCTGGCGCACTGACGTCCGGGAAGAGGCGACAACAACCGACGCCAGACAAAGACTTCGGAATTCAAGCCGACTGCGGGTAGCCTGCCAGCAGGATAAACCCTAGAGTAATGACTGCAACAGTGAATACACTCTAACATCTACATTTATGGTAGGTACACAACTGTACTTCACTACTACTACTCAGTTATTTTACAGATTTGATGTGCAAAAATCAGGGACATTTCAGAGGAGGTATTGGAGTCTTCTCCATTAGTTTGCTGTGCTTAATGTATAAGGGTGACCACAGTAGTAACATAGTGGAATCCAACTGGAGTGACACTTTATTGCTTACACTTGATTACTGGGAAAGCCGTAAAACTTATATTTAGGGGAGGCCTGGGGTAAAAAAGATCCACCTGATGAACACATGCACGTAAGATGCATACACAGTATGCAGAGATAGTTAACATCTTTGAGATAAAAGGAGTAAAATAAAATTCACATTTACATATGATGTGTGTGTTGCATTCACATTTTATATTTTATTACATTTCATTCTTGGCAGTGAATTGTGCTATTATACTCCATTTATGTAATTAACATGAATCGTTATACCAAACTACACACTGGGCAGGTAAGGTTTCCCTTTTGGAGACCAGTGAAACAATCTCCTGTGCTTTATGGTTGATGGGTAGGGCTGAGAGAAGGAAGTATATGTTTTGGAAGTGAGGGGAATGGCTTCTGCAGTCTACCCATTTCATGCCCCCCTTCCCATATGTTAGCCAAATGTGCTGGGATGTTAGGGCAAGAACAGGAAAAAAAATCACTGATGGCTGACTTAGTGATGGTCTGTCCTGCTAGACCCTTGCCCCAATGATGGGGAATGAATGGGCTGACTGGATGGGAGAGAAATGATAATTAACAGGTAGCAGAGACAAACGTGTAGAATAGCAGTATCAACTCCAAGTCACACGATCTAGATGAAAGGGGAAGGAAGACGCTATGCAACTCATAATTGTTATAAGTTGCAGGTATAGTGATTTGGGGGAGAGCTATTTATTGGGTATCCACAGAAAATGATCATCTGGCTGCAGAGCATAATGAGCATCCTTGTTGAATATTTTTTTTGTAAACTTCACTGTAAACAAAAACCTACGTCAGAGTACTATAGTGTCAAGGGGCAATATCTGTTGGTAAGTAACTGCTATCAAAAGTTAAATTAAAAAATACAGCTTCATGGGTCAGAGTGAAATACTGGATGGGTCCTACGTACTTGAAGAAAACAGAACTAAAACTGTATCAGTCGTGTTAAACAGGATACTAGTATGTGTACACATCATTGATCTGTGGGACAAAGAGGTAGTGATACAAATTTACAAATGGGTGAAAGTCACGTCGGTCCCAAATAATTTTAGTCAGAGGAGCCTAACCAGTATTCTGTATGAAATCGTGGAAGGAACCATAATGAAACATGTGCAGAATGGTACAGGGTATATGCCTCCATTAAATGTGTAACATTGTGAGTTTGTGTCATTCTTACCTTTTGAGTTTCCTATTTTTCTTAGAAGTAGCAGCAATATATGCACAAGTAACAGCACATGGTAGAACATTCCCACGTAAGGGAATGACTGACGCATTTAATGTTAGTTCAATGAGTAAAATACTGTTTGAACAATGGAGTCATACAAGTCAGAACTGACAGAAGGTTCCTGCTGGTGTTCCCAAGAGGGCACCATACAGATGTCAGTTTTGTTTGCCCAAATGTAAAACTAGGAAATAGGCTAAGAATAACCAGATATTGCTGATGACTGTAAATTGGGTAATTATTTTACTAAAAGATGCTGCAGTTCTCTGTTAGGGTCTAAAACTGCATACCTGGTATAGTAATGATGACCTCACGTTGGTAAATGTAGCTTCATAAGAATTGGTAAGAGTATGTACTTTGCAGTTATTCTTTATATAGGTAAACAGGTCCATGGACTCTTCAGCCATGACCCAAGCCAAAATGCCAGAAACAGCTTATGTAATATGTATGTAAAAAAAAAAAAATAGAAGAATGTGCTTTGAAGTGAAAGGCTAATCATCAAGAATATCTCAAGGCAGTAAGCAAGCAGTGTAGATAAATCAGTAATTGTAGCAATTCACTGAGCTGAAGGAATGTGTTAAAAAGAGACCTCTTTAAAGATTTTGGAGTTTTTGATAGACAACAGTTTAAATGTTGACTACTGTGTGTTGGAAGAGCAAAACCCAGAGGTAACATTGGATACATTTAATGTTTTGATGATTGTGTAGCTACCAAAGTCAGAACACCCCTTCTGATTCTACAGGACGTGTAATCACTGCATGGAGGTTACAGTACTATTGTAATTTACTGATTTGACTGTTATTGAATACAACACTGTATGTTGTAGCATTCTGACAAGCTAACTAGCGCAACTTGAAAAGATGCAGTAATTCCTTACATTTTGAAAGGCCTTTGGGAATTCACAATATGCTGTTTATTTTTGTTTTAGGTTGTTTAGATGAGAACACTTCCTGGTCTGTAAAGGAATGTCTGATCCAGTTGTACTTGAAAGTGTAGACATAGAACTTGCCACTAGAGGAGCTGTCGCCAGATCAGTGACTTAGTGCCAAAACGTCTGTAATTTAGTAATTGACTTGTCAATCAATAGTTTCCTTCAGAAATAAGTTTACCATGCTTATTTCCAATTTACAAATTAATAATAAGGAAGTCTTGTTTGTTGCAGGAAAGTCAAATTTTTGAGCTTAACCTAAGGATTGAAGTTTGAGAGGGAAAACTATGCATTGAAGTGGTAACATATGTTTTATGTTAATTGTATGTTTAAAATATCTTTATATGCATTCAAATTTGTTTGCATGTGAATGTATATTTTTGTACATGCATGGTGTATTTAAAATGTATGTGTATGTCTTTACGTGTTTGTGTGTGCATGGTGAGTGTTATATATGTATGTGTATGCTGCAACAACACAAAGTCTGGTCTTTTTAACTGTTACCTTAAAAAGGGGTTGATTTCTTAAGATATTGGAAGCAATTTGGAACTGGATCAGCCTGAGAACTGGAGATTGCTAGAGAACTTTGCAGAAGTTGCTTTAAACTAATAGAAAGTTGAGCTTTCATGACTGTAAAATCTGGTGGTTTCTGTGATTGTGAGCTTTGAGAATACTTTGTGAAAAAGTTAACCCTGACTACCTCCTTAAGAATTTAAGAATGGGGGTATTTGCCGTGCTACCTTCAAAAGGACCTTGTCTGTAGTCATAAATTTCCTGTGCAGGTGTTAGAGGCATGTAGGAGTTTGGTCAGCGGATTAGAAAGCACTTTTGTGAACATTTCCTGAATGCAAGGTGCCATGCTGGAACGTAAGCTGCTTTAAAGGACCATATAAGCACTGAATCAAATGTTGAAAAATGTGGGCTTTTGCAGTATGTTGTATTGTGTTTGTGTACGGTGGAAAGAAGTACTTTTGACATTTTTTTCCCTTGTGTTTTGTGCTGAAATGAAGCCGTCTGAGCTTTTGTGTGAAATGCTGAAATAACACGTTTGACAAAAGCCTGTCTTGTTCTGCAAGTCTGACTAAAAACTGCACTGCTTTATTTAAAGTTCATAGATTTGTGGAGTCTTTGCAGTATCTGAATTTTAGAAAATTAGAGGTTATTACCAATTTTTATTTTTTTCATGTTTGATATTGTAATTGAATACAATTGCCTGGCAAATATTGCAGTGTAGAATAAATCTGTCTAAGGAATGTATTCATTTTGAATCTATATGATTCTGTTACTATAGGTTAGATTGGGCGATAGTGGCAGAATTATGGAAAAACAGAATAGGTATTAAAGCACAATTAGAGAGAGATGGATGATGTGAGAGTGGAGAAGTGGTGAAGGACGGAATGATAGTGTGGATCAGGGTACAGGATAGAGACGGGTTAATTTAGCATTAATGTCTTGGTGTTAACTTATGAGGGAGGTAGAATAGAGCAAGCAATGTGGATTTAAAAAAAAAAAAATGCTTCAAGGAGAAAAGCATTTACACGCAGTTGATTGTAAAAATATTTCTTGAATTGATGTCTAAAATCAAGGAAGGAACTGATGTCTTTTTTAGGTTTGCAGGGAGTGGCTCCAATGTCCAAGGTGCCGTTATCAAGAAACTGTTTGGTGAAGTGGAGTTTTGTGAGTAGGATGGATTGCAATCAAAGGCTGTAAGATGTTGATATTTGAGAGAGTCTACTAGAGATGAAATTAAAACGTCTTTACATAGGCGGTAGTGGATTAGGCAGGCTGAGGTGTGTGCATTTTTGGTTTGGAGGAATTCATTTTGCTTTAATCAAGATTGAGCAGTGGTCTCTTTTGGAGATAATGTAATGAATCTATAGTTTTGAGTAATAGATTTGCAGAGCTGAGTGACTTTTCTATGAGTATTTGGTAATAGTAGAGAGATTCTATCCTGGCTGTGGTAGGGTTGCTCCCTTTCCATTTGCTAGCCTACCTTCAGGTGGTTTGAAGTGTGATACTTTATTTTTGTCATAGAAAAAGTAGACTGTTTACTTTACCTTGGATGTAGTATTAATGACGTGAAATTGAATGTTCAGAGAGTGGTACAGCCAGATGCCAAAGTGTTTTGAGGCATGATATGGTTTTTAAGTGATCTTTGATGTTATGCCTGCTCTGTACTGAAATGTTGGCATTCTAAGTGCAAAGTGCTGATGTGCCGGGGGGATTGGAAATGCAGGAGAGAGTCAATCTCAAACATCACTCTCTTCCTTTACACTTTTTGTTTTGTTTTGCAAGGAGGGGGCAAGTCTCCTCCCCCAAACTTGTTTATATTAACTTCAAGATCACCATACCTCAGTGAAAGAGGAATATTCTGAGAAGTGTCTGTCTTGGACTTGGTATAGATGTCTGTTTTTCAGCGAATCATTCTCTGTGTTTCGAGATTTGCTCTAATCTGTCCCAACATTTGAACTTGTAGCCAGTTATGCTTTCTTGTCCAGTTATGTGAGACCATGGAGATTTAGTTTTTGTCTTGTGCAAATAGTCTCACTTTTTATTTATATATTTTTTTTTTATTGTAAGGGGCGAGAAACAATCCTTTGGGTATTCATTTTGAAAGAAAGGGCATGGCTGAGTTCCCTAGTTTTACTTTGAAATGTTTATCTACAATTATCCGTAAGGAAATAGAGTCCAATAGAGACGGTCTTGTCTTATGCCTCATCTAAAATGGGAGTTAAGGGATAATGAATGGCTAGCCAGATCAAAGGATTTAGCGAGGTCTGTAAAGACTGCACTGGTAAGGTGGCCTTTTTGCTCCTTAAAGTGTCTTCTGTTAGTGTGTAAATGGTGGTCATGGTGATTCTGCTGGGCCAGAATCCATGTTTGGTGTAGGGAGAGCATGCTGTATTTTTGAGGTAGTCTGTTTAGATGAGTGAAGACTAGTTTTTCCAGTATTTTTTTTCCTGTGGTCAGACAGACAGAGATTGGTCTGAAGTCTTTTTGCATAGTTTTGGATTGGATATTTGTATTAGTGGTTTAGTAATGAGCCTTTTTCATTTAGTAGGAACAGTGCTGATTGTGAAGTGTATATTGAATAAATGGGGGAGTGGTGGTATGTGTCCTTTACAGGGAATGATGAACCAAGGAAATAGGTTATAGGAATTGGGAGGGGCATTTGAAGGTGCTTGTCTAGCTTTTAATATCCTTAATGATGATTTGTGTAAGTAGTAACAAAGAGTATAAAGGGGAAAGGTAAGGGCATTTGGGAGACATTATTGGAGAATTTCCGCGGTGGTGCAGTGGTAGCGTTGTTGCCTCACAGCAAAAGGTTCTCCCGTTCGATTCTCGGCTTGGATTGGGAGTGCCTTCTGTGTGGAGTCTGCATGTCCTCCCCGTGGTCAAGTGGGCGCTCGAAAGACATGCGTTGAATGGACGTGCCTTCGTTGAAGGTTGGGCTGGCAACTCGACACCATAAAAAAAACAACTGCCAATCATTAGTGGACCGGAGTTCCACTGTGGCGACCCCTAACCGGGAAAAGCCAAAAGACAAATGACAACATTGGGGGAGTAAGAAACCATGTCTAGCAGTGGGCCTGGTAGTATGGTGGTGATTGTTGTGGTCATCCTGTAATCCTGATGAAATTCTAGAATTGTTTTGGGTTGTATCTGAAGGTTGTGTTTTGGTATTCAGTCAAGAAGCTAATGTGATGCTATTTGGGTCAATAGGCATGAATGCAAAGTCTGCTCAATTCTGGGAGTATAGAAACTTCAATAAATAAGTTGTTGAGTAGTTGTATAACAAATCCGACAAGAAAACATGGAATGATTTGTGGGGGTTGGATAGAAAGGACTAACCTCCAACTGGCATGGTGTTTAATAAAACTCTGGTGCACTAATAGTGTGTGGAGGTAATACTCAGACTTTGAACGTACTATATCCATTTTATTGATTTTATGAACATGCATGAATGGTGGGTGTCAGAATGATGATGAAAACCATAACGATAGTAAAAACAGATGCCCAGACACCAACCATGTGTTGGGGGGAATTATCTTAAACCAGACAGAACATGGGTTCAAAGTCTGACAGTAACTGAGAACTGATACATTTATATTACAGTTACTGTTGTAAGGAAGTGGTCAGGCCTGTAGTGTGTGTGATTCATAACCATGCAAAAGAAAGTAACCAGATGATAAGATCAGGCAGGCAGACAAAAAGACACCCAAGAGGTTTGTAAGTGAAGTTAATGGCTTCCCAAAGCTGATGCTGTCTCCTGGTAGAGGTGCCTGGTCTTAAGGTGTGGACAGTTGAGACCTCCGCATCCAATCAAAGGAAGAAGGTGAGAGACTTGTTGATAAGCAGGGATTGTTGTTTTCCGTATCTGTTGAAAGGAGCTAACTGGGATTGATAGTGCAGTTGCATAACTGGTTGAAGGAATCAGACAGAAACACTATAAGAAATCTTTCACATTCCAGGTTATGATGAAAAAGTATTGAAGTCCCATAGTTGGTGTACTTTGCCTCACGTGGATAAGGTGTTAGTGGGAAGTGGAAGTCCCATTTGCCCAAAGTTCAGGCAGTTTTGAAGTCATTCAGGCAGCAGGGTTAACAGCTAGTTTGCTTGCCCCTTGGTCTTTCTGTTTAGTTGCCTGAAAATTTAATTGAGACTCTTAAGAAACTAAGCTACTCCATCTCCAAAATAGCTTTCAATGCGTGTATTGTCAGAATGCTTTCTGGAAGGTAGTTAGCCTCTGTCAGAGATGTGGGAAAAGGGTTTCCTGAGTGTAAATGCAGAGAACCACTGTGGGAGTCCTGATTTGTAAATATTTGTAAAATGTGACTTTTTTCCCTTTAAGAAAAGGGAGGTGATGGTTTTTTGCTGCTGCCTTTGGAAGGAGCTGGTCTATTCTGTGATTTTTCAGAATGTACAAGTCTCAGTAAATTAACAGACTTGGGATGTATTTTGGAAGCATTTTTTGACTGCAGAGTACCATGGTGAAACCTTGCTTAGGACCATCTAAGCAATGTTGAGGCCAATAAGAGACTGTGCTATTTTTATTTTTACCATCACGTGTACATATTAAAACTGTGGACTCGCAGATTTTACATCAAGTAAAGTGTTGTTTTTGAGTGCTGAAAAGCAAATTGAATTTCTCCTTATCTGCTGTGCTGAACTGAAGTAGTTTTCCTATTCAGTGTACTGAAATGCAGCACTCTGTATCTGAAATTTTTGAAGGAATCTGAATTTTCCAACTTGAAAAAATACGCACAGATGTATTCATAGATGTCTGTGTATTATGTGCTTGTGTATTTATTTTGATTGCACAGTTACCTTACTAAGCCAAAGCCCATTTTTATTTCCTTTATACATTTTTTTTTGGTGCATGCCACATTCAAAACCCTTTTCACTTCTATCATGGGCCAGAAATAAGTAGTGGTGGTGCAAATCTCTAGGTAGAACAGTACAAGTACCACATGATAATGCAATATAATTATGATATAGTTGTAGATGTACACACTTTGCAGAATACAGAAATTTTGTAAATGGCATACTGATGTACAGTAATGCATACCTGGTCAAATTAAATATGGATTTGAGTGCTATTATTGGCATAGAAATTTGTACAGGCTTTGAAGATAGACCAGTAGAAATGAGAGAGAGAGATGAGATGTTAGGGGAGCAGGCGAGTTTGAACATGTATAACTGAAAGAGGCTGAAGGGATCAGGTCTGAAAGTATTTACATTGGTTAGCTATGTCAGAGAGGTAAAGCACAAAGGAGGACTTGAAATATGAGAGGGGACACTAATCGTACCTTGAGCTGGGGATTTTCACATTTCAAGCGTCATCATAACATTACAAGATAATAAGGTATTAAGTACATACAAGCACTTAAATTTCATAGAAAATCCCTACAAATATTTCTACTTTTGTGATGAGGAAGAGGTTGAAGTAGAAGAGAAATAGCATGTAGCTATATTAAACCATAAATTGGTGAGTAAAACAAAACATTTTGTAGATGAATAACAAGACAAGGTGAGGATGTTCATCGTGTTACCCTGCTGCAGTCATCACACTTGGGTTATCCTGTCGTCAGGCGGTCCCGCAGTCGGCCAGAATTCCAAAGTCTTGGTCCGGCGTCGGTTGCTGTCGCTTCTTCCCTGACGTCAGTGCGCCAGGGGTATATATAATGCATCCGACACCATTTTTTTCCCAGTCTTTCTTGCCGCGCGGTGCCCGAAGCAGAAGCAGTTCGCAAGTGCCGGGCGGCTGAGATTTTCGAAGTCGAATTTCAGATCCGAAGTCTTCATTAAAGCTAAGTACCCCGTTGGGGAAACTTTTCTTGCCTCAGACCGATGTCAGAAAAAGTTAACAATTGTATTTCTTGTGGGAAGCAAATACCTCATAAGGATTTTCATTCTTACTGCATACCTTGCCTAGGCCCAGACCACGACATCACTGGTTGTCGTTTTTGTGCTAGGTTTAATAAGCGTACTATAAAAAGACGCTTTGATTTCGCACGACACTACTTCGGTAGAAAATTTAACTACACTATGCCGTCGGAGCAACCGACTACCGGCGTGCACAAAAAACGCAAGGACAGGCAGCCTAGACCCAAGCCAGACTCTGAGGCCTCGGCTGGTCCAGTCTCTGGTTCACCGGTCTTCAGTGAGACTCCGACACAGCCCCTGACTACCACAGATCTGGAACCCGAGACCGCTTCGGAGCTTTTGGTGGAGAGTACTAGGCTGACGCAGCCATTTTGTTTACCCCCTACCGACGACACTGCTGATAAAGATGTCGGTGCTGCAGAAACACCTTCGGTTTCTGAAGGCGTCTTCAGACCGATGACACTCACCATAAAAACGTATCCTAAGACTCCTATTAAACCTAAAAAGACTGCACTTCAGTCTCCAGTTCAAGGCCCCATGCCTAAGAAACAGATGCTCAAAATGGCTGAAGATTTGATCTCTTTAATCAGGGGTTCTCAACCCCCACCCGACAAAAGGCCTAGACAAGAGGAAGATTATGCCTCCTCTGAACAAGTCTCTATTTCCTCAGGCTCCTCTGAGGACCAAGATTACTCCTTCTCTCCTTATGTAGATTCTGATGTTGAGGATTCTATTCCCTCCGCTTCTCCCCCTGAAGACTACTCCTTTGGGGAAACTTTACACACTATGAGGGAACATTTTCACTGGGAAGGTCAGGACTACTCTGACTCAAAGAAAAGGCTCAGAGAGTTTCTTTTACTCCCCCAGCACAGACCACTTGCCATCCCCCCAGTTTTAGACATTGTGGATGAT
This sequence comes from Protopterus annectens, assembly GCF_019279795.1. Lineage (NCBI taxonomy): Eukaryota > Metazoa > Chordata > Ceratodontiformes > Protopteridae > Protopterus > Protopterus annectens. The sequence continues at coordinate 1,155,419,786 of NC_056745.1, read as the reverse complement.
GTTTACTTAGAATCCAGTTTGAACCCAGATTCTCTGCCTCCTGCTCCAGCCAAACCTGACAGATACTATAGAGTGCCTGATTCCCACAAATTCCTTTGTAAAAGCCCTATTGCTGATCCAGAGACTATCTCCCAGGGTCCCAAATGGGCCAAGGCTTCTATGGCAAAAAATCCTGTACCCTCTGAAAGGGACTCCAGAGCACTAGACAGGTGGGGGAAAAAGGTTTACACCTCAGCCACTCTAGCTATGAGCGCACTAAATTGCCAGTTTCACATGCTAAAATATCAGCAATTTCTAATGTCTCAGTTAAAACAAAAAATGAGCACACTCCCTCAACAGTCCGAATTGAAAGAAATGCAGGATGTGTTACATGCAACTGAACAGGTGGGCAAACATACTTTACAATGTGGTTTTGATTCTTTGGAGGCTTCCTGCAGAGCAGCTGTCACTGGGTCTGTTATGCGTAGGCATGCTTGGTTAAAGGAACAAACTCTGTCTGATCATGTTAAAGCAAAGCTTCTGAATGCTCCCTTACAGCAGGATGTTCTTTTTGGAGTTAAAGCAGAAGAAGTCTTAAAGAAAATGGAGGATAAGGCAAAATCTATGCAGACAGTCAAAGAATTCCTACAGGTACAGCCCCCTCGCTTCAGCAGAAATTGGCTAACAAAAAATTGGTCCTTACCAGCTACTGACAGACCACAGAGGGGTAAATACAGACGTCCAAGAGGCAGAGGATAACCACAAGCCCAGTACAAACCTCGACAATGGGGCACTGCAACACAGAAGGGAGGAGAAGACGGGTCCCAAACTACCAGAAGGCAAACTCAATGACTTGCACCTCATCTGGCCAAGCAACACTCTCTTGGCAGCCCCCTTGGGAGGAAAACTCGCACTTTTTTCAGACAACTGGCACATTGTCACAAGGGACAAATGGGTCCTAGACATAATTTCACGAGGATACAGATTCCATTTTCACACCTTGCCAATGAAAAGAGGAATGCCAAACCTGCCACAAAATCAATGGGCAGAGGCACAAAAACAAATTACAGCTCTCATGGACATGAGCCATTCATCTGGTACCTACTCCAGAGCAAGGCCAAGGATTTTACTCAAGACTCTTTCTAGTTCCCAGAAAGGACAATGCCTGGAGGCCAATTCTGGACCTTTCAATTCTAAACACCTTCTTACATGTACCCAAATTCAAGATGCTAACACTACAGCAGCTTCTTCCCATGTTGGGCAAGAAAGCATGGCTATTAACGTTGGACCTCAAGGAGGCATACCTGCATGTCCCTGTCAGACAAAGTTGCAGAAGATACCTCCGTTTCATTGCAGGTTCAACCCATTACCAATTCTCTGCCCTGCCCTTTGGCTTATCTACTGCACCCAGGGTCTTCACAAAATGCCTGGCACCAGTAATTGCATACTGCAGACAAAGAGGAATTCAAATATACCCATACCTGGACGACTGCCTCATCCAAGCAGAAAGCAAGGACACACCATCTTACAACATCTGGCTTTTGTAAAACATCTTCTAAGTTGCCTGGGGTACACAGTAAATGAAAAGAAATCAAAACTAGTACCCTCACAAAACATGACATTCCTGGGTGCCAGCTTGAATACAACGGCCCAGAAGGCTTATCTGATGCCAGACAAACAACAACTGACTCAATATTTCAAAACAATGGCAACAAAGACCCAACTACCTGCAAGAAAAATTCTGCAGGCCTTGGGCTTCATGGCATTTTGCATACTACTAATACCATTTGCAAAGCTGCATATGAGGAAATTACAGTGGTACCTAAAAAGCGTATGGTCTCAACACAGCCACAGCTTGGACACTGATATCTCTCATTCCCTGCCTACAACAGGAGTTTCTGTGGTGGTCACAGGCATGTCACCTCAACAAGGGTCAGCCTTTCACCTTGCCCCCAGCCAGGCAAACTATGACAACAGATGCATCGGTGGGGGGCACACATGGCAGGACAGTGCGTTCAAGGCGTATGGACTGCAGATCAAAGGAATCTGCACATCAATCAAAAAGAGATGCTATCTGTACAGAATGCTCTGACAGCCTTCAAGAATCTATTACATCCAGGACAACTTACAATAAGGACGGACAACACCACAGTAATGTGGTACATAAACAAACAAGGGGGTACACACTCCTACCCTCTATGCAGGCAAGCAATGACCTTGTGGAACACAACTCTGGCTTACCAAGTTCAGTTACAAGCTCAATTCCTGCCAGGAAAAAAGAACACATTGGCAGACGACCTCAGCAGAAACATCATGGACCCCCACGAGTGGAAACTGGATCCACAAGTATTTGCAATGATAACTCAAAAATGGGGCCTTCCAGGCATAGACCTGTTTGCCAGTCCTCAAAACTATCAACTAACAAAATTTTGTACAAGGACACTTCACCATCAAGCTTGGAAAGTGGACGCACTCTCATTCAGTTGGAAAAACCTGACAGTATATGCCTTCCCTCCATTGTCTCTCCTCACAAAGGTGCTTCTGAAAGTCAAAAAGGAGAGAACACGACTGATACTCATAGCCCCAGACTGGCCACGCCAGCACTGGTACCCACTATTGAGGAATATGGCCCAGGGCCCACCTTGGATTTTACCACAAATTGCCCATTTGCTCACACAGCAAAACAATCAGATTCTTCACAGCCAACTCAAAACCTTAAATCTGGCTGCATGGCAAATCACCTAAGCATCCAGCCAGCTCCTCTTTCCCAAACAGTTATGGATGTTATTCTGGAAGCTAGGAGGCCCAGCACCAGGAAGGCCTATTCGGATAAATGGAAAAGGTTGTCCGCCTGGAACCAAGCTAAAGGCCAAAACACACTTCAGCCTCACATGCCTCAGATTCTACAGTATTTAACTGAGATGTTGCACAAAGGACTTTCTTTTTCTTCCATTAAAATCCATGCATCAGCTATTTCAGCCCACTACAACACGGATCCACCCTTATTTTCACATCCACTTCTAAGGCAGTTCCTCAGAGGGGCAAAAAACATTAGGCCCCCCAGGAGAGCACCTACACCAACATGGGACCTCAATTTTGTTTTGGAAAAACTTACGCTACCTCCCTTTGAACCAGCTTTCTCTGCAGATCTACAGTTTCTATCATGGAAGACTGCCCTGCTGCTAGCAATAACTTCAGCTAGAAGAGTCTCAGAGCTGCAGGCACTAATGGCAGTTGAACCTTTCCTCATTTTCCATCAAGACAGAGTTTCTCTACAAACTCTTCCTCATTTTCCATCAAGACAGAGTTTCTCTACGAACTAATCTTTCCTTCATGCCTAAGGTGGTTTCCAGTGTGGCTTTAAATCAAACCATCCACTTACCCACCTTCTTCCCTAATCCACAGAACAAAGGAGAAAGACTCCTGCATTCCTTGGACATTCACAGGCAACTTCAACTGCTTGGATAAAACTAAGGCTTTCAGAAAATCTGACCAGCTCTTTGTATCCTATGCTACAGCTTCACAAGGGAAGGCCATATCGAAACAGACCATTTCCAAATGGATAGGACATTGCATTCGTTTTTGCTATACCCATCATGGAAAACCAGTACCTGCTTACCATTAGGCCCCACTCTACCAGGGCAACAGCTACATCTACAGCCTTCCTCAGGGGGGTTCCTACCAAGGAGATTTTGGAAGCTGCAACTTGGAGTTCAGTACACACCTTTACCAAACACTATCACTTACCACTTTACTCCAAGACTAGAGCTGGCTTCGTCACTGCAGTTCTGCAGGGCCTCCTAGCCACCTCTAACCCTCTATAACTCCTCCACCCATCCTTAGCTTTGGGATTCTACCCAAGTGTGATGACTGCAGAAGGGTAACATGATGAACATAGTACAGTTTTGTACCTACCATAAATGTAGATGTTCGAGTGTACACCCTGCTGCAGTCCAGGTTACCCTCCCTCCATCCCCTCTGATCTAACTGGCTAAAATCTCTACAATACCTTCCTGATGTATTTGCTTATAGCTGGAGGGATTTTGTGTTTGTGCAAAAATTACTTAATTTGGTACTAATTACTGGCCACCTTTTTGGGGGTACCTGACATCTGGGACAAGAAAAACTGAAGAAAATGGCATCAGATGCATTATATATACCCTGGCGCACTGACGTTAGGGAAGAAGCGACAGCAACCGACGCCAGACCAAGACTTTGGAATTCTGGCCGACTGTGGGACCGCCTGACGACAGGATAACCCAAGTGTGATGACTGCAGCAGGGTGCACACTCGAACATCTACATTTATGGTAGGTACAAAACTGTACTTTACTGTTATTCTGTTCTTCAGTTTTTAAAGTGCAGTGTTTTTATGGGGGGGTTGAAAAAAGAGTATAACATGTAATAGGATTGGAGTGGGGTTAGTTTTGGCCATGGTTAACTTTTTAGCTTGTATCTAGTGTGTAAAAGTAGCTTTAGTTATAAACATAATGTAAGAGACTTCTGAGGTAACATGAAAGGAGAGCTTTTGTACATAAAGCTATTCACTTCACTGTATTTTTTGAAAGTTAATTTTTAGAGTTAAGAGTTTTAGTGGTGGGATCATTTAGTGTGATGATTAGTGTGAGGAATTAAGCTTTCATGTTAAGACTCCAGTTTTAAGGTTACAATTTATGGTTATTGTAGCCATAGTTAAATAACATTTGATGTTATGTAGTCCTATCTCGCCGTAATTCTTGCTGCATGGGTTCGAAGCCGATATTCAGCTCCGATTCGGCCGATACTAAAGCTCGAGAGCTTTTACTGGCTCGAGGCTAGCCCCTGTCCCATGGTTCCTCACGGCAATTCCCCAGATCTCATTTGCCGCGAAAGCTTCGAGGTTGGCTCGTTGGCTAAGTAAAAGGATTTTTTGCTATATTTAGTCCTTTTCTACTCTTTTATCTATCTTTAGATATATTGATAGTTTCTTCTTTATTGTGCGACTGTTTTTGAAAGTTTTCAACCCCTATCCCCCCCCCCCTTAGGACTGTACGACCCGTTTAAGTTAGAGGGCCTTTCCTTCCTGTGTGTGTGTGTGTGTGTGTGTGTGTGTGTGTGACTGTTTAAAAAAAAAAAACTTTTCTTCTCTTTACACTTTATTGTAGTAATACTGTTATTTAAATGTCTAAAGATAAGGATCATCGCCCTTCGGGGTTCAAAAAATGTGACAGGTGCGTGCAGAAAATGTCTCTTACAGACAGCCAAACCAGTTGTCTTTATTGTCTTGGCGAAGCCCATTTAAAAGAACCCTGCACCTTCTGTCACACGTTTAGTACAAGAGTGTTGAACGAAAGGAAGAGAAAACTTATTGACAAGGGGTCTCATGACCAGTTCCTTCCAGGAACAGCTGGAACTTGATCAGGCAGCTCCAAAATCTTCAGAGAGAAAATCATCGGCCCCGACTTCGGAGTCGACCAAAAAGTCTAAAGCGTCAGAACCAAGGAATTCCGGTTCCATCTCTGCGTCATCTTCAGTACAGTCTATTTCATTGGTTCTGAGACCGTTTTTGGTACTGCAGATTTTGCCCGACATCGAGAGTGTATCTCCTACTTTGAGATCTCCTATTTTGGAGAGAAGGAAGTCTCCTTCGGTCTCCACCAGATCCTCCAGGACCCTATCATATGAGGACATCGAGATGGTGGTGAAGAGGTTGCTTTCGGAGCCATCTAGTTAGAAAATTGACCCCTCCAGACCCAAAGGTCTCAGAGCTGACCCCTGTACCGATCACTGTTCCTCCTCTGACTGCTTCACTCTCGGAGCCTATTACATCAGGTGCCTCTGTTTTCGACCCTTCAGCTCCGGGGATTCAACCTGTTTCCTCAGAGCCAATTACTCTGTCCTCAATGGCTCAGTCTGGAGCCGAGGGTTTTGGGAGCCGATGCTCTTGTGTCGACTCCGAGGGGGACAGTCACCCTGGGCTCTTGTTGGAACCGACCCTCCCTATCGGAGCCTCGGCTCAACTCAGCTCGGCTCCCACTTCTGCTTCGGAGCTGTTCCCTCTTGCTAGGAGTCGACCATCTGCTCCCTCTGAGCGGAGGTCTTCTTCAGAGTGGGGGGGGGGCTTTCGAAGCTATAGAGAAGGCATTATCCTCGGCCAAAAGCCATTCCTTTGGAACCTGTGTCTCACCAGCAGCAGGCAGTAACCTCCCCCCCCCTGCCACCCCCACAGCGTATAGGGAACCGGGAGGCCGAAGTAGCCCCCATTGGAGGTGCCCCCTCTTCCGAGACCTCCCCAAGTGATCCCACTGGAGAGCTCCCTCGGAAGAGGTTATGTAAGAGGAAACTCCCCTGAGTCTGTCACATCAGACACTGATTTAGAGGAATCCGAAGGGTCCCCTAGATTTCCCTCTGAGGATGTCTCCTTCTCTGACATCCTAGAAATCCTTAGAGGCGTGATTGGAAGTCCTCTAACCCTACTGAGGATGAATCAGTGTATCTTGAGGCCTTTGGCTCCTGACCTTCCACCTCTTCGGTGACACTGCCTTATGACCAACTCTTGGGGGTCATATCGTGGAAAGCAGGGACCTCTCCAGATTCAGTGGAAGCCGTTCCGAGGAGGCCAAACAAATTTATGACAGAACCCGAGGAGAAGTCTTTCCTTAGTAAGGGAGTTCAAGTTGATGCTATGGTGGTAGCAGCAGCCATCAAGAAGGAATTATCTGAGACGTCTTCTAATATCCATCCTCCTAACAAGGAGTCCAGGATGATGGATAGGTATGGGAAGTGTACTTTTTCTTCAGCAACATTTACATTAAAATCGCTGAATTGCCTGACTCATTTTACTCGTCTTCAGAGGGATCTCCAGAAAGAGTTAGGAGATGCCCTCCAGGGTTCAGTAGCTCTGGGTTCCATGGACAAGGTTTCTGCGCAGCTCTCCACCCTTACTTCCATAGCTAACTCCTCCATGAGGCTAATCTCATATGTGACAGATGGAGCAAGTAGGGCAGCCGCAGCAGGGAATATCCCTCAGGAGACATTCGTGGATGCGTCTTTGTAATTTTATGGAATCCTTCAAGTCTTCCTTCACTAACATTCCCTTTGATGGTTCATCTCTTTTTGGACCCCAAGTGAAAGAAACTTTGACTAGGTGCGAGCAGGAAGGAAAAACCTCATCTGCTGTTGGAGTCCATTTTTCTCTCCCGTCCAGACCCTATCCCAAGGGTAATACAGGAGGGAAAATGTGATTCTGCAAATACCAAAAAGGTTTTCCTCAGGCACAAGGGTAACCCTCCCCCAGGGGCGGAGGGGGAGGATATAATGGAAGTTGATGCCCTCATGTCAGAGGGAGGACTGCAAAATCCGGGCGACAGAGAAGCTTTCTCTGATCGTCCCTTCCATCAACCCTGAGGGGTTGCCTGACTGTCCATCTCTGGAGGCAGTTGGGGGTCGTATATTGCTGTACCCAAGCACCTGGCCAGCCATCACTCAAGATCGTTGGGTACACACAATAATATCCAGAGGTTACCTGATCCCCTTTATTTCTGAACCCCCAGCAAGCCGGTCTATTCCAGACATACCACCCATCCAACTAGACTGGGCAACATCATAGGTTATCTCGTTGCTGCAAAAAAAGAGTCATCCAAGAAGTCCTCGCAGAGCAAGTAGGATCCGGAACTTACTCTCAGTTCTTTTTAGTTCCAAAAATGACAGGGGACTGGAGATGAATTCTAGATCTCAGAAAATCAAAGTTCCGAATGGTCACTCTGCAGTCGACATTTCCCTTTATCGGGAAAGACAACTGGATGTGCTCGATCGATCTCCAGGATGCATACTACCACATCAAAATGGACAGGCGCATGAGGAGACACTTATGCTGCCATCTGGGACCCAGTCATTTTCAGTTCAGAACACTGCCTTTTGGCCTCACTACAGCCCCCAGAGTGTTTACCAAATGCATGGCAGTGGTAACAGGGATTCCAGGTGTTTCCGTACCTAGACGACTGGCTCCTCACTGCTACCACCAAGCATCAACTTGTAAGAACTAGGGGCAAAACTCTATTCTTGTGCGCCAGCCTTAGGCATCACTGTCAACTTGCAAAATTCAGTCTCATCTCCCTCGCAGCATATTGTATATCTAGGCTCAGAAATAGACACAATCACCATGACAGTAAAGCTAACACAGGAATGAGTGGAATCTCTACGCAGTCAGGTCAGATCCTTATTAAACAGAGTCCAGGCCAGAGTAGTCCTTCAAGTCCTAGGGACTATGGCTTCCGCCATCTTATTAGTTCCTCTTGCTCACCTACATATGAGGATTCTCTAATGGATGCTGTTTGTACAATGGTCGATGCAAGACTTTCCATTGTCTCACCAGATATTAATAACAAACGCATGCAAAAGGGATCTGACATGGTGGTTACACATGAAACAACTAGTCCTAGGTCGTCCACTTGTTCCTCCCCAAGAGAAAGCAGTTTTGACCACGGACCCTTCCCACATAGGGTGGGGGGGGGCATTATCTGGGAATGACAGTCCATGGTACTTGGCAAAACCACTTGCACATCAATGTTCTGGAGATGAGTGGTGCTATATGCGTTGCAAGGACTTCAAAGCTCCCTTCCCACCATAACGATTGCAATTCAGTCAGACAACATGTCTGTCATGTGGTACATAAACAAGCAGGGGGAAACCATGTCATCTGAAGTAGTTACTTCATTTGTTCTGCAACCTGTGGGTATCGGATCCGAGCCGGCAGCTTCACAAGCTAAAAGATCCGAGCTCCTAGCTCCTCCCCCTACCCATAATCCCCTGCTGCCTATTGTATTACCTCCGATCGAGTTTGCCACGGCTGAAGACAGCTTTTTGTGAAGAGCTCCTTAAGCTTGGTGAGGTTGTTTCAGCTTTTTCCCCTTGAGAAAATTTCGTTAAGTTAAATTTAAGCTTGTTAGTGTTAATTTCCCTTTAGAAATACAGTGTTAGACCCTTCTGTAGTTTTCTCATGGTCGTTAGCATTTTTCTTCCCCTCCCCCTTAGTGTTTGGGTGTGTGTGTGCTTTGTGTAATGGTGGAAGGGCCCAAAGCTATTTTTTCCAAGTGCACTGAGTGTGGCCATAAGCTTTCTCCAACTGATGGCCACACTCAAGTGTGTCTTGTGCCTGGGGGTGGCCCATTTATCAACGGCTTGCCAAATCTGTGCAGCCTTTAATCCTCGGGCAATTAGGGACAGGAAGAACAAGCTGATCCCGGCAGGCCTTCTTCCCCAGGATTCTGCTGCTTCTTCCTCCCCTTCGAAGGCTCAGGCTACTGTCGTAGCCCAGGCGCCTTCAGTTCCCCCCGCTCTGCCTGGGACTCGAACTCCCCCTGCTATGCAGAGTTCGGGGGACTCTAGTGCTTCTTTCTCCAAGGAAAAAAGGCACAAGGAGAAAGATAAACACAGGTCTCACAAAAGGCGGGCTGAGGCTCACCCCTCAGCCCCCCTTCTAAAGTTACCAGCTCTCCCTCGAAGGTCCCCGGATCCTCCCCCTCTCAGCTCCATTCACCTTGCTTCTCGCCGGAGGAGTACCGGTCTCCTTCGAGGTCATCGAGTCGGCCCTCCCAGCCCGCCTCGACGACGTCTAGGTCAACCAGGAGCCTTACCGACGCGGACATGGATTGGATGATGCGTCAATTCCTGCAGACCCAAATGCAGATGGGGGTGCTCTTGCCTCACCCAGCCCCTCTCTTTGCTCCGATCACTCCTTCTCCGACCCGGTTTAGGGTTTTGGAGTCAACGGATCTGGGCCCTTTCGGGGCCGGGGTTTCGTCGGCGCTGATAACTCCGGTATCTTTGACGCCGACCTTGCCTTCGAGCGTGTCGGATCCTAGCTCTCGGGGCCCGAGCATCGGATCTGTGGGGATTGGTGTATCTCTGGTGCAGTGTAGGTCGGAGCACACCTCTCTCTCGGATCCGACTGCTTCAGCGCCAAGGAGACTACTTTCGGAGCCTGGGGAAAGTAGTTCTTCGGCTTTTGAGGTAGTGGAGAGGGTTCTGTCAAGGTCTTCCAGATCTCCGGTCCGGGCCCCGGATCCTTCCGCTCCCCCTATGCCTGTGGGTTTATCCTCCATCATCCATCCTATGGGACAGCCTGCTCAAACCCTCTAGTTAGTTCTCTTGGAGGAACAGGACCCCGTGGGCGAGCCCTCCTCGGACAGCCCCACTGAGGAGGTGCCTCGCAAATGGCAGTGTAAAAGGAGGCACCTGGACCCCCCCTGAGTCCATCATCACGGACACGGATTTGGATGAAGGGGAAGGTTCCCCAAGATCACCCTTCGAAGATGTCTCCTTTGGAGACATCATGGAAATGTTGCGTATTAGAGGGGGGTGGTCTGCCCAAAAACCTTCCTCGGATGAATCAGTGTTCCTGGAGGCGTTTGAGGCGGGCCCGTCTACCTCCTGGGTGCCCCCCCCCGGCTGACCCCCTGGTGGACTTAATTACCACCAGGGCGTGGAAAGAACCCAACACCATGGAGCCAATCCCCAGATGTCCTGACAAAGTTCTTAGCCCCCCCGCAGATAGGCAGTCCTGGGCTAAGGGGTCCCCTGTTGATGCCATGCTGGTGGCGGCCGTCATGAAGAAGGAACTCGCACAGGAGAGTTCTGCGGTCTATCCTCCGGATAAGGAATCTCGAGCGATGGACCGCATTGGGAAGCGGGTGTTTGTTTCAGCAACCTTCTCTATAAGGGCGCTAAACTATATGGCACACATTATCAGGCTACAGTGAGACCTAATTAAGGAACACGCTGCAGCCACCCCCCCAGAGTCCATGACGGTCACGGATAAGGGTACGTTTGCAACTCGTATGGCCACTCTAAAGTCCATCTCTAACACATCCATGCGGTTACTCTCTCATGCTACTGAGGGAGCCACTAGGGCGAGCGGAGCCGGGGTCGTCCGGCGTCACGCCTGGCTCCGCCTTTGCGATTTCACGGATCCCTTCAAGGTGTCCTTCGTGAATGCACCCTTTGACGGATCTTCGCTTCTTGGCAAGACCGTACGCGAGACGCTGGTCCAAAGCGAGAAGGATGGGAAGATGCTGTCTGCCGTCGGGGTCCGCTTCTCGAATCCCCAACGATCCTTTTCTAGGAATCAGAGGGGACAAAAGAAGTTGTGGTTCCGCAAGTCTCAGCAGTCCCACCCGGCTTCAGACCCCTCGTCCTCTAGAGGCAGAGGAGGACAAGGCGGACAACGGCCCAGAGGCAGAGGGGGGCCGGGTAACTTCGGGTCTAGAGAACCTTTCTCGGATAGGCCTGCGCAACAGCCCTGAGGGATTACCCGTCTGTCCCTCTCTGGAAGCAGTCGGGGGGGCGTTTATCGGAGCATCTGTCAAATTGGGAGTCCATCACGACAGATCGATGGGTGCTCCGAATCATATCCAGAGGTTACTCCATTCCTTTCATTCACCTACCCCCCAAAGTCAGGCACCTCCCCAATGTCCCACCCGATCAAAGGGAGGCCACAGCCTTAGAAGTGTCAAAGCTGCTAGAAAAAAGAGCCATCCAGCCTGTCCCACCAGACCAGTCAGGATCGGGCTACTACTCCAGGTTCTTTTTAGTGCCAAAGAAGATAGGGGACTTAAGACCGATTCTAGATCTCTTCGCTCTGAACCTGTTCATCCCCAAGGAAAAGTTCCGGATGGTCACTCTTCAGGCTATTCTCCCCCTTCTTCGGGAGAACGACTGGATGTGCTCCATAGACCTCCAGGATGCGTACTACCACATTCTGATGGACCAACGATCCAGGAGGTTTCTCCGCTTCCGGCTAGGAGACGGTCATTATCAATTCAGAGTTCTCCCGTTTGGCCTCACCTGAGCCCCCATGGTGTTCACCAAGGTCATGGCAGTGGTTGCAGCCCACCTGAGACTCCAGGGAATTCAGGTCTTTCTATACCTGGACTACTGGCTCCTCGTCACCCCCAGCAGGCATCAACTTGATGTTGCAAGGGATTACACTCTAACTCTCGCCCAGAAGTTGGGCATATCAGTGAACCTTCAAAAGTCCTCCCTTCAGCCAGTACAGGTCTTGGAGTTTATAGGGGCCAAGTTGAACATGCGCATTTGTCGAGCCCTACTAACTCCGGACAGACTGAACAGCCTATCGCATCAGGTCTTAGCCCTTCTTCGAAGCACAGCTCCTGCGGCGGAGTTAGATGTCCTTCAAGGATGCATCTGCAGTCCTAACATATGGGTTGTCCTGCCTCAGGCAGCCCTTCGGTCGGCCGGATTCCAAAGTCGGGGTCTGGCCTCGGCTGATGTCGCACTTCACCCGACGTCATAGCTGCTGTTTATTGGGTATAAAAGCATCAGCCGACGCCATTTTCCTCAGTCTTTCTTGCCGCGTGGTGCCCGAAGCAGAAGCTGTTCGCAAGTGCCAGTCGGTCAGATCCAGAGATTTCTACTACCGAAGACTTCTAAAAAGCTAAGTATCCCATTGGGGACTCTTTCTTGCCTCAGCCGATGTCAGAAAAAGTAAATAATTATTTAACTTGTGGGAAACAAATACCTCATAAGGATTTCCACTCTTACTGCCTTCCTTGCTTAGGCCCAGACCACGACGTATCACCTTGTCTAGCCTGTGCTTCCTTCAACCGATGAACGCTTAGACGTCGGTCGGAGTTTGCAGAGGAGTTTTTTGGTCCCGCTTTTGCTTACAAAATGCCGTCGGAAACTCCGACTACACAAATAGCTAAAAAGCGCAAGGAAAAGGACCGACACTCGCGGTCCGCAGTTTCGGCTGAAACTGCGGTTAGGCCAACCGCGAGTGTCTCTGTTTCGGCTGAAACAGAGTCCTCGGTTCTTCCTTCGGCCGAAAGCATGCCTCCTATAGCCGAGGCCTCACAGACAATGGTTGAATCTGCTACTGATATTACTGCTACAGAAGCAGGCTCCCAGGATTTGTCGGATACTATTCCTTTAGACATATCTACCTCTGCACGTGGGGCTGCTAGACCCCCTGCTTCTATGTCCATCAAGGCTTTTGCCAGGGCTAAAGCAGCTAAATCTTCTAAGGCCTTACCTGCTAAAACTACCCCACATAGGCCTACCTCTAGTTCTCAAATACTCAGCCTGGCTGAGGATCTCATTTCTTTGATCAGGGGAGGATCACAACCTCACCCAGACAGGGCCTCTCAGCCCCCTTCAGATAAGAGGCCTAGGACTGAACCCCCGGAACCAGTCTCTACAGACTATTCCTCGGATGACTCAGACATTACTGACCCTCAGGAAGGCCCATATTCTCCTTATGAGGATTCTGATGCAGAAGACTCCATTCCTTCTGCTTCTCCTCCTGAGGAATTTTCTTTTGGGGAAACCTTACATGCTATGAGGGAGCATTTCCAATGGCAGGGCCAGGATTTTTCAGATTCAAGGAAAAGGCTAAGGACCTTCTTACACTTACCACAGCATAGGCCTTTAGCCATTCCTCCAGTACTAACAGTAGTTGATGATGCATTTAATGATGCCTGTACTGCTCCTGATTCCCTTCCTCCGGCCCCTGCCAAGCCTGACAGATATTACAGGGTCCCGGACACACACTACCACTTGTATAAGGCTCCTGTTGCAGATCCAGAAACCATTTCACAGGGCCCGAAAGGTGTGGCAGCTGCTTCTGCCAAAAACCCTCTTCCCTCTGATAGGGAATCTAGAGCATTAGAGAGATGGGGTAAAAAGGTTTATACTTCTGCTGCTCTTTCGGCTAGGGCCTTAAACTGTCAATTTCACATGATTCAACATCAGGAATTTTTGTTAGACCAGATAAATAAAAAACTTTCCTCTCCTGAACCTATAGACCGCAAGTCTCTTCAGGATTTGGTACATAACTCTCAGCAGGTCAGTAACCATTCCTTAAAATGTGGCTATGATGCACTGGAGGCTTCCTTTAGGTCAGCTATGACTGGTACAGTGATTCGAAGACATGCATGGTTAAAAGAACAGTCCTTACCAGATGATGTTAAATCAAAACTCCTAGATGCTCCCATGGAGAAACAAAGTTTGTTTGGCTCCCCTGCACAGGAGGTTCTGAAGAAGGTGGAAGAAAAAGCAAAATCTGTCCAAACAGTCAAGGATTTCTTACAGGTCCAACCTCCGAGGTTTAGCAGAAATTGGCCTTCGAAGAATTGGTCCTTTCCAGACAACTCCAGAGCACAGAGAGGCAGAAATAGACGCCCAAGAGGCAGAAATCAAGCTAGGGGTGCCTACAGGGACGTCAGTGGCAACCTACCAACCAGAGAAGTACCGCCACAGATTCAACTACAACCACTTCCACTGGACAAACACAATGACTTGGCTCTGATACCGCCTACCAGGGAACAACTGGAAGCTCCCTTGGGCGGAAAGCTAGCCTTATTTTCAGACAACTGGCATTACATTACAAGAGACAAATGGACTTTGCAAACAATAGACAAGGGCTACAGGTTTCACTTCCACACTCTACCAAAAAAGAGGGAATGCCAAACCTACCACCAAGCCAAAAAACAGATGCTCTAAAACAAATCAACAACTTACTAGAGATAAGAGCTATAGAAAAGGTGCCACCAATGGAACAAGGCCAAGGTTTTTACTCCAGGCTTTTCCTGGTACCAAGAAAAGAAAATCAATGGAGACCTATTCTCGACTTGTCCGCACTGAACACATACCTCATTGTTCCAAAATTCAAAATGCTGACCCTCCAGCAGCTTCTTCCCATGCTGGGCAAGGAGTCTTGGCTGGTGACTCTAGATCTCAAGGAGGCATACCTGCACATCCCTATATGACCAGATTGCAGAAGATACCTCAGATTTCTTGCAGGATCAGAGCATTATCAATTCTCAGCATTGCCCTTTGGCTTATCTACTGCGCCCAGAGTATTCACGAAATGCCTGGCATCAGTAATTGCTCATTGCAGGCTCCAGGGAATTCAAATTTACCCATACCTGGACGACTGCCTATTACAAGCGGACAACAAGGCACAATTGACAAAAGATTTGAAAAATGTCATACAACTGTTGCAAGCCTTGGGATACACAGTCAACATGCAGAAGTCAAGACTAGTACCTTCCCAAAGGATAACATTCTTGGGGGCAGATCTGGACACATCAACTCAGATGGCCTTTCTCACAGAAGAAAAACAAAAGCAACTACCAGGCTATTTCATGTCATTAACAAAACAAACCCAGCTTACTGCAAGGAAAGTCCTGCAAGCCCTGGGTTACATGGCATCCTGCATAATATTGATTCCGCATGCCAGGCTACATATGAGAAAGTTACAATGGTACCTAAGGAATGTATGGTCTCAACACCAGCACAGCCTAGAAAACCAGATTCCAGTAATTCCATGCCTGAAGCAAGAATTCCTGTGGTGGGCTCAGGCCTGCCAGTTGAACAGAGGCTTGCCTTTCCACAAACCACATCCAAGCCAGACCATCACCATGGACGCTTCAGACCTAGGATGGGGGCTCACATGGTGGACAAGTGTATACAAGGCCTATGGACCCAAGACCAGCTGAATCTACACATAAATCTAAAGGAGATGCTGGCAGTGAAATATGCGATCCAGGCATTCAGACCACTCCTTCAACAGGGTCATCTGCTGATAAGGACGGACAACACCACAGTCATGTGGTACATCAACAAACAAGGAGGTACACATTCATATCCTCTATGCCGGATGGCAATGGACCTGTGGAAGGTGGCCCTGAACCTCAACATTCAACTTCAGGCCAGATTTGTACCAGGAAAAGAAAATTCTCTAGCAGACACCTTAAGCAGAACTACCACGGATGCTCATGAATGGATGCTGCATCCAGATATTTTCAAAGCCATAACAGAGAAATGGGGACTACCACAGATAGACCTGTTTGCCTCCCCACACAATCACCAATTGAAAAAATACTGCACAAGAACATACCACCCACTTGCTTGGAGGGTGGACTCCCTTTCCTTCAGCTGGAAAAACCTGACAGCATATGCATTTCCACCTCTTCCCTTGATGTACAAAGTTCTACTGAAGATCAAAGAGGATCAACCAAGGGTAATTCTGATAGCTCCAGACTGGCCAAGGCAACATTGGTACCCGCTACTGAGAAGCATGTCTCGGACACACGCATGGCATCTACCTCTAAGTCCATTACTACTAACACAGGACAACTACAGGATCCTACATCCAAACTTGAAAACACTGCAGCTAGCTGCTTGGAATATTGTATAAACCAAAATAACCCTGATCTATCTCAGAGGGTTAAGGACATTATCCTGGAGGCACGCAGACCCTCCACAAGGAAGACTTATTCAGCCAAGTGGAAAAGATACCTCATTTGGAGTGCAGCAAAGGGAGAAAATGTCTCTGTGGCAAACATAGCACTCATCCTGGAATACTTAGCAGAGCTGTTCCATAATGGCCTGTCTTACTCCTCCATTAAGATTCATGCATCAGCAATTTCAGCAGAATACAACTTGAATCCTCCAGTTTTCTCTCATCCTCTACTCAGGCAGTTCTTGAGAGGAATCAAAAATGTAAAGCCTCCAAGGAAACCACCTTTACCTACTTGGGATCTCAACTTTGTGCTGGAAAAGTTAACTATCCCCCCTTTTGAACCAGCAGCAACAGCAGAATTACAATTCCTGTCTTGGAAAACTGCTTTCCTACTAGCAATCACTTCAGCAAGAAGGGTTTCTGAGCTACAGGCATTAATGGCAGTACAACCCTTCCTTATCTTCCATCAGGACAGAGTCTCTCTGAGAACCAACCCTACCTTTCTGCCAAAAGTGGTCTCCAGAGTATCATTGAACCAAGCGATTCATTTACCTACATTCTTCCCCAACCCACAGAACAGGGGGGAAAGACTGCTACATACCTTGGATGTGCACAGACAATTACGCTACTATCTGGACAGAACTAAGACCAGCAGAAAAACTGACCAGCTTTTGGTAGCATATGCAACAGGAATGCAAGGAAAAGCAATTTCAAAACAGACAATCTCGAAATGGATAGGAAATTGCATTCGTTTTTGTTACTCTTTTCATGGAAAGACATCTCCTGATAATATCAGACCTCACTCCACAAGAGCTACAGCCACCACTACAGCTTTCCTACGAGGAGTGGCTACCAAAGACATTTTAGAAGCTGCTACCTGGAGCTCCGTGCATACATTTGCCAAGCATTACAATCTTCCTTTGTACTCTAGATCCCGACCAGGTTTTGCAACTGCTGTTTTGCAAGGGATCATAACTACACCATCTTTATCTTAGTACCTCCTCCCCCAGTTTGGCTATGGTATTCTACCCATATGTTAGGACTGCAGATGCATCCTTGAAGGACATAGTACAGTTTTGTACCTACCATAAATGTAGATGTCCGAGAGGTATGCATCTGCAGTCAGGATTACCCACCCTCCTTCCCCTCTGTGGTACTCCTAGGGTATTTACCCATCTTTTAGCTAGCTGGGGGAATCTGTTATGGTGTATTTGTTTGTATATATGTATATATATATCTATATTTGTTTATATTGTTTGCTTTCCACTGTTTGGAATTATTGCATTTATCCAAATTTAGCCTTACTAGAGGGCACCTGGCATCTGGGGCAAGAAATACTGAGGAAAATGGCGTCAGCTGATGCCTTTATACCCAATAAACAGCAGCTATGACGTCGGGTGAAGTGCGACATCAGCCGAGGCCAGACCCAGACTTTGGAATCCGGCCGACCGAAGGGCTGCCTGAGGCAGGACAACCCATATGTTAGGACTGCAGATGCATACCTCTCAGACATCTACATTTATGGTAGGTACAAAACTGTACTTTCTGAGGGCACTGGGGTCGATGGCAGCTGCCATCTGGCTCTCTCTTCATGCACGCCTCCGGATGAGGATCTTACAGTGGACTCTTCAGGTTCAATGGTCGTTAGTGCTTCACCCGCTGAACACCCCGATTTCACTGAGCAGAGTTTGCAGGGACTCCCTCTTTTGGTGGCTTCGCTTGCGGGAGCTGCAGGAAGGGAGACCTTTTGTAATTCCCCCACCCCAAACCACATTGACCACGGATGCTTCTCGCCTCAGGTGGGGGGGCATTGTTCGGGAAGTACCGTCCAAGGCACGTGGACCCCCATAGAGACCGCTTTGCATATCAGTGTCCTAGAGATGAGGGCGGTGCTTTTGGTGTTGCAAGCTCTCCACGACCATCTCCCTCTAGGGACTATTGCAATCCAGACAGACAACATGGCAGTAGTCTGGTACATAAACAAACAGGGGGGAAACCAGATCTTATCCCCTCTGCCGAGAAGCTATGAGAGTGGGGGAATGGGCGATATCCACCAACCGCTTTTTGATAGCAACGCACATTCCGGGTCGGTCCAACATTTTGGCGGACAAACTGAGTCGGGTGATTCTCACCCCGTACGAGTGGTCTCTCAATCCTTCAGTTGCGAAGCAAATCTTCCATGCATGGGGTTGGCCTCACTGCGATCTTTTCACCTCTGTCAAACACGAAGTGCAGCGAGTACTTCGCAATACTTCCCCCTTCAGGGGAAGCCCCAAGAGACGCTCTGGTACATGCTTGGCCACCTGGTCGTCTTTATGCTTACCCTCCTCTTCCGCTTATGGCGAAGTTCAATCAGAAAGCACGTCGGTTGGGGAGCAGAGTAATCCTCATAGCCCCATTCTGGCCTCGTCAGATCTGGTTTCCTTACCTACGGTCTCACAGTGTTGTTCCTCCATGGATTCTATCCCATTCCAGATTTGATATCGCATCCTGCGGGATGCCAAACCCTGAACCTGCTAAACCTCAAGCTGACTGCTTGGTTGATCCAGTTCCTCTGATGGCTAGGACTCCCGGTATCTCATCACCAGTGAAGGCCATTCTGGTGGTGGCCCATAAACCTGCTACCAGAAAAATTTACAATAGTAAATGGAAACGCTTTTCCATTTGGGCCGAACGCAAGGGCCTGGATCCCTTTACGGTTCCTATTCCAGCGATTATGGATTTCTTGTCACTAATCTTTCAGAAGGGAGCTAGCACTTCCACAGTTAAGGTGCAGTTAGCAAACATTTCCCACTTTCATGTGGGGGGATGGACTGGGATCAGTAGCATCCTCAAAGATATGCAAAACCTTCCTGAGGGGCATTTTTCTTTTGAAACCACAGGTGAAATCTGTAGCTCCCCCGTGGGACTTAACTACAAGCTTTGACAAGTCCACCCTTTGAGCCTGCCTCTTCGGTTCCATTGAAATTCTTGTCTTGGAAAACAGCCTTTTTAGTGGCTATCACATCAGCCAGGAGGGTCTCAGAACTTCAAGCCCTGTGCATGAAACCCCCCTACCTCATCTTTCACAAGGATAGAGAGTGTCTCTCAGGACTAACCCGTCTTTCCTACCAAAGGTGGCTTCAGAGTCGAATATTAACCAATCAATCAATTTTCCAGTATTTTTTCCAAATTTTAAGAACAAGGGGGAATACACATTGCACAAACTGGACATACACAGGCAATTACGTTTCTGTCTGCACAGGACTAAGGATTTTCGCAAGTCTGATCAGTTGTTTGTGTCCTTTGCCAAATCAGCTATGGGAAAGGCAATTTCTAAGGTAACTCTGGCAAATTGGATTTCCCAGTGCATACTCCACGGGTATACGTCCTTAGGGTAAACCAGTTCCTACGGGAATTCACGCTCACTCAACCCGATCCATTGCTACATCAGCAGCTTTCTGGTCCAGGGTTTCTCTGGATGACATATGTTCAGCAGCTGCTTGGTCCACTTCTCACACATTCATCTCCCATTATAAATTGGATATGATTTCGAGGAGTAGGGCTTCCTTTGGCTCTGCGGTGCTTCGGAATATCCTTCCGTAAGGTCACCCAGGGTTGCTTTCTATAGGTAGTTGGGGACTCTGTCCCACAGATTGCAGAACAAATGAAGTAACTACTTCAGATAAAGAAGTTATGTACTCACCATAACATTCCATCTGAGTAGGTACTTCATTTGTCTGCAACCAACCCCCCCCCTCCATACCCCCTAACCATATCGGGATAACTGGCCATCTGCAAAATGTCTTTTATGCGATGAAGCAGGGTTTGATCCTCTGTCGTGGGTGTGAATTGTTTAGGACTGAGCAAACTCGATCTGAGGTAATACAGTAGGCAGCAGGGGATTATGGGTAGAGGGAGGAGCTAGGAGCTCAGATCTTTTAGTGCTGCCAGCTCGGATCCGATACCCACAGGTTGCAGACAAATGAAGTACCTACTCAGATGGAACATTATGGTGAGTACATAACTTCTTTTACCCGCTTTGCAGAAAGGCCTTAAGAGTTTGGAAATGGGTGAGGGATACTCGATGCTTCCTGATAGCAATGCATATCCCGGGGAAATCCAGCGTAATAGTGGACAAACTCAGCCAAGCAGTTCTGATGCCTCACGAGTGGTTCTTGAATCCAATGGTTGCGAAAGAGATCTTTTCCAAATGGGGCCAGCCTTGCTGTGATCTGTTTGCCACTCACCTGAACACCAAATGCAGCAGCTACTTTGCCCTCAGTCCCCATCCAGGGATGCTCTAGTTCACGATTGGCCCCTGGGACTTCTTTATGCCTTTCCTCCCTTTCCACTCATCCCCAAAGTAATACAGTAAGCAAGATAGTTGAGGAGTTCCTTGATCCTCATTGCTCCTTACTGGCCTCAACAAGTTTAGTTTCCTTTCCTGTGTCCCTACCTCTTGGAGGAACCATGGATTCTGGACCCATGTCCAGATCTTCTGATTCATCAGTCAGGACAGTTCCATCCCTCCATCCACACCCTCAAATTGACAGCATGGCTGCTCCAGTTCCACGTATAGTCAGGTGTATTCCTTTATCCCCAGCGGTCAAACACATCCTAATTTCATCCCATAAACCTTTCACTCAGAAACTATATTCTAGCAAATGGAAAAGGTTTTCCCTTTGGGCTACGAATCGGGGCTTAGATCCATATACGGCTCCTTTAGAATCCATTTTATCCTTCCTAACAACAATTTTTCGTGAAGGAGTGGCAGCCGCTACAGTTAGAGTTTCAGTTAGCTGCCATTTCCAATTTCCATTTTGGTTTCATGGGAAATCTAATCCTGCAGCACTCCCTGTGTAAAACCTTCTTAAAAGGAGCTCTTCTTCTTAGGCCCTCAATAAAACAACCATTAGAACCCTGGGACTTAAACTTAGTCCTTTCATCTTTGATGTCTGCACCCTTTGAGCCATCCTCGTCGTCAGACTTAAAATTGTTATCATGGAAAACCTTGTTCTTGGTAGCCATAACATCTGCTAGGAGAGTTTCAGAACTACAAGCTCTAACTATTCGACCTCCTTACATTATCTTTCACAAGGATAGAATCTCTGTCAGGACAAAACCCTTCCTTTATTCCTAAGGTATGCTCAGAGCACAACCTGAATACTACCATTGAGCTACTTGTGTTTTTTCCAAACCACTCGAATAAATCATAGTATAGACTACACCAGCTAGATGTCCACAGGATACTCAGATTTTATATACACAGGACTAAGGAATTCAGGAAATTTGCTCAACTTTTTGTTTCCTTTTCTGACAAAAAGAAAGGCTTGCCTGTTTATAAAATTACTCTTTTAAAATGGCTTTCGGATTGCATATCCTTTTATCAACAAGCTGGTAGACAATTACCAGTAAAAGCTAAATGTCACTCTACTAGGGCTGTAGCTACTTCATGTGCCTTTAGATCTAGGCTCCCAATTGATACTATTTGTGCAGCATATACTTAGACAAGACCACATACATTTGTGTACTGGATGCGAGTTCCAGTCTTCCCAGGAAATGCTTACAGCCAAACCAACCTTTGTAATCCTGGATTAAAAATTGGTCTCAAGCAAAAAGTAAAGTCAGAAGACCTCCGAATATTCCACGATTTATTGTTTAAATTGTTTAAATTCACAAACTAGGGAACCGCCGTAAACAGCTCCACTGTTATACACCACAAAAACAAACAGCACGATCTACCTAGGTTTCGTCCGTAGACTTCTTCAGAATACTGCACTACATCCTCTTGCCACTTAAATATCCACAGTGAAACCAATTAATCAATAAAACAATATGTCTTTTTGAAGGGTCTTTTTTAAAGGAAACATAACACAATTATGAAACATTGATAAAATATGCTTATAATCACGTTACTAAGTGAATTACTCTAAAGTACGTTATGAAAGGTAAAACGCACATGAAATGAAATAAAAAAATATATATATAAAATAAATAATATATGAAATAAAATAAAATAAAATATGAAATGAAATATAAAAGGAGAAAAGCTACTGTAGTTGTCTGATGGTACTTAAACTATGTAAGACTTCAAAACAATGTGAACCCAATTGTATATACACCTTGATGTTGTGTGTGTATGTAGTATATATATTGTAAGTGTCAAATATGTATATATAATGTATGTCCCAATGTATATGAATGATGTATAATATATATATGGACATGAATAATATATGATGAGTACGAATTTAATACGAATTTAATAAATTGTAAGTTTGATTTTGTGACTAAAAATAAAAACTGATGATTAAAAATAACAATAATATATGTATGTGTATATATAATAAATATATATTAAATATATAATAAATATTTAATAAATATTGAGTATTAAATAAATAAATGTTAAATATTAAATAATTATAAATAACTTGTGTAAAAAACTTGTATAGGGAACATATAATGTAATTAATAAAATATATAATTACAATGTATATAAATTAAAAATTGTAAAATTGTATAAAATTGTATAAAATTATGTAAAAATGGACCTCATTATGCAGTATATGGGTCAACGCCCCTTAATATTTTTGAGTTTTAATAGAGGCTTAATGCTACAACATTCATTTAATCCAGGTGAATTATAGGCATTTAAACAAATTTGCCATTTTAATTCACTCACGTCTAAATCTAAGTCAATTATTCTTCCTTGTGTGTCTTTCGTGACTTGATTGATTATACAGAATTTAAATTCATGATCCCTATTGTCTGTTTTATGCCTTGCCAAAGCATTTGTGGGCCTAAGGTGTTTAATGTCCAACAGATGCTCTTTTATTCTGTCCCTAAAGTGTCTGCTGGTCTTGCCCACATAAAATGCTTTGCAATTTTGACAAAGCCAAATAAACCACATTAGTTGTATAGCAGTTGTAATGCCCAAATAACCTAATGTGTGTCCCATTTACTGTAATCTTGTCCCCAGTAGTCATTATATATTGACATGTCAAACATCTACCACATTTGTAATTTCCTTTGGGCCTATTTGTACAAATATTTCTGTCACTATATTCAAATATGTTTTTTAAAGATGCATCCTTCCTATACACATATTGAATCTTACCTTTAAATAATCGCGCCATGTCATTATTTAACTTGAAAGTCTCCCAATTATTGTTTAAAATATTTTGTATTTCATAAATATTATCATTGTAAGTTAAAATGTATAACAATTTGGTTTTAACTTGATTTTGATTTTCATTCCTCATTGCTTCCATATCATCATTTGTTAAACCTTCCGTGTTCAAAATGGCCTTGTATGTGCCTAATGATCTTTTTCGCATAACTTCCTCGAATACATCAGAACATAATTCACTTGGATAACCTCTATTAATAAATAGGGTCACTATAAAAGACAATTCATCCTTAAACTCCCCATCATTACTAACCATTCTGGCCGCCCTGACCATCTGTCCTTTAATGATAGCTTTCTTCTGATGGTCAGGGTGCCAGCTGCTAAATTGCAAATAGGAATTTGAAAACGTGGGTTTTCTGTGTATGTTGGATTTCAACAACCCATCATCCTTATTTAGAGTTAACTTGACATCCAAATAAGTGATTGATTCAGAATTGATTTCATGTGTGAATTTCAGAAACCAAATGGTGTTATTTATGTATTCCAAAAATCTTTTTAATCCACAATCATCACCTTCCCATATGAAAAAAATATCATCCAAAAAACGGCAATATGATTTTATGTGTATGTAATATTCACTATTGAAAATGAAGTTGTTTTCCCAATAGGCCATTACATAATTGGCGTAAATGGGGGCACATGCTGCCCCCATTGCTACGCCTTTAACCTGCTTAAAATAATTTCCTTCATAATATATATAATTATTGTTGAGAACATACATTTGTTACTCATTGGATTTGGCCTCTCGGGACAGGTCATCCTTTGGGTCCACTGTGCTGAAGAGTCTATTCGCTTGAGCCACCCGGGATAAAGGTGCTAGGGACGCTGTCCCATCCAACAAGAATTACAGCAAGATAGGACTACATAACATAAAGAAGTTATGTACTTACCATAACGTTCCATGTTTGTAGTCCATCTTGCCTATATTCTTGCGTCCCTCCCTCCAACCCCCTTCCTGTTTCTGGGGGATCTGGTGGACCTCTTTTTGGTGCTGCTTGACATTGCTCTTTATTGTCCACCTGGAATGGATTATGCTTCTAATCCTTTGCTGTATTTATACAGCTTCTTTCTTATTCTTACCTGACAGGTATTTATTGATTTCTTGCAAATTAGTTCTGGGGAATTGACGTGATGCACCATGGGATAGGGGCTAGCCTCGAGCCAGTAAAAGCTCTTGAGCTTTAGTATCGGCCGAGTTGGAGACTAATATCGGCTCCGAACCCAAATGACCAGAATATAGGCGAGATGAACTATAAACATGAAACATTATGGTAAGTACATAACTTTTTACTAACCATGATCAGGAGCAAGTCTTGTTTACATTACAGAAAATAGGATAAACAAAAGATTTGTACTGGATATCTACACGCATAGATTGCCAATATGTAAGTTGATATTAGTTGCCTCATTGGTTGTGTTGTATGAGAAACTAGTACATTTCCTGTGCGTATACTACGGTGCAAGATGTTTGTAAGATTGAATGCAAATTTATGTTTGTGTGACCATATTCTCTCTAATTCATATTTAGTTTGAAGGAGTGGCACTGTTGCTAGAGTTGTACAGCTGTGCATCCGATTGATATTGGAAGTGAAATAAGAGCAGAACACACACGGGTGTTACAATTGACTGGCAGTAGATGTTCTTCATGTTTCACTGTTGCAGTCATTACATTTGGGTAATCTGCTGGCAGGTTGCCCTCAGTTGGCCTGATTAACAAAGTCTTTGGTCCTGCGTCGGTTGCTATCCCTTCTTCCATGACGTCAGGTGATCAGGGGTATAAAACATGCAGCCGATGCCATTACATCTGTCTTTCTTGCCGCATGTGCCCGAAGCAGAAGCAGTTCGCAAGTGCCGGTCGGCCGACTCCTGAAATTTTAGTTTTCGAGTTTCAGATCCAAAGTCTTCAACTAAAAAGCTAAGTACCTCGTTGGGGAAACTTTTTCTTGCTCCTTACCGATGTCAGTAAAAGTTAATAATTGCATTATTTGTGGGAATCAAATACCTCATAAGGATTTTCATTTGTACTGTATTCCTTGCCTATGCCCTGACCATAACGTACCTTGCTATCGGTTTTGTGCTTTATTTAATCAATGCACTATCAAATGTCGGTACATTTTTGCTTCTAAATATCTTGGCTCACGCTTTAATTATCCAGAAATGTCGTCTGTTAACATTCCGACTACTGGAATACCTAAAAAACGCACAAAAAAGGCAGAGACAGGCCGTTGAGGTCCAAAACTGCCGACGATGCTTCTCCTAAGCCACTCGCCAGTTCGCCGGTACTCAGTGAGGCACTTTTGCAGCCCCTGCTACTTCTGATTCACAGGCCTCTACTGAGATCCATTCGGAGTCCGGTATGCCACAAGATGCTTCAGTTATGGAACCTGCGGATGTCTCTACCTTGGATGGATCCGGAGCCGCTGTGCAGGCACCGGCTTCTGAGGGTGTTTTCAGGCCTACAGATTTGTATATTAAACTGACGCCATCTTCAAAACTAAGGTCAAAATCTTGACATGTGCCTAAAAAAATTACGCCTGGGCCACGTGCAGGCCCCTATGCCTAAAAAACAAATGATCAAAATAGCTGAAGATTTAATTGCTCTGATCAGGGGTAGCCAACCCCCTCCCCCCTTCTAAGAGGCCTAGGCAAGACATTGATTATGAATCTTCTGAACAGGATTCTATTTCTTCTGACTCTTCTAATGAACAGGAATTGTCTATAACTACTTATGAGGACTCTGATGCAGAAGATTCCATTCCTTCTGCTTCTCCCCCTGAGGATTTTTCTTTTGGGGAAACTTTACATACCTTAAGGGAGCATTTCCACTGGGAAAGTCAGGATTTCTCTGAATCTAAAAAGAGACTTGGGGATTTTCTTCTTCTTCCTCAGCATAGGCCTTTGGCTATTCCTCCTTTTTTAGACATTGTTGATGTTTTTTCAGAATCCAGTATGGCTCCTGATTCCCTGCCTCCGGCTCCTTGTAAGCCAGACAGATACTACAGGGTTCCTGACTCCCACAAATTCCTTTTCAAAAATCCTGTTGTAGATCCTGAAACCATTTCTTAGGGTCCCAAGGGCATTAAGGCTTCTACAGCTAAAAATCCTACCCCTTCTGATAGAGATTCCAGGGCGCTGGATAGATGGAGTAAGGTCTACACTTCTGCAACCTTGGCAATCAGGGCTTTAAACTGTCAATTTCATATGCTAAAATATCAACAGCATATCACTGGACTGCTTAAACAGAAAATGATGTTAATTTCTGACTGTGTGGCAAACAAAGATTTACAGGATTTATTGCATTCAGCTGAACAAGTTGGAAAACATACTTTGCAATGTGGTTTTGATTCTTTGGAGGCCTCTTGCAGGGCTGCTGTAACTTGGTCTGTGCTAAGAAGGCATGCTTGGCTCAAAGAGCAAAATCTGTCTGATCATGTTAAAGCAAAACTGTTGGATGCTCCTTTACAACAGGACCGTTTCTTTGGTAGTAAGGCTGAAGAAGTTTTAAAAAAGATGGAAGATGAAGCTAAATCTGTGCAAACTGTGAAAGATTTCTTACAAGTGCAACCTTCAAGATTTAGTAGGCACTGGCCTACTAAGAACTGGTCCTTTCCAGTTCCTTCAAGAGCCACTCAAGTCAAACCCAGACATTCCAAAGACTCCAGGTTTCAGTCACAAGGGACTTTCAGAACAAAACAATGGGGTGCCTCCTCTTACAAATCAGGAAGCAACAAGACACCCCCCTATGGTAAGCAGTCGCAATGACTTCACTTTACACTTACCAAGCACTTACCTTTTAGCTGCCCCTTTGGGGGGAAAACTGGCTCTTCATGCAAGAAACTGGCAACTTATTACCCAGGACAAATGGGTTTTAAATATAGTATCCCAGGGATACAGATTTCATTTCCACACATTGCCAATTCCAGACGGATGGCCAGACCTGCCCCCAAATCAGTGGTCAGAGGCCCAGAAACAAGTACTTTCCCTCATGAGCATGGGGGCTATTCAACCAGTATCAGAAGAGGAAAAGGGACAAGGTTTCTATTCCAAGACTTTGCCTGGTACCCAGAAAAGACAAATCATGGCGTCCAATCCTGGACTTATCTACTCCCTTTCTGGATATTCCAAAATTCAAGATGCTGACTCTTCACCAGTTACTTTCTATGCTAGGCAAAGATGCCTGGTTGGTAACTCTAGATTTAAAAGAGGCTTACCTGCATATCCCAATCAGTGAATCTTGCAGAAGGTACCTCCGCTTCAAAGCAGGCTACTTGCATTACCAGTTCTCTGCACTGCCCTTTGGCTTATCTACTGCGCCCAGGGTCTTTACAAAGTGCCTGGCTCCAGTAATTGCATTTTGCAGGCAAAGAAATATTCAAGTATATCCATACCTGGACGATTGTCTAATGCAGGCAGAAAACAAGGACACACTTCTAAACCATCTGGCATTTGTAAAAAGGGTTCTAACTTGTCTAGGGTACACTAAGAAAAGAAATCACAACTGGTACCCTCTCAAAAAATTACATTCCTGGGTGCAAGCTTAATACAACTGCCCAGATGGCTTTCCTTACGCCAGAGAAGCAAATTCATTTGGTGACTTACTTCAAACAGGTGGCCACAAAAAAACCTGCTTTCTGCAAGGCAAATACTGCAAGCCTTGGGGTTCATGGCCTCCTGCATTCTTCTAATTCCATATGCAAGACTGCATATGAGGAAACTTCAGTGGTACTTAAAAAGTCTATGGAGTCAGCATTGTCACAGCCTGGAAACAATGATTCCTATCATACCTTGCCTGCAACTAGAGTTCCTATGGTGGGCAGAGACCTGCCACCAAAACAAGGGACTGCCATTCACATCACCCCCTGCCACCCAAACCCTAACTACAGATGCATCAGACTATGCTTGGGGGACACATCTGGCAGGGAAGTGCATTCAGGGCAAATGGAGCCCAAATCAAATGCACCTTCATATCAATCAAAAAGAAATGCTAACTGTACAGAATGCACAGACAGCCTTCAAGGACTACCTTCATCCAGGACAATTAATGATAGACAACACCACGGTTATGTGGTACATAAACAAGCAGGGGTACACACTCCTACCCCCTTTGCAGACTAGCCATGGCATTGTGGAACACGGCCTTGACCTATCAAGTACAACTACAAGCTTAATTCCTGCCAGGACAGCTGAATACTCTGGCAGGCGAACTAATCACAAATCTCATGGTCCCACACAAATGGAAACTGGGCCCATGGATTTTCAACATGTTGACACGCAAATGGGGGAGCCCAGACATAGATCTTTTTGCCTCACCCCAGAACTATCAGTTGGACAAATTTTGCACAAGAACTCATGACAAAAAAGCCTGGAAAGTGGATGTTCAGTCTATGCCTTTCCCCCTCTGCTCTCCAAAGTTCTACTAAAAGTCAAACGGGACAAACCAAAAAAGATTTTGATTGCACCAGACAGGCTTCACTAACACTAGTACTCACTCCTGCGTAATGTGTCACACCTTCCAACATGGCACCTGCCTCAGACACCTTACTTACTGTCTCAACAGAACAAGCAAATTCTGCACATTCAGCTCCAAACTTTGAATCTTGCAGCGTGGTTAATCACCTAAATTTACCCTTAGCATCCCTCAGCAAACCTGTGATGGATGTCATTTTGGAGGTGAGAAGGCATAGTACTAGAAAACCTTATGCTGACAAATGGAAAAGATTCTGTGCCTGGAATCAATCTCAAGGGATAAGCACAGCAGTGCCCAACATTCCTCAGATTTTACAATACTTAACTGAGATGCTTCACAAATGCCTGTCCTTTTCTTCCATTAAAATCCATGCCTCGGCCATTTCAGCTCATTACAACACAGAACCTCCCCTCTACTCTCATCAAGAAAAATGTAATGACTGCAACAGTGAATGCACTCGAACATCTACATTTATGGTAAGAGTACACAACTGTACTTTCATTGGTTTGTCTAGAAGCTTTTTAACATGTTTCAGGGGGATGGGCAGTGACTGATGCAAATGAAATTAGACCACGTTGATGGAAGCTTTGTATAACCAAATTCTCATTTAAGACTTTTAACAACATACATTAATAGAAAACTGTATTAAAATTTGTCATATACGTACATGCATTGCACATTATATATGTTACATTTTAATTACTCGCTTTAAACATTGTATACATTCATTTACTGCCTTTCCTTAAACCTCATTACTCCAGAATATTATTTTGCATGTATTGTTCCCACAAATTGTTTATTTGGTCCTTCCTTTTTTTGAAGATACCACCCCTAGTTCTTTTATCTGCTTGTTTTATTTCAATTACAGTTAGTTTAGATTGTGCTTTCCATTTTCTATTAATTGCTTTCTTGGCAGCCAGTAGCATTAAACTTGGCAAGGCTGGCAATTCAGATCCAGTGTTCCAGCTCAAAATATTCATTTCCTTTGAGCCATTTGCTTCCTTAACATTTATGAAAGAGTGCTCTGTAGGGAATTTTTAAAGCCTGCCAACTTGTTACACCCCCCCCCCCCAAAAAAAAAAATGTTCCTGGACTTCCAAGATGGCTGCACACTGGTCAACAGTTCAACTTCAGCTTTCAGAATGTGAAAATAGAAACAGAAATGACAGCCAGTGATACTGTCAGCTTGAGAAAAATTCAGTTACTTGGCTAGTAAGAACACTGTCTGGTTGCCTGCAAAGAAGAAACTAAGGGAGCATGAGGGAAAATAAACTAAAAAGGTGAAGAGAAAACACTGACTGGAAAGGATCCTGCAGTTCAGCAAAAAGCAGATGTCCTTCAAGAATGCAACTGCAGTCATAACATATGGGTTGTCCTGCCTCAGGCAGCCCTCGGTCGGCCGAATTCCAAAGTCTGGGTCCGGCGTCGGCTGGCGTCGCCTCCTCTCCGACGTCACAACGGCTGGAGTATAAAGGCATCGGCCGATGCCATCTTCCCCAGTCTTTCTTGCTGCGCGGTGCCCGAAGTAGAAGCAGTTCGCAAGTGCCGGTCGGTCAGCTCCTGTGTTTTCAGTACCGAAGTCATCTCAAAGCTAAGTACCCCGTTGGGGAACATTTTTTTTGCCTCAGCCGATGTCAGAACAAATTGAGAAAGTTAATAATTGTTTGTCTTGTGGTAAGCAAATACCTCATAAGGACTTCCATTCTTACTGTCTTCCTTGCCTGGGCCCAGACCACGACGTCTCGGCCTGTACTGCCTGTGCTTGCTTTAATAAGCGCACTCTCAGGCGCCGGGCAGAATTTGCTGAAAACTTCTTTGGCGAATCATTCGCGTATACCATGCCGTCGGATCTACCGACAGCTCAGTCTTCCAAAAAACGTAAGGACCGGGATCGGCATCCTCGGCCCGCGTCCTCCACCGATACTACGCCTAGACCCTCCGCTAGTGCTTCGGTCCCTGCGGAAGCGGTAATCCAGCCGCTCCAGGCAGACGACACAGCTTTAACTAGTCCTTCGGTCCCGGAGACCTCTCTGGTGCCAGTTGTTGATTTTCCTCCGGATACCGAAGTTCTGGATTTACCCGACACCATTCCGGTAGACAAAGTCACTACTGCACGTGGGGCTGCTAGGCCTCCTGTATCTATGTCCATCCAGGCCTTTGCACGTGCTAAGGCCACCAGCCAGGCCAAGGCCCATCCTAAACCTGCTGTCCAGGCCCCCTCGTCTGATAAACAGATTATGTCTCTTGCTGCAGACCTAATTTCCCTTATCAGGGGGTCTCAGCCTCACCCAGACAGAGGTTCTCAGCCTCCTGCAGAGAAAAGGTCTAGAACTGAGCAGACTGAAAACCTCTCTTCAGATGAGGCCTCTGGGGATTCTGAGCATTCAGATATTCAAGAAGAATCCTTCCAGGCCTATGAGGACTCCGATGCTGAGGAATCAATTCCCTCTGCCTCTCCTCCAGAGGATTTCTCTTTTGGTGAAGTCCTGCACTCAGAGGGAACATTTCCAATGGCAGGGTCAGGAATTCTCTGATTCCAGGAAAAGGCTCCGTACCTTCCTAAAGCTTCCCCAGCACAGACCTTTAGCTATTCCTCCTGTGATGGATGTTTCGGACGATGTTTTCTCCGATTCCACTGCTAACCCTGACTCGCTCCCCCCTGCTCCTGTCAAGCCAGACAGATATTACAGAGTCCCTGACACTCACAAACATCTTTTTAAGGCCCACACCGTGGATTTAGAAACTATTTCACAGGGTCCCAAGGGAGTGGCTACCTCCACTGCCAAGAATCCTTTGCCAGCGGATAGGGAAGCCAGGTCTTTGGAGAGATGGGGTAAAAAAGTTTATACCTCTACCACCCTAGCCATGAGGTCTCTTAACTGCCTTTTTCACATGTTTCAGTACCAGGATTTTTTACTGGATGATTTGCAGAAAAAGTTAGCCTCTCCTGAGCCTATTGACAGAAAGGCATTGCAGGATCACATACATAACACTCAGCAGGTTAACAATCATTTTCTTCAGTGTGGTTATGATGCATTGGAAGCTTCATGTAGGGCAGCTATGACTGGGGCTGTGATATGTAGACATGCTTGGTTAAAGGATCAGCCACTTCCAGACCATGTCAAAGTAAAGTTACTTGATGCACCTCTGGAAAAACAGAAGCTTTTTGGCGCTAATGCACAAGATGTGTTGAAATCCATTGAGGAAAAGCTAAGTCAGTACAGACAGTCAAGGATTTCCTCCAGGTTCAGCCACCCAGATTCAGTAGAAACTGGCCTTCAAAGAATTGGTCCTTCCCAGACTCGGACAGGTTTCAAAGGGGAAAGAACAGGCGTGGCCGAGGCCAATACAGAGGCCCCTACAGGGGACGCCAATGGCAACCTACAAATCAAAGAAGTGCTGCAGCCAGTCCAGCTGCACCACAAGGGCAATCACAGTGACTTGACTTTCATACCGCCTACAAGGGCTCAGAGAGAAGCACCCTTGGGCGGAAAATTATCCTTATTCTCAAAGAACTGGCATATCTTAACCAAGGACAGTTGGATTCTGGATTTAATAGACACGGGTTACAGATTCCACTTCCATACTTTACCTACAAGACAAGGCATGCCAAACCTGCCACACCATCAAAGGGCAGAGGCACTCATTCAAGTTTCAAAGCTATTAAGTTTAAAAGCAATAGAAAAGGTACCTCCCCAGGAACAAGGCCAGGGATTTTATTCAAGACTGTTCCTTGTTCCAAGAAAGGAAAACAAATGGAGGCCTATACTGGACTTGTCTACTCTAAATACCTTTCTCATTGTGCCAAAGTTCAAAATGCTGACTTTACAGCAACTCCTTCCCATGCTGGGCAAGGGGTCTTGGCTGGTCACTCTGGACCTCAAGGAGGCATACCTGCATGTCTCAATCAGACAAAGCTGCAGAAGATACTTCAGATTTCTTGCAGGGACAGAGCACTATCAATTCTCAGCATTGCCGTTTGGCTTATCTACTGCGCCCAGAGTGTTCACGAAATGCCTGGCATCAGTAGTAGCACACTGCAGACTCCAGGGAATTCAAATATACCCCTACCTGGACGACTGCCTCATACAAGCAGACAACAGACAAACATTAATAAAAAACTTGGACTATGTCATGCAACTACTACAGGCCTTGGGATACACAGTCAACGTTCAGAAATCAAGGCTACTGCCATCCCAACAGATTATTTTTCTAGGAGCCAAACTGGACACACAAACACAAATGGCCTACCTCACAGAGGAAAAACAACAACAGCAGTTACCAGAGTACTTCAAAGGCCTAGCAAAGCTCTCCCAGCTGACTGCAAGGAAACTCCTGCAGGCCCTGGGGTTCATGGCATCATGCATTCTTCTCATACCTTTGGCAAGACTTCATATGAGAAAGCTGCAATGGTATTTGAAAAGCTTATGGTCCCAACACAGCCAAAGCCTAGAGGACGTAATCCCACTTATTCCATGCCTGCAAAAGGAATTCTTGTGATGGGCTCAAGCAAGTCAATTAAACGAAGGCATGTCTTTCAACAGACCTCAAGCAGGTCAAATTATTACAACAGACGCCTCAGATCATGGATGGGGGGCGCACATGGAAGGCAGATGCTTTCAAGGTCAATGGACACCAAAGGAAAGACATCTGCACATAAACCAAAAAGATATGCTGGCAGTGATACATGCAATCGAGGGTTTCGAAAAATCACTGCAGCAAGGACATTTACTAATAAGGACAGACAACACCACTGTTATGTGGTATATAAACAAGCAGGGAGGGACTCATTCGTACCCCCTCTGCAGACTAACAATGATTCTCTGGGAAAAAGCCCTGAGTCTGAAGATACACCTGCAATCCCAGTTTGTACCAGGCAAGGACAATGTACTGGCGGACAAACTGAGCAGAAACTTCTTGGATCCACACGAATGGATGCTGCATCCACACATTTTCTCACAAATAACAAAGACATGGGGAAGACCGGACATAGATCTGTTTGCGTCTCACACGAATCATCACCTGGAAAAGTTCTGTACCAGGACCCACCATGCACTAGCCTGGACAACGGATGCTCTCTCCTTCAGCTGGAACTCCCTAAAAATTTATGCATTTCCTCCTCTGCCACTGTTGACCAAGGTGATCCTGAAGATCAAAGCAGAACAACCAACAGGCATTTTGATAGCTCCAGATTGGCCAAAGCAACACTGGTACCCATTGCTGTTGAGCATAACTCGGACCAAGCCATGGCCTCTGCTCCTATGGCCCCTGCTCCTAACACAACACAACTACAGGACTGTTCACCAAAACCTGAAAACATTACATCTGACAGCCTGGAGGTTACCTTAACTCCTTCCGCTTCCAATCTTTCCAAGGCAGTTCAGGCCATCTTATTGGAATCACGCAGACCATCCACCAGAAAAGCCTATTCAGCCAAGTGGAAGAGATTCAGCATCTGGGCTGCCAACAGGGGTCAAGATACAACAGTACTGAGTATACCTCAGATATTGGAATACTTGGCAGAAATGTTTCATTCTGGACTCTCATATTCCTCCATAAAGATTCATGCCTCAGCAATCTCAGCAAGATACAATTGTGATCCACCAGTGTTCTCACATCCTTTGCTAAGACAGTTCCTGAGAGTGATAAAGAATATCAAGCCTCCCAGAAAACAACCAATACCTGCATGGGACCTCAATTTCGTATTGGAAAAATTAACTCTTCCTCCCTTTGAGCCAGCAGCAACCTCAGAGATACAATTTCTTTCATGGAAAACGCTTTTTCTGTTGGCAGTCACATCAGCAAGAAGAGTCTCGGAGATACAGGCACTCATGGCAGTACCTCCTTTCCTCATTTTTCATCAGGACAGAGTCTCTCTAAGAACAAATCCTTCATTCATGCCAAAGGTAATTTCCAGGGTGTCTCTAAATCAAGCTATTCACCTTCCTACTTTCTTCCCCAATCCTCAAAATAGAGGGGAAAGACTGCTACATACCTTGGACATACACAGGCAACTACGCTACTACTTGGACAGAACTAAGGCCACCAGAAAGTCTGACCAGCTGTTTGTAGCCTATGCTGCTGGAAAGCAGGGAAAAGCAATCTCCAAGCAAACAATTTCAAAATGGATTGGACACTGCATCAGATTCTGCTATTCTTACCATGGAAAAAGTGTGCCAGCCAATATTAGGCCACATTCCACCAGAGCTATAGCCACATCCACAGCTTTCCTAAGAGGAGTGGCTACAAAGGACATTCTAGAGGCTGCTACATGGAGCTCCGTGCATACATTTACCAAACACTACAACCTGCCTTTATACTCCAGATCCCGAGCAGGCTTTGCTTCAGCAGTCCTGCAGGGCATTTTAGCTATATCATTCTTTTCTTAGCTCCATCCACCCCCAGCTTGGCTATGGTATTCAACCCATATGTTATGACTGCAGTTGCATTCTTGAAGGACATAGTACAGTTTTGTACCTACCATAAATGTAGATGTCCGATAGATATGCAACTGCAGTCGGATTTTCCCTCCCTCCTTCCCCTCTTTTCCTTCTTTTTGGGTCCATTCCCCCTATTCCTATCAGCTGGGGGTATCTCCTATGGTGTATCTGTTTATTACTGTTGTGCATGTCTGGAAGTGTTTATCCATTCACCAAATTTAGCCTTCCTAGGAGGGCACCTGGCATCTGGGGCAAGAAACACTGAAGAAGATGGCGTCGGCCGATGCCTTTATACTCCAGCCGTTGTGACGTCGGAGAGGAGGCGACGCCAGCCGACGCTGGACCCAGACTTTGGAATTCGGCCGACCGAGGGCTGCCTGAGGCAGGACAAACCCATATGTTATGACTGCAGTTGCATATCTATCGGACATCTACATTTATGGTATGTACAAAACTGTACTTTCAAGCTCCAGCTTTGGTGCAAGACATCGCTTCCAGTAGTCTATGGGGAAAAAATATCAGATGTGCCCAGAGCTGATTAAAATAAAACACTGAAGGAGTACGTCAACAGATAAAGCCTAGAGAAATGGAAGAAGCTTTAAACAGATATTCAGATCAGTTGATTATAACTGCAAAAATCTGAGGTTGAAATGAAGAAAATACTTGCCGAGTATGACTTTTCAAGAAGAGATGTTTAAAAAAAAATGGTAGAATTAAAGGACAGTGCACACAGGAAAATCCTGAGAATTTCTGCTGTACCACAGAAATTAGAAGGAACAGAGTGTATTAATTTTATGAAGGCATAAATAAGCAGCTGGACTGGTATTCCACTACAGGAACTGTTAATTGTAAAGGTGCACTGTGTGTGTGTGTGTGCTGCAAATATGGTCATGAGAAAAGCAGCCAACATTTTGATTAGTAAAGCTGCAAACCACCAGCAGAAAGAGTTTATCCTGACAAAACTATGGCAAATGGGCAAGTATTAAAAGTTGAAAACTGAATGTTTCTGAAAAATGATTCAGTATTCACCAGGCAGAACAGAAATGTATTCCAGTAATCAGGAAATGTTGAGAGACAGGTGTAAGACTGAAGTTGTCTTAAGAATGTTTTCTTGGAGGATCACAGTAATTTTTTGAACTAGAACAGGCTAAGGAGGAAGTGCAAAAGTTTGTCCAACAAAAAATGAGCCACCAGGCAGAAGGGAAGTCTGCTTCTCATTCTTCTGATAATAAAGCACACAGAGACTTTGCCAGTGAAACTTTTACTATTGTTCCAAAGGAAAATTGTTTGGGAGACAGAGAAAAGCACAGGAGCTGATCAGAAGAATCAGGAGTACTGTTGAATTGGAATGTGGAGTTGGGAGATGGAGATTAAACGGAAAGCACCAGCAACACAGAAGTTAGGGAATAAATGTGGGACTGATGTAATCACATTTGTGAAATACATCCGTATAAAGTAAGTGGCAAGAGAGGACTGCTTAATTTGTTAATCTTGTAAGGAAGTGAAAAGCATTTGCTTCGCTTCATGTCATTTTAATGTTTGGAAGGACTCTGAGGGGAAAAGGGTTAAAGGTAACCAAGTTAAACAATTTATTAACAATGTTTCTATGAAACTTTTCACAATACAAATTGCTATTTTTAGAATAACTAAAATACTTTGTGATCAAGTTATTAAACAGATGTATTTTTATTTTTCTTCTCTGTCCTCTTTGGTGTTAAATGTATGCATTAAAGTGCAAAAAGAAAAGAATAGCTAGACAAAAGTATATTTAAGTTAATAGGCTGTAGTCTTAGATTGTTGAAGTGGGGGAAGGGATGCAAAAGTAGACAGATCATAATATACTTGGAGCTGATGTGTTTTCTTTTGTTTAGGTGAAGGGATTAAGACCCATGTCTTAATCTAATAACTGATTTAAGTGAAACCAAGAAGAAAATACGAGAACACCAAATGTGATAAGTCTTTTAGTAATCAATGTTTGGGCTAGTCATTCATGCTGTAACAGAAGACTGTTTTTCTGTTTCTCTTTTCCATGGAGGCAAGCTGATAACAGGGAAATAAGACAGAGCACTGTATGTTCTTCGTGTTTCACTGTTGCAGTCATCACATTTGGGTTATCTGCTTGCAGTAGCCCTCAGTCAGTCTGATTATCAAAGTCTTGGATCCTGCGTCTGTTGCAGTCTCATCTTACATGACGTCAAATAGTCAGGGGTATAAAGCATGCAGCCGCTAACATTGTATCAGTCTTTCTTGTCGTGTGATGCCCAAAGCAGAAGCAGTTCGCATGTGCTGGTCAGCCGACTCCTGAAATTTTCGTTTGAGTTTCAGGACCAAAGTCTTCTAAAGCTAAGTACCCCATTGGGAAAACTTTTTCTTGCTCTAAACCAATGTCAGTAAAAGTCAATAATTGTATTTCTTGTGGAAAGCAAATACCTCATAAAGATTTTCATTCGAACTGTATTCCTTGCCTAGGCCCTGACCACGACGTACCTCGCTGTCCGTCTTGTGCCTTATTTAAACAACAAACTATTCGTCGTCAGTATATTTACGCTTCTAAATATTTTGGTAGTCGGTTCAATTTTTATTTATTTTATTTTACATTTGTTAACCGGGCTCCGAATGTGTCTCAGTATAGGCCTGCAAATCTGAAGTAGCAGGTATCAGGGGCTGCGAAAGCGCCTCACTGAGTACTGGCGAATTGGCGACTAGCTTATCCAGATATTTCTTTGGTATGCCACCCGACTACTGACATTCCGAAAAAATGCAAAGATAAAGACAGAGACAGGTCGCCTAGGTCCAAAGCTGCAGACGACACTTCTAAGTTAGTCGCCAGTTCGCCAGAACTCGGGCGCTTTTGCAGCCCCTGATACCTGCGACTTCAGATTCGCAGGCCTCTACTGAGACCCATTTGGAGTCCGGTATGCCGCGAGATGCTTCAACTGTGGAACCTGTGGATGTCTCTCCCTTGGATGGGTCCGGAGCCACTGTGCAGGCATCGGCTTCTGAGGGTGTATTCAGGCCTACTGATTTGCATATTAAACCAACGCCATCTTCTTCTTCTTCAAGGCCTAAAACTCAAACCATGCCTAGAAAACTAAAGCCCAGACTGCATGGCCAGGCCTCTATGCCTAAAAAACAAATAAGAATGGCTGAAGACCTTATTACTTTAATCAGGGGAAGTCAACCTTCCCCCTCTAAGAGACCTAGGACTGAATTTGCTTATGATACTTTTGATCAGGATTCTGAAATTTCTGTTTCCTTTGATGACCAGGATTTACCCTTATCTACCTATGAGGATTCTGATGCAGAGGACTCTATTCCCTCTGCTTCGCCCCCAGAGGATTTCTCTTTTGGTGAAACCTTGCATACTCTTAAGGTGCATTTTCACTGGGAAAGCCAGGATTACTCTGATTCTAAAAAGAGGCTTAGGGATTTCTTATTCCTGCCCCAACACAGGCCTTTAGCTGTACCCCCTGTGCTAGACATTGTTGATGATGCCTTTTCGGAATCTAGCTTTGCCCCTGACTCTCTACCTCCTACTCCCAGAAAACCTGATAGATGTTACAGGGTTCCTGACTCTCCCAAGTTCCTTTTTAAAAATCCAACTACGGATCCTGAGACCATTTCACAGGAACCCAAAGGCATTAAGGCTACTACTGCCAAAAAACCTACCCCCTCTGATAGAGATTCCAGGGCGCTGGATAGATGGGATAAGAAGGTATACACTTCTGCAACCTTGGCCATTAGGGCCTTAAACTGCCAGTTTCGTATGTTAAAGTACCTGCAGCATATTACTGGATTGCTTAAACAGAAAATGATGTTGATTCCTGACTGTGCTGAAAATAAGGATTTACAGGATTTAATGCATTCTGCTGAACAAGTTGGAAAACATACTTTGCAATGTGGTTTTGATTCACTAGAGGCATCTTGTAGGGCTGCTGTCACTGGGTCTGTACTTAGAAGGCATGCTTGGCTTAAGGAGCAATTTTTGCCAGATCATGTTAAAGCTAAATTGCTGGATGATCCCTTAAATCAGGACCACCTGTTTGGCAACAAACCAGAAGAAGTATTTAAAAAGTTGGAGGAAAAAGCTAAACCTGTGCAAAGTGTTAAAGATTTCCTGCAAGTACAGCTTCCAAGATTTAGTAGGCATTGTCCCTCTAAGAATTGGTCCTTCAGGGTACGCACAGGACTAAGCAGTGGGGGGCTCCCACTTCGAAATCAGGGAGTAGTAAGACTCCCCCCTATGGTAAACTGTCTCAATGACTTAACTTTAAAACTTCCAAGCCCTTCTCAATTGACTGCTCCTTTAGGGGGAAAGATTGCTCTGCAGGAAAAAAAAATGGGAACTCATTACCCATGATAAATGGGTTTTAAATGTAGTTTCCCAAGGATACAGATTTCACTTCCACACGTTATCAAACCCAAACTGTTGGCCAGATCTACCCCCAAATCAGTGGGCAGAGGCTCAAAAGCAAGTACTCTCTCTCTCTCAAGCATAAGGACTATTCAAACTGTACCAGAAAAAGAAAAGGGATAAAGTTTCTACTTAAGACTTTTCCTGGTACCCAGAAAAGACAACTCATGGCGTCCTATCCTGGACCTTTCTATCCTAAACACCTTTTTGGTGATCCCAAAATTAAAGGTGCTAGCTCTTCACAAGTTGCTTCCTATGCTAGGCAAGGATGCCTGGTTGGCAACACTGGATTTTAAAGGAAGCCTACCTGCACATCCCAATCAGGGAATCTTGCAGAAAATACCTACGCTTCAAAGCAAGCTACATGCACTATCAGTTCTCTGCACTGCCCTTTGGCTTATCTACTGCGCCCAGGGTATTCACAAAGTGCCTAGCTCCAGTCATTGCATTTTGCAGGCAAAGAAATATTCAAATATACCCATATCTGGACGATTGTCTAATTCAGGCACAAAGCCAGATCATACTTTTGAATCATCTAGCATTTGTACAAAAGGTGCTAACTTGTCTGGGGTACACCATAAACGAAAA
The DNA here is from genome assembly GCF_019279795.1 of Protopterus annectens. Classification (NCBI taxonomy): domain Eukaryota; kingdom Metazoa; phylum Chordata; order Ceratodontiformes; family Protopteridae; genus Protopterus; species Protopterus annectens. The sequence goes on along the minus strand of NC_056745.1, from coordinate 1,155,379,482 downwards.
TAAATCACATTTTGTACCCTGTCAAATTATATTCCTGGGAGCAAGCTTGAACACAACTTCCCAGATGGCTTCCCTCACGCCAGAGAAACAAATTCATTTGACAACTTCAAACTAATGGCCGCAAACCCCCTGCTATTTGCAAGGCAAATACTGCAAGCACTGGGGTTCATGGCCTCCTGCATTCTCTTAATTCTATATGCAAGATTGCATATGAGAAAACTACAATGGTATCTAAAAAGCCTATGGTGTCAACATTCTCAGGATCTGGAAGCAATGATTCCTATCATACCTTGCCTACACTTAGAGTTCCTTTGGTGGGCAGAGGCCTGCCACCTAAACAAGGGACTACCATTCACTCTACCCCCTGAGAGATGCATCAGACTATGCATGGGGGCTCGCCTGGCAGGGAAGTGCATTCAGGACAAATGGAACCCAAATCAAGTGCACCTGCATATCAATCAAAAAGAAATGTTAGCTGTACAGAATGCTCTGACAGCCTTCAAGGACCACATTCTTCCAGGACAATTAATGGTAAAGACGGACAACACCACTGTTATGTGGTACATAAACAAGCAGGGGGGTACCCATTCATATCCCTTCTGCAGATTAGCCATGGCTCTGTGGAACACAGCCTTGAGCTACCAAGTGCATCTACAAGCTCAGTTCCTGCCAGGAAAACTATATACACTGGCAGACGAACTAAGCAGAAATCTCATGGAACTACACGAGTGGAAGCTAGAGTCAAAGACTTTCAACATGTTGATAAACAAATGGGGAGCCCAGATATAGACCTGTTTGCCTCCCCCCAGAACTACTAATTGGACAAATTCTGCACAAGGACTCCCCACAAACAAGCTTGGAAAGTGGGTGCCCTGTCCTTCAGCTGGAAAAATCTATCAGTTTATGCCTTTCCTCCTCTGCCTCTCCTCTCCAAAGTACTACTAAAGATCAAACAGGACAAACCAAGGACGATACTGATTGCACCAGACTGGCCACGTCAACACTGGTACCCCCTCTTGCGCAGTGTGTCACTGCTGGCTCCATGCACCTGCCTCAGACCCCTGCCCTGCTGTCCCAGCAGGAGGGCCAGATTCTACATCCTCAGCTTCAAACCCTGAACCTGGCAGCCTGGCTAATTACCTAATCTCTCCGTTACCATCCCTCAGTAAACAAGTGTTGGATGTCATTTTGGAGGCAAGGAGGCCTAGTACTAGAAAATCTTATGCTGAAAAATGGAAAAGATTCTGTTCCTGGAACCAAACTCAAGGGATGGGCGGGCACAGCAGCGCCCAGTTTACCTCAGATTCTTCAATATGCTTCACAATGGCCTTTCTTTTTCCTCCATCAAAATTCATGCCTCAGCCATTTCAGCTCATTACAACATAAAACCCACCCTCTTCTCTCATCCACTGCTCAAGCAGTTCCTCAGAGGGTCTAAAAACTTAAAACCACCCAGGAGAGCCCCAACTCCAGCCTGGGACCATAACTTTGTAATGGAAAAACTCACTCTACCTCCTTTTGAACCAGCTGCAAGTGCAGAGTTAAATTTCTTTTCTTGGAAAACAGCCTTCCTTTTAGCAATCACTTCAGCAAGAAGGGTATCTGAATTACAGGCCCTTATGGTAGTGGAGCCTTTCATCATCTTTCATGCGGACAGGGTGTCCCTCAGGACCAATCCCTCCTTCATGCTCAAGGTAGTATCCACTGTGGCTCTTAATCAGTCCATTCATTTGCCAACCTACTTTTCTGTTCGACAGAACAAAGGGGAACAGATACTGCACTCCTTAGATGTGCACAGACAACTTAGATTTTACTTGGACATGACTAAACCTCAAAGGAAATCTGAACAACTGCTGGTGGCATTTACTGCTGGGGCAGAGGGGAAGGCCATTTCAAAGCAAACCATTTCTAAATGGATAGGCCATTGCATTCATTTCTGCAATAAGCACCATGAAAAACCTGTCCCACAGGGGATAAGACCACAATCAACCAGGGCTGCATCTACCTCTACAGCCTTTCTCAGAGGTGTCCCTACCAGGGACATCTAGAAGCTGCTACCTGGAGTTCTGTGCATACTTTCACCAAGCATTACCATTTGCCAAGTTTCTCCAAATCCAGAGCTGGCTTTGCCACTGCAGTCTTGCAGGGCCTTATAACTAGTCCTAATGCTGTCTTAATTCCTCCTCCCATCCTTAGCTTTGGGAATCTACCCAAATGTGATGACTGCAACAGTGAAACACAAAGAACATACTACAGTTGTGTACACTTACCATAAATGTAGATGTTCGAGTGTATTCACTGTTGCACCCCTGGATACCCTCCCTCCAGCCCCCTGACTTCTTTTGGCTATACCTCTGTTCTCCTTTACTATGCTTAAAAGCTTTTTGGTATTTTTTGCTTTTTTGTTGGAGGTTAGAACCTTGCATATATATATATATTTAATTGCTTCCCATTAGGGGGGCACCTGACATCTGGGGCAAGAAAAACTGATGTAATGGCGTTGGCTGCATGCTTTATACCCCTGACTACTTGACGTCATGGAAGATGAGACAGCAACCGATGCAGGACCCAAGACTTTGATAATCAGGCCGACTGAGGGCTACTGCAAGCAGATAACCCAAATGTGATGACTGCAACAGTGAATACACTCGAACATCTACATTTATGGTAAGTGTATACAACTGTACTTTTATTCAAGGCTAAAAGTAAATGATGTCTGAAAGTATTCAAAGAGTATTCACTTGAGGGTGGACTAAAGATTAAAAAATAAAAAACTGTTAGTGTAAGTAGAAACACGGGCAATAATGTGCATCTTAGCATGGGTAACCTCAATTACATTTTAACTAGGGTGTGTTAGAAACATTTGCGCCAGATAGGTAGTTGCTATTTGGAAGGTTAAACATCATTATTTGAAGATGTACATAGTTATGTATGTTTTTAATAAAAAAAAAATCCAAAAACACCCATATAAGCTGTTAAACTTAATACAAAGTGTCATAAAATGTGGGTCTATATTACATAAACGAAGTTTCAGAACTTCGAGTACCATATGGTCAACACCATATGATCGAAGTTCTGAAACTTCGAAACAATAAAAAAAAAAAAAATCTCCTAAACAAAAGTAAATGCTTTAAGCAGGGGGCAAGCCCCCCTGCACCCCCCCCACACCCCCGCTACTTAAATATACTAACTCTGAGATCGCTCTACAACATAGGAAAGGGAAATCTTACCTTTCCACGCCCTTCTCCATCAAAGTGCGATCTTGGAGTTGGTATATTTAAGTAGCGAGGGGTGTGGTGGTGCAGGGGGGCTTGCCCCCCTGCTAAAACACTAACTTTGCTTTTTTTTTATAGTTTCAAAGTTTCAGAACTACGATCATACGGTGTCAATCATATGATGTTCGAAGTTCTGAAACTTCGTTTATGTGATATAGACCCGTAAAATGTGATTTAGGTTCCAATGTTGTTGAGGAAAACTGCATAAAGGATTAACCCGCCAAACTTTGTGTGTGTATCACAAAAGCCAGAAACACACATTTGAAAAAAAAGCTGCCATATAGGAGTAATGTGTAACCATAATGCCGATACTTTCCATATTATTTTTAAATGTGGATGGTGTCACAAATATAGACAAAAAAGAAAGAATGCTTTTATTAGGAAATGCAGAGTACAAATAGCAGTGCTACAGGAGACACATTTGGAAAGAAATGCGTGTGTGAATTTGATTTAAAAAAAAAAAAAAAAAAAAAACTTCAGTATGGATTTTCTGCAGAATATCAGAGGCAAAGGAAGAGAGAAGTACTTGCAACTTGGTGAGAATTATTCCCCAAGTTGCAATAACTGGGCTAGACTTGACAGAAATTGTATTTCACAGGCAGATGTCCATTTGAGAACTTTCATATGCATCCAGTAACTTAATCATGTGCCAGTATTTACTAAGGTAAAATGTATGGTAATTTAAAGATGAGACATTGGAGCTTCTCCACCTACTTGTTAAAAAAAAGGAATTTAAGGACTGGGTAGTGGAAAGACACCGTGAATTTTCAGGGAAGATAAAGTACTCCAGAAATTATAGCTAGTGTGAATGGGATAAAATGCAAATGGAATGTAACTTTGCTAATGCATGAGTTAAGAAAAAGTGCTGTTAAGCAACTAGTTTTTGATAACTCCAGAGCACAAAAATGTTTGGCACAGTGACTTGGGCAGCAGAAAGTAGAAAGGGTTGTTGCCAAACTTGGGGACCCTGTATCAAGAAAAATGACTAGAGGTCCTGTAGAAGTATTAGAGATATTTTGGAAATTTTATGGCAATTTCTGTAATGCAGAAAAGTGAGGAAATCAAGAAAAAGCACAAATGGGGAACATATGGAAGACTTAAATATGGCAAGATGAGGTTCAACTAACAGTTAAGATGGGAGGAGATGAGATAAAAATGGTGATGTATAACAAATCTACAGGAAAGTTTGCAGGAATAGATAGTATTCAGGTGGATGTTTGGAAGCTAGGAGTGGAAAAAAGTGACAAAGATCTGGAAGGTTTTAACAGTATCTTAAAAGGAGGGGCGGCACCAACATCATGGAAAAAATGCTGTGGTGGCTGTAATGCCCAAACACTGTAAAAGACCCATCTGATCCAGCTTCATATTGGTCCATTTGAATTTTAAACCATGATTATAACGTGTTTGTCAGTGGCTAAAAGAATGGCAAACATAATGCCAAAATTGATAGATATGGATCAGTGTAGTTTTGTGAAGGGGAGGCAAATATTTGCCAACGTTAATAGAACAATGATCCACTGGGAAGCAGAATGTAACCAGATACCATTGTTGGTGGGTCTTGATGCAGAGAAAGCATTCAACAGAGTAAGCTGGGATTTTGAGAGTAGGGCAATGGAAGCATTTGCATGTTCCTGATACAATAATGTTAGTTTAGAGGGTTATATGAGGGATCTGCTGCAAAGGTTGGAGCAGGAGGGTTCCTCCCTGATAAGTTGTCAGAATGGAGGAACCCAGCATGGGTGTCCTCTTTCCCCATTTGTTTGCACTGTATTTAAAGCAACTGGCAACAAAAATTAATGGTCTCAGAAATTCAAGGATATAATTAATATGATATTCAAGAAAAGTTGGTTTTATTTGCAAATATTATTTTGTACCTGATGGAACCAGGAAAGGGCATTTCAGTATTGTGGGATATTCTATGGCAGTTCCTAAAAAAAAGAGGAATATAAAAAAGTGAAGATAAGTTTATAGCAATAGCTTTTGTTTTATTTACCCACATGTGAACTGGTTCAGCAATACCTATATTTGTGGAGAAATTATGATAAAAATTATGTATTTAGGAGTATAAATTAGAAAGAAATGATTCAGGTATGGTAGTAAGGATATATGAGAAGTGTCTAAAATACTAAACCGATAAACTGGAAGCCCTTGCCCGGGGATACGGATAGCAAAATACAAGTAGTAAAATTTAGTCCCTTTAGTTTTATACATAGGTTAGGGATATTTTCATCAACCAGAGGAGAGGTTGCAGTTGGCAATAAATAGCATTGAAGGATTTTATTTGTGAGGGGAAGAGGGCAAGAGTCCAATGGGGATAAGCTGATCCTCTGAATAGAAATAGGGGGATTGGGATTACCTCCTACATCATGGAACTTATAAACGAAGACATTGGTAATCTCCAAACTCTGGACCCCACCCAGTTTGGGTTTGTAAAAGGCAGATCATGTCTCCTAAAAGTACAGTTTTGTACCTACCATAAATGTAGATGTTCGAAGATCCACATTGCTGCAGTCATAACCTGTGGGTAGTCCGCTGTCCTCGGTCGGCCCGAATACCAAAGTATTAGGCTGGCGTCGGTCATGGGCGCTCCGATCTGACGTCAGTGCGTCATGGTATTAAAGCGCATGACCGACGTCATATCCTCAGTCTTTTCTTGCCACAGATGTCAGAAGGCCCTAAAAACAAAGACCACAGCCAAAAAATGGAAAAACCTACGTACAAACAACCTCTACCACCCAAATCATACAACCACTCCAAACTACAGAGGGGAAGGAGGGAGGGTAAATTGGACTGCAGCAATGTGGATCTTCGAACATCTACATTTATGGTAGGTACAAAACTGTACTATGTTCTTCATCTCACATTGCTGCAGTCATAACCTGTGGGTAGAATCCCAAAGCAAAGGTAAAGGGAGGCTGGCAAAATCATAAAGCATTGGGAGCTGCTAACATGCCCTGTAAGACTGCAGTGGCAAATCCAGCCCTAGATTTGGAATAAAGAGGGAGATGGTAATGTTTAGAAAAAGTGTGCACTGAACTCCAAGTAGCTGCTTCCAAAATATCTTTAGTAGCTACACCCCTTAAAAGGGCAGTAGAAGTGGCAGTAGCCCTAGTGGAATGAGGTCTGATTCCAGCCGGAATCTCCTTACCATGATTAGAATAACAAAAAGCAATACAATGGCCAATCCACTTAGAAATAGTTTGTTTTGTAACAGGTTTCCCCTGAGAAGCCAAAGCAAAAGAAACAAATAACTGTTGAGACTGTCTGAACCCTTTAGTCCTGCTCAAATAATAACGCAACTGCCTGTGAATATCCAAAGTGTGCAAAATTTTCTCCCCTTTATTTTGGGGATCAGCATAAAAAGTAGGCAAATGAATAGATTGGTTCAAGGCCACATTTGAAACCACTTTAGGCATAAAAGTAGGATTAGTACGCAGAGATACCCTATCCTTATGAAAAATCAGGAAGGGTTCAACTGCCATTAGAGCTTGTAATTCAGAAACCCTTCTAGCAGATGTAATGGCCAACAAAAAAGCAGTCTTCCAAGACAAAAACTTTAACTCAGACGTAGCTGCAGGTTCAAAAGGAGGTAAAGTAAGCTTTTCCAACACAAAATTGAGATCCCAGGAAGGAGTAGGAGCTCTACGCGGGGGTCTTATGTTCTTTGCCCCTCTAAGGAATTGCTTAAACAAAGGATGAGAGAATAATGGTGGGTCACAGTCATAGTGAGCAGAAATGGCTGCAGCATGAACTTTTACAGAGGAGAAAGACAAACCCTTGTCTAATAATTCCGTAAGATATTGAAGAGAAACACTCAAATCAGGCCTGGAAACATCAAAGCTCTTTGCTTTGCTCCAAATAAAAAATCTCCTCCATTTATCAGCATAAACTTTCCTTGTACTAGGCCTTCTGGCCTCCAAAATAACATCCAAAACTTGTTGAGGAAGCTGCGACCCTCCAGGTTCTAGAACAGAATATGCCAGGCTGTTAGATGCAGGGACTGAATCCTGACATTGAGAAAATGATCGCCTGCCTGAGACAAAAGGTGTGGAATTGAAGGCAAAGGCCAAGGAGGCTCCCGTACTAAACTCCTCAGCAGAGGGTACCAGTGCTGTCGAGGCCAATCTGGAGCTATTAGAATCATGGAGGGCTTGTCTTGTCTGACCTTCAAGAGCACCTTGGGAAGGAGAGGCAGAGGAGGAAAGGCATAGACGTGAAGATTGCTCCAACTGAATGATAGAGCATCCACTTTCCAAGCTGTTGGATGAAACATCTTTGTGCAAAACTTTGGCAACTGGAAATTTAGTGGAGAAGCGAACAGATCTATGTCTGGAGTCCCTCATATCACTGTCAACTGTCGAAATACATGAGGATCCAATTTCCACTCGTGGGGATCCACCTTCTGTCTGCTCAAAACATCTGCTAAGGAGTTCTGTGCTCCTGGCAGAAACCTTGCCTGAAGAGTGAGGTGCAAACTGAGAGCAGTCTCCCACAAAATCATAGCTTGCCTGCAAAGAGGGTATGAATGGGTTCCCCCTTGCTTGTTGATGTACCACATGACAGTTGTGTTGTCTGTTTGAATCAACACTTGTCCTGGGTGAAGTAGATCCTTGAAAGCCATCAACGCAAATTGGACTCCTAACATCTCCTTCAAGTTGATATGTAAATGTTGAAGTCTGGCAGGCCACGTGTCTTGAACCCATTTTCCATTGAAGTGAGCTCCCCAAGCCTTGTCCGAGGCATCTGTCATTAAGATCTGACACGCCTCTGGTCGGGTCACAGAGAGTCCCTTGTTTAGGTGACATTCCTGAGCCCACCACAAAAATTCCTTTTGAATGCAAGGTATTATCTGAATGACAGTGTCCAGATCGTGGCAGTGTTGCGTCCATACATTTTTGAGATACCATTGTAGCTTCCTCATATGCAGTCTGGCATTGGGAAGCACCAGAATACAAGATGCCATGAACCCCAAGGCTTGAAGGACTGTCCTTGCAGTCAGCCTGGACCGTAGAGACAATTGTTGGAAGTAAAGTGTAAGGTTTCTCTGTTTGTCCAGGGTCAAAAAAGCCATCTGGGAAGCTGTATTCAGTCTCACACCCAGAAAGCACATTTCTTGAGAGGGTACTAGACTGGACTTTGTTTCGTTCACAGAATACCCTAGGCACCTTAACACTGCCATAACATACTGTAGATGGTGAAGTAGCTTGTTTTTGTCTTGAGCAAGAATCAGGCAATCGTCCAAATAAGGGTAAATTTGTATTCCTCTTAACCTTAAGAAGGCTATTACTGGAGCCAGAACCTTTGTAAACACCCTGGGCACAGTAGATAAGCCAAAGGGCAATGCAGAGAACTGATAATGTAAAGTCCCAGCCCGAAAACGCAGGAACCTCCTGCAACTGGGCCTGATAGGAACATGAAGATAAGCCTCTTTGAGGTCCAGAGTTACCATCCAGTGATCTTTGCCCAACAGAGGCAGAAGTTGTTGCAACGTCAACATTTTGAATTTTGGAATGTCCAGGTATGTGTTGAGGATAGATAAATCCAAAATTGGCCTCCAAGTGTTTCCTTTCTTTGGAACGAGAAACAGGCGAGAATAAAATCCTAGGCCCACTTCTGACGGAGGGACCTGCTGTATAGCCCCCATTTGAAGAAGTAAAGAAATCTGTTCGTGAGCCTATACCCTTTGCTGAGGAGGAACGTCTGGCATGCCTTTGAAAGGAGGCAATGTGTGGAAATAAAACTTGTAGCCTCGGTCTATAATGTCCAACACCCATTTGTCCTGGGTGACTAAAAGCCAGTTTTGCTTGGAGTGCCAACTTTCCTCCCAAAGGAGCTGCCAGACAGGAAGGATCTGGCAGCTGAAAATGCAGGTCATTGGGTCTGTTTACGAAAGGACTGGCCCCTGCCCTCACCTGTAGACTGTGCAGGGGAACTCCATGTTCTAGGCCTGAAAGAACCCTGAGCTCTGCCCCTACCATGTCTAGATCTACCCCTAGACTGTAAATCAGAAGAAGGATAAGCCCATCCCTTAGTAGGCCAATTCCTGCTAAACTTAGGGGGCTGCACCTGCAAAAAATCTTTAACAGTCTGCATAGACTTAGCCTTGTCTTCCATTTTCTTTAAGACAGACTCCACAGGAGAACCAAACAAAACTTCAGACTGCAAAGGAGCATCCAAAATTCTAGCTTTAACATGCTCTGACAAGTTCTGATCCTTAAGCCAGGCGTGCCTGCGAATAACTGATCCAGTGGCAGCCACCCTGGAAGAAGCCTGTAAAGCATCGAAACCACACTGCAAAGAATGCTTACCCACCTGATCAGAGGCATGAACCAAATCCTGTAATTCCTTACACTCTATGCCCTCTGCCAAAGCATCTACCTTAGATTTCAACTGAGTAAGGAGAAAATTCTGGTACTTCAACATATGAAACTGGCAATTCAAAGCTCTCATTGCTAGAGTGGAAGAGGTATACACTTTTTTACCCCACCTATCCAAAGCTCTAGAATCTTTATCCATAGGAACTGGATTCTTTACAACAGAAGCCCTGACACCCTTAGGACCCTGGCTAATAGTTTCTGGGTCAGCCCTTGGGCTCTTATACAGATATTTATGAGCCTCTGGCACTCTGTAATACCTATCTGGCTTAACAGGCGCAGGAGGCAAAGAGTCTGGATTAAGAGAAGCCTCAGAGAAAACATCCTGAACAACATCCAATAGCCAAGGGCCGATGTTGTGGTAAAAACAAAAATTCCCTAAGCCTCTTTCGGGAATCTGAGAAATCCTGACCTTCCCATTTAAAATGCTCCCTCATAGAATGCAGGGTTTCTGAAAAAGAAAAATCCTCTGGAGGAGAAGCAGAAGGACTGGAATCCTCTGCGTCTGAATCAGAATAAGGAGGAAAATCCTGAATGTCTTCAGCCGAAGACTCTGAATAATCTGAAGCCTGTTCCAAACTTTCCACCTCTGGCTCCACCCTAGGCCTCTTATCTGGAGGGGGCATAGAACCCCTGATTAAGGAAATCAAATCTTCTGCCATTTTAAGCATGTGTTTTTTAGGCGCAGCACCTGCAGAACTAGGGCTGACACCAGAGGAAGGCAAATCAGGCCTGACCTTGGAAGGTACCTTAGAGCCAGAAGGAGAAGGCCTTAACCACCTTAGGCAAAGAAGAGAGTACAGCAACCTGAGAGGCCCCCTCAGCCTGACCTGACTCCTGAGAGGCCACATCTTGCAAAATTAACGGCTCCCCCTGAGACTCAACTGAAACCTCGGCTGGATCTACAGATTCCACTGTAGTTTCTAAAGAACCGGCGTCCGGAACGGACGACTCATCCTGCTTGGACCTTAACGATTTTTCCTTGCACTTCTTAGCGGTAGCGGTCGTCGGGGGATCCGACGGCATATTGTAATTACACCGCTTACCGAAGACAAGCCTAGCGCAATCTAACCTACGTTTAATGGTGCGCTTATTAAATCTAGCACAAAAGCGACACCCGACTACGTCGTGCTCAGGCCCCAAACAAGGAATACAGAGAGAGTGGTAATCCCTATGCGGTATCTGTTTCCCATAAGAAATACAATTATTTACTTTTTCTGACATCCGGAATTAACTGAGGCAAGAAGAAACAAAAATATTCCCCAACGGGGTACTTAGCCCAACTTGGTTTCGGTCTGAAACTCAGAATACGAAAATTTCAGAACGCCGAACGGCACTTGCAAACGCTGCTTCTGCTTCGGACCATGCGGCAAAAAAGACTGAGGATATGACGTCGGTCATGCGCTTTAATACCATGACGCACTGACGTCAGAGCGGAGCGCCCATGACCGACGCCAGCCTAATACTTTGGTATTCGGGCCGACCGAGGACAGCGGACTACCCACAGGTTATGACTGCAGCAATGTGAGATGAAGAACATCCTGACTGACTTCTTTGAAGCAGTCACCAAAGCCGTAGACAAGGGTAAGGTGGTTCACACAGCCCATCTAGATCTTGCCAAGGCTTTTGACACCATCCCTCACTCTGGAATTATAGATAAACTCACTAAACTAGGTATAAATCCCTATGTCACAAGATGGGTTGCCAACTGGCTCACTGACAGAACCCACACTGTGAAAGTAGCAGACTCCAAATCTGACTTCAGACCAGTGACAAGTGGAGTACCACAGGGTTCAGTCCTGTGTCCTCTCCTGTTTGGTATCTACTTTTCTGAAGTACAGGCTAACACAGAAGGTCTTTGGCTAATGAAGTTCACAGATGACTGCAAACTAGGAGCCATAATTGAAACCCCCTAACGATGTGGACATCCTACAAAAGGACCTCACTGAGACAGATGCCTGGTGTCAAAGCCATGCCCTCAAGCTCAATGCCAAAAAGTGCATTGTCATCCCCTTGGTAAAAACTGTGTACCCATGAGCTACCACATAGGTAGTAGTCTACTTAACACTGAAATTGTGATGAGACCTTGGGACACAGGTGGACAGTAGTCTCTCTTTTGATAATCACATCACCACAGTAGTCAGGAAATCCTTCTACGTGGCACACCTCATCAAAAAAGGTTTCTCATCCTGGAAAAAAGAGGTCATTGCTCGCCTCTACTCGTCACTCATTAGACCCATTATAGAGTACAGCACCCCTTTTGGTATGTACCTCATAAGACATCTACAACAACTGGAAAGGCCACAGAAATACCTCACAAAGAGGATTACTGGCCTCAAAGAGATGCCCTATGCAGACTGTCTCTAAAAACTCCAGCTTTACTCCATTGCATATCGCCTACTCAGAGGCGATCTCTGCCTAACATACAAAGCTATGTCAAACCCAGAGCTGTTGGACATGCTCCGCTTAAAGAAATCCCAGTTCCTCCGAGCTACACGTTCTAGGGACCTAAACCTTGTCACCACAACAAACAGAACATGCTGGAGGGATAGATTCCTGTCCCAGAGACTTTCCATACTCTGGAACAAACTACCTATCTATGTCAAACAAAGCTCCTCATTAGTACTCTTCAAAAAAAATCTTTATGATTGGATGGGAAATAGGAAATTCATCCCAGGGAAAACCTCTGTGGCTCTGCTCAACATGGGGCACAAGAAAATAATTTTCTTGGGTGGCGAAAGCCAGGGTACCTTTTTGGCTAGGCTTGTATAGGCCCTAGGGCCAATAGCCAAGTACCAGCCTATGAGCCTAATTCAATAGTTGTGTTTAGATTATGTTCTGAACATGCCTTAGGGAGAAAGGAAGGATTAGTTCTTAGGGAGACTCTATCCTTGTGGATTATAATATAAGGAGGTGGAGTGGTCAGGGCTTGCAATTCTGAAACCGTCCTAGCGGATGTTATAGCAACTAAGAACAATGTCTTCCAGGACAACAATTTCATGTCAGATGAAGAAGACTGTTCAAAAGTTGGAGAAATCAATGAGGTCAGAACTAAGTTAAGTCCCAGGGCTCCAGAGGTTGCCTGATTGGAGGTCCGAGGAGGACTCCTTTAAAATGTTTTGCATAAAGAGTGGGACATAATTGGATTGCTAAAATAATTTGAGATGGTAGCCAACTGAACTCTAATGGTAGCAGCTCCAGCACCTTCTTGAAAAATAGATGCAAGGCAGAACAGGATAGACTCCATGGGAGCTGAGTAGGGATCTATGCCTTATTTAGCTGCCCAAATGGAAAACCTTTTCCATTTGCTGGAATATAACTTCCTGGTGGAAGGTTTATGGGAAGAAATGAGAATGTGTTTAACGGTAGGAGAAAGGGATATACATCTGACTATTCTTGGAACTGGAGCAGCCATGCTGTCAATTTCAGGTTTGGATGGTAGGATGGAACTGTCTTGATTGATGAATCAGAAGGTCTGGAGATCTTTCCAGAATCCATGGTTCCACCAGGATATAGGGCCACAGGAAGGGGAACCAGACTTGGTGAGGCCAGTAAGGAGCAATGAGGATCAGAGTACTCTTCAACAGTTTTGCTTTCTAAATCACTTTTGGTATGAGGGGAAAGGGTGTAAAAGCATAAAGAAGTCCTGGAGGCCAATTGTGTACCAGAGCATCCCTGGGCTACATCCCTGGATAGGGAACGAGGGCAAAGTAGTTGCTGCATTTGGTGTTCATGTATGTGGCAAATGGGGCCAACCTTGTTGCAACCTATTTGCGGAAAATCTCTTCTGCAACTTCTGTTTTCAGGGACCACTCGTGAGGCATCAGAATTGCTCGACTCAGTTTGTCTGCTGTCACATTGGACTTCCAGGAATGTGCATTGCTACCAGAAACCATTGAGTGTCCATCGCCCATTTCCGTATTATTTGTGCATCTCGACAAAGTGGGTAAGAAGTGGTTCCCCCTTGCTTGTTTATGTACCACACTACAGACATGTTGTCTGATTGAATCTCAATTGTCCTAGTATGAAGAGAACTGTGAAGTGCTTGCAGCGCATATAGCACTGCTCTCATATCAGAACATTTATGTGCAAGTGGTTCTCGTGATCCTGCCAGATACCTTGGACTGTCATTCCCAGATAATGCCCCCCCCCCCAATCTGGGAAGCATCCGTGGGCAAGACTGCATTTTGTTGAGGGAGAACAAGGGGACGACCTAGATAAAGCTGATCTGTATGTAACCACCATGTTAGATCCTTCTTGCAGGAGTTTGTGATGAGTTTTTTGGGGGACAAGGGTAGATCCTGCATTGACCACTGGGCAAATAGTAGCCATTGAAGTACTCTCATGTGTTGAGCTAGGGGAACTAAGAGAATGGTGGATGTCATAGTCCCTTGAATTTGAAGAACTATCCTGGCCTGTACTTTGTCTTTTTTCAGCAAGAATCTAACTTGGTTGTGCAACAATTCTATCCTTTCTGGTGTCAGTCTTGCTGTCATGGTGGTTGAGTCTATGTCTGAGCCTAAGAAGACAATGTGCTGCGATGGAGATGAGGCGGATTTTTTTAGATTTATTGTAATCCCTAATCTGGCACACAAGGATAGAGTCTCATCCCTGGCTCGAATTAGTTGGTGCTTGGTGGTAGCAGTGAGGAGCCAGTCGTCTAAGTATGGAAACACCTGGAATCCCTGACGTCTGTGACCACTGCCATACATTTGGTGAACACTCTGGGGGCTGTAGTAAGGCCAAAGCGCTGTGTTCAAAATTGGAAATGACTGGCTCCCAGCCAAAAGCATAGATGTCTTTTGGAGCTCCTGTCCATTTTGATATGGTAGGACGCATCGTGAAGATCTATGGACACATCCAATTGTCTTTTCTGATAAATGGAAAAATTGACTGCAGAGTGATCATACGGAAGTTTGAATTTTTAATAGACTTGTTTAGCTTGCTGAGGTCTAGAATTGATCTCCACTCCCCAGTCTTTTTTGGAACTAAAAAGAATCTCAAGTTCCGGATCCTGTTTGCTCTGTGGGGACTTCTTGGATGACTCTTTTTTTTTTCTGGAGCAATGAGATGACCTCTGATGTTTCACAGTCTAATTGAATGGCTGGCACATCTGGTAAAGAATGATTTGCAGGGGGATTGGAAACAAAGGGAGTGAGTTAACCTCTAGAAATTATATATCTGAAGTAGTTAACTTAATTTGTCCATCAACCTATGGGTTATCGGATCCAAGCCAGCAGCTTCCAACAGCTAAGATCCGAGCTCCAAGCTCCTCCCCCAACCCATAATCCCCTGCTATCCCTTCCTGACCCCAGATCTAGTTTGCCGCAGTTCTCTCAGCAGCTTGATCGAGCTTCCAGGCGTAGTGGTGTCGATTTTGTGAGAAAAATCCTTTTTTCTTGTAATTTTAAACAAATAGTTTTGTATGTGTGAGTTCGCTTAGTTCCCCACTAGCATTAACATTTTTTTTTTCTAGTATCTAGTTACCCTTTTAGTGCCCCCCCCTCGTGTACACGTTAGGGTGTGTGTGTGTGTGTGTGTGTGTGTGTGTGTGTTTTGGAGCCTACCGAGTGTGTTTTCTTTTAAATATGGCTGAGGAACCCAAAACCTTCTTTTCAAAGTGTACCGAGTGTGGCCATAAGCTGTCCCCAGCGGATGGCCACACTCTGTGCGTTTTATGCCTTGGGGTTGAACATCTCTCCTCCAGCTGCACTATTTGCGCAGCGTTCAACCCCAGGGCCCTCAAGGACCGGAGGTCGAAGCTGATTCTGGCGGGACCTCTGCCCCCAGACCCGGCTTCATCCTCAGGTCCTTCCGTGGCATCTGCTGCAGCTGCAGCAGCGCCACCTGCTATTCCCCCTCCCCTGGCCGGGACTCAACTTCCCACCTTGGGCCAGGAGGAGAGGGACACCAGAAAGGAGAAACGCCGGGAAAAGCATCACAAGCGGCGGGCCGAGGCTTCTGCATCGGCCCCGCCAGCCAAACAGGTTTCTCCTCCTAGGGCCTCCGAGTCTTCTCCTTCCCAGTCCCAGTCTCCCCACTTTTCGCTGGGGCTGGAGGAGGAGGAGGAGACCTGGTCGCCTTCAAGGTCATCGAGGCGGCACTCACGGCCCGCCTCGGTGGCCTCATCAAGGTCTACCCGTAGTATGTCAGATGCAGACTTGGACCAGATGATGCGCAGGTTTCTCCAGGCCCAGCTGCAGATGGGAGTGCGCCTGCCTCTCCCCCCCCCTCCGGGGGGGGGAGCTCAACCCCCTTTTTTGCCCTGAATGCTCCTTCTCTGACCCACTACCGGGGTTCGGAGTCTTCTGAGACGTGTAGTGTCGGAGCCGGGTACTTCGGCGCCGATGGCACCTTCGAGTCTGTCGGGTCCATTTTCTTCAGATCCGAGCTCTCGGAGCCGAGAGCTGAGCTTCAGATCCGGAGGTGTCAGTATAGCTTCGGCTCCGCCTCGGTCAGAGTATACTGGCCCTTTGGATCGGACCGTGTCGGCGCCGATCCACACGTCGGATCCGAAGGAGGGTCTGCTGTCTGATCCTACGGAGAGCAGCTCTCTTTCGGCATTCGATGTCGTGGAGAGGGTTTTGTCGAGGGATTCCAGGCCCCCGGCTTCAGCTATGGTTCCACCCTGCACTCCCTCTCAGATGGGTCCGCCTACCATCACCCGGCTCCAGGGACAGCCTGCTCAGATGTCCCAGATAGTTCCATTGCTGGAACATGATGTGGTTGGTGAGGCCTCCTCGGACAGCCCCCCCCCATAACCCGCCCCCCCCCGAGGAGGTTCCCCACCAACGCAAATGCAAGAGGAGGCACTTGGACTCCCCTGAGTGCTTGACAGAGGACACAGATTTGGAGGAAGGGGAAGGTTCTCCAAGGCACCCCCCGAAGACGTCTCCTTCGGAGACATTATGGAGATGCTTCGGATCGGGGGTGGGGGTGATCTGCCCCAAAACCTTCCTCTGACGAGTCTGTGTTTCTGGAGGCATTTGAAGCAGGCCTGTCTACCTCTTGGGTGTCCCCTCCCACCGATCCCCTGGTAGACCTGATTACTACCAGGGCATGGAAGGAACCGGATACTGTGGAGCCCATCCCAAAGAGGCCGTACAAAATTCTCAGCCCCCCTTTGGACAGGTCATGTTGGAGCAAGGGAGCCCCGGTAGATGCCATGTTGGTGGCGGCCGCCACCAAAAAGGAACTGGCCCAGGAGAGTTTCTCGGTCCATCCTCCAGACAAGTAGTCTCGGACGATGGACCATCTGGGGAAGTGGGTGTTCGCTTCAGCCACCTTTTCTGTGAAGTCACTGAATTATATGGAACACGTCATATGGCTCCAGCGGGATCTTATCAAAGAATACGCTGGGTCGCCCCCAGAGTCCATGTCGGCGGAGGACAAGAAAGTGTATTCTACCCGGATGGCCGCTCTCAAATCTATCTCCAATACCTCTATGCGGTTACTGTCCCATACCACGGAAGGGGCCGCTAGAGCTAGCGGCGCAAGCGTCGTCCTACGGCGACAGGTGTGTCTCTGTCACTGTGATTTCGCGGAACCCTTTAAAGCGTCGTTCGCAAATGCCCCGTTTGATGGGTCTGCCCTTTTTGGCAAGACTGTACGCAACACACTGGTCCGGAGCGAAAGAGACGGGAAGACGTCTGCCGTCTGAGTCTGCTTCTCTGCTCCACAGAGGTCCTTCTCCAGGAACTAAAAGGGACAGAAGATGTGGTTCCGGAAGTCTCAACAGTCCCGTTTCGCTCCGGACCCCTCGTCCTTCAGAGGCAGAGGAGGATAGGGTGGATGCTGCCCCAGAGGCAGAGGGGGCCCGAAGAACTTTGGGTCCAGAGAACCTTTCTCTGATCGGCCCACGCAGCAACCCTGAAGGGATGCCCCACTGTTCCACTCTGGAGGCAGTCGGGGGGCGTTTCTTGAGGCACCTGGCAGCTTGGGAGTCCATTACAACAGATCGCTGGGTGCTTCAGATCATATCCAGAGGCTACAAGATCCCCTTTCTCAATCCCCCTCACAGTCCCCGCAGCCTCCCCGATGTACCACCCAATCCTAGAGAGGCGGTAGCCGAAGATATTCGCCGGCTGCTAGGATAAAGAGCAATCCAGCACGTCTCCCAGACCAGTCCGGGTCAGGCTTTTACTCCAGGTTCTTCTTGGTGCCAAAAAAGACAGGTGACCTCAGACCAATCCTCGACCTGTCCTTTCTGAACCGGTCAGTAGCCAAAGAAAAGTTCTGGATGGCCACTCTTCAATCCATTCTCCCCCTTTTGCAGGAGAACGACTGGATGTGCTCTATAGATTTCAAGGATACGTACTACCACATTTTGATGGACAGACGATTTAGGAGGTTTCTCCGCTTCCGGCTGGGAGCCAGCCATTACCAATTCAGGGTCCTTCCCTTTGGTCTCGCCACAGCCCCCCAGGGTGTTCACCAAAGTGTTAACGGTCGTAGCGGCCCACCTGAGACTCCAGGGAATTCAGGTATTTCCGTACCTGGACGACTGGCTCCTGACCACTCCCACCAGGCATCTACTTTGCACTGCCAGGGATTACTTTCTCCATCTAGCTCCCCGGCTGGGAATTACGATAAACATCGAAAAAATCTTCCCTTCTTCCAACTCAAATCCTAGATTTCATCGGTGCCAGATTGAACATCAACCAGCTTCTAGCCTTCTTGACTCCGGACCGGCTTCGAACTCTGAAACTCCATGTACTGGCCCTGCTTCAATCCCCAGCTCCCCCAGCGGAATTGGTCCTGAGGGCTCTAGGCTCGATGGCGGCAACCATCAACCTACTTCCCATGGCGCGTTTAAACATGAGAGTTCTTCAGTGGACCTTACAAGTCCAGTGGTCCTTGTTGCTACATCCCCTGAACTTCCCCATTCCTCTCAGCAGGGTATGTAGGAAAGCCCTTTTATGGTGGCTCCAGTCCCTGGACCTCCAGAAGGGGCGCCCTTCTCTGTGTCCCCTCCTCTAGCCACGGTGACCACGGATGCCTCTCGCCTCAGGTGGGGGGGCACTGCTTGGGCAGGACCGTCCAAGGCACGTGGAACCATTCAGAGACCTCATTGCATATCAATGTCCTAGAGATGAGAGCGGTGCTTTTGGCGTTGCAAGCACTTCAACACCGCCTTTCCTTGGGGACAATTGCGATCCAGACAGACAACATGTCGGTCGTCTGGTATATCAACAAACAAGGGGGAACCAGGTCCTATCCACTTTGTCAGGAGGTCATGAGAGTGTGGGAAAGGGCTACGTCCACCAACCGCTTTCTCATAGCGATGCACATTCCGGGACGGTCCAACTTTTTGGCAGACTGATTGAATCGATCCATGCTGTCACCGTACGAGTGGTCTCTGAATCCGAAAGTAGCAAAGCAAATCTTCTCCAAATGGGGTCAACCTTGCTGCGATCTTTTCGCCTCTCCTTCGAACACAAAGTGCAATGACCCACCCAGGGACGCTCTGGTGCATGTTTGGCCACCCGGTCTACTTTATGCTTACCCTCCTCTGCCCCTGATGCTGAAGTTTCTACAGAAATCCAGATGGTTGGGGAGCAGAATAATCCTCATTGCCCCATTCTGGCCTCATCAAGCTTGGTTCCCATATCTATGGTCTCATCTAGTGAATCCCATCCCAGATCTGATTTCTCACCCATCAGGCCTGTCGACCCCGAATCTGGACAACTTCAAGCTCACAGCTTGGTTGATCCAGTTCCAGTAATAGCTAGGACTCCCGGTATCTTGTCCCTTGCCAAGGTTATCCTAGTAGCCGCTCACAAGCCATCCACTAGAAGAGTATATAATAGTAAATGGAAGAGTTTTTCTATTTGGGCGGAGCATCGGAATCTAGATCCCTTTAAAGCCCCATTGCCAGCAGTTCTAGACTTTTTGTCAGGTTTATTCGACCAAGGTGCTAGTTCTTCTACGGTCAAAGTCCAGTTGGCTGCAATCTCTCATTATCATGATGGCAGTGATCTAGGCCCTTTGACTTTGTCCAAATTATGTAAGACCTTTCTAAAAGGCACTTTCCTGCTAAGACCCCCCAGTAAAAGATGCAGTTCCTCCTTGGGATTTAACTCTCGTACTTCAGTCTAACAGCTCCACCTTTTGAGCCTGCGACTTCGGTGGATCTAAAATACTTATCCTGGAAGACGGCTTTTCTTGTTGCCATAACCTCTGCCAGAAGGGTCTCTGAGATTCAAGCCCTTTGCGCCAAGCCACCGTATTTGGTCTTCCACAAGGATAGAGTCGCTCTCAGGACCAACCCCTCCTTTCTGCCCAAAATTGCATCGGAGTCTAATATCAACCAATCTATTAATCTACCAGTCTTCTTCCCAAATTATCAAAACAAAGGTGAATACAAGTTGCATTCTGTAGACATATATAGGCAACTAAGATTCTATTTGCACAGGACAGCTGATCACAGGAAATCAGACCAACTTTTTGTATCCTTTGCTAAGTCCTCTTTGGGAAAACCTGCATCAAAGGTCACATTGTCCAGATGGATTTCCCAATGTATCCTTTTGGCATATGAGAGTTCGGGCCGGCCTACACCTCAAGGAGTCCATGCCCATTCTACCCGATCGATTTCTACCTCTGCGGCTTTTTGATCTAGGGTGTCTTTGGATGACATTTGTTCAGCAGCCACTTGGGCTTCATCTCATACATTTATAAATCACTACAAGTTGGATCTTGTTTCCAGAGGGAGTGCATCCTTTGGCTCTGCAGTGCTCCGGAACATCCTTCCATGAGGACCACCCAAGAATCAGGTAGCTGGGGACTCTGTCCCATAGGTTGATGGACAAATGAAGTTAACTACTTCAGATTTAGAAGTTATGTACTTACCATAACGTTCCATCTGAGTAGGTAAACTTCATTTGTCAGCAACCTTCCCTCCCTCCATCCCCCTAACCTATATGGATGTCCTAAGGTCTCCTGCTGTCATGGCAGACTATTTCCTGGTTAGAGTAGGGAGGTGGTTCTTGGTATCGTATGGTTTATGGATAGGCAAACTCGATCTGAGGTCAGGAAGGGATAGCAGGAAGGGATAGCAGGGGATTATGGGTTGGGGGAGGAGCTTTGATCTCGGATCGTAGCTGTTGGAAGCTGCCGGCTCGGATCTAATATGGATCCGATAACCTATAGGTTGCTGACAAATGAAGTTTACCTACTCAGATGGAACGTTATGGTAAGTACATAACTTCTAATTTGTACCCATCGATTTTGGGAAATTTGTAGCCAGGCACTTGGGTACCATGAGAGACGACCCCTGACTGCCTCTAGAGATGGAGAGTCTGGCAACACCTCAGGGGCGATGAAAGGGATGATCAGGAAATGTATCTCTATCACCCTGGTGTTGCGGACCCCCTCTGCCGTGAGCACGGCATCTTCCATTATATCCTCCCCCTCTGCCTGTAGGGGAGGGCTGACCTTGTGCCTGAGGGAAACCTTTTTGGGATTTCCGGAACCACATTTCCCCTCCTGTTTGACCCTTGGGATAGGGTCTAGAAAGAAGGGAGAAACAGACTCCGACAGCAGATAAGGTTTTCCCTTCTTGCTCGTACCTGGTCAAAGTCTCTTTTACCTGAGGTCCAAAGAGAGTTGAACCATCAAAGGGGATGTTGGTAAAGGAAGATTTAAAGGAGTCCATAAAGTTGCATAGACACATCCAGGAATGCCTCCTAAGAGAGAGATGCCTGCTGCGGCTACCTACTCGCTCCGTCAGCTGCATAGGAAATCAGCCTCACGAAGGAGTTAGCAATAGATGTAAGGGTGGAGAGATGCACAGTTACCTTTTCATTGGATCCTGAAACTACTGAACCCTGAAAGGCGTCTCCCAACTCCTTCAGGAGATCCCTTTGAAGTCTAGTAAAATGGGACAGGTAATTCAGCGATCATAAGGTAAATGCCACTGAAGGAAAGGTATGCTTTCCATACCTATCCATCTTCCTAGACTTTTTATTAGGAGGATAAGAGGATGTCTCTGACAACTCCTTCTTCGTGGCCGCTGCTACCACCATAACAGTCACAGGAACTGCCTTAGAAAAGGTTTGTGTTCTGGGGCGGTCATAAATTTGTTTGGCCTCTTCGGGACAGGCTCCACTGTGTCTGGGCAGGTCCAAGCTTTCTGGGATATGACCCCTAAAAGTTGGTCATATGGCGGTGTCACCCAGGAGGTGGAAGGTTGAGAACCAAAAGCCTCAAGGTACACTGATTTGTTCTCAGTGGGGCCCCTTCTGACTCATCCAAATCAGTCTGAAGTGACAGACTCAGGTGAGTCAATGTGCTTCCTCTTACAAAGCCTCTTCCGAGGGACCTCTCCAGTGGGATAATCTGGGGAGGTCTCTGAAGAGGGAACACCTCCAGTGGGGTCTCCTTGGGGCTCTGGTTCCTTACGCTTAGAGGCAGGCGAGGGAGAAGAGGTTGCTACCGGCTGCTGGAGGGACATCGGGTCCAAAGGCAGGGCTTTGTCACTGGACAAAGCTTTCTCTATGACTTCGAAAGCCTTATCACCTCGCTCTGAAGAAGACCTCCCCTCTGAGGAAACTGAAGATCGGCTCCGAGCAGGAGGGACAGGTTCCGAAGCGGACGTGGGAGCCAAACTTACACGAGCCAAAGCACAGAGAGGGAGGGTCGGTTCCGAAGAAAAACCGGGGTGACTATCCCTCTCTGAGTCGACCCGAGAGCGTCTGCTCCCAGACCCCTCGGCTCCAGACTGGTCCGATTAGGATAAAGTTATCGGTTCCAAGGAAGTAGGAAGAATTCTTGGAACCGAAGGATGTTCTTCGTGTTTCACTGTTGCAGTCATCACACATGGGTTAGCTGCCTGCAATTAGCCCTCAGTCAACCTGAATACCACAGTCTTGGGATTTCTGCGTCTGATGCTGTCACCTCTTCCATAACGTCAGGTCGTCAGGGGTATAAAATATGCAGTCGATGCCATTACATCAGCTTTTCTTGCTGTGCGGGAACCCGAAGCAGAAGCAGTTCACAATTGCTGGTCGGCCACTACCTGAAATTTTCGTTTTTTTTTTTTTGAGTTTCAAGCCTGAAGTCTTCTAAAGCTAAGTACCCCATTGGGGATCCTTTTTTCTTGCTCTAACCGATGTCAGAAAAAGTTAACAATTGTCTTGCATGTGAAAAGCAAATACCTCACAGAGATTATCATAATTACTGCATTACCTGTTTAGGCCCAGACCACAATGTTCCTCGCTGTCAGTTTTGTGCCTTGTTTAATGGCCAAACTTTTCGTCGTTGGGCTATCTTTGTCACTAAATTCTTTCGCCCTCATTCTCCGTATTCTGAAATGGCTTTGATAAGCCAACTACCGATCTTCTGAAGAAACATAAGGATAAAGACAGAGACAGTCCACATAGGTCCAAAACTGCCGACGACACTTCCGTTAAGCTAGTTACCAGTCTGCTGGTACTCAGTGAGGCGCCTTCACAGCCCCTGATACCCGCTTCTACAGATTCGCAGCTCTGCTGAGACCCATTTGGAGTTCGGTATGCCGCGAGATGCTTCTTCAACTATGGAACTTGCGGATGTCTCTACCTTGGAAGGGTCCAGAGCCGCTGTGCAGGCACCAGCTTCTGAGGGTGTATTCCAACCTTCCGATACTTCATTTCTTACTAAAACTACTGAGTTTCTCAGGCCCAGAGTTCGCACTACACCTAGAAAACAGATGACCAAAGCACATGCTCAAGCTCCCATGCCACAGAAACAAATGCTTAGAATGGCTGAAGACCTTTATAACCTTAATTAGGGGAAGTCAGCCTTCCCCCTCCAACAGACAAAATTGATTTTCCTTCTGATTCTGCAGAACATGAGTCCGATGACTCTAATCCCTCTAATTACCAGGACATGCCCTTATCTACCTATGAAGATTCAGATACAGAGGATTCCATTCCCTCTGCCTCCCCTCCAGAGGACTTTTCTTTTGGTGAAACCTTGCATACCTTAAGAGAGCATATCCGCTGGGAATGCCAGGACTACCCACAGTCCAAAAAGAGACTCTGAGAATTTTTAGACTTGCCTCAACACAGGCCTCTAGCTATACCCCCTGTCCTGGAAATTTGTAGATGTCTTCATGGAATCCGGTCTTACTCCTTGTACTTTACCACCAGCTCCTAGAAAGCCTGACAGGTACTACAGTGTACCTGACTCACAAATTTCTCTTTAAAAATCCCACTGCTGATCCAGAGACCATTTTCCAGGGACCTAAAGGTATTAAGGCTACTACAGCCCAAATCCTACCTCTTCGGACAGGGATTCTAGAGCTTTAGACAGATGGGGTAAGAAGGTATATACCTCTGTAACTCTTGTCATCAGGGCTTTAAATTGCCAGTTTCACATGTTGAAGTACCAGCAGCATATTGTGGAACTAATTAAACAAAAAATGTTGTTGCTTCCAGATTGTACAGAAAATAAAGATTTACAAGACTTAATGCATTCTGCGAACCAAGTTAGTAAAGATACTTTGCAGTGTGGTTTTGATGCCTTAGAGGCATCTTGCAGGGCTGCTGTCACAGGGTCTGTACTGAGAAGGCATGCTTGGCTGAAGGAACAAATCTTGCCAGACCATGTCAAAGCAAAATTACTAGATGCTCCATTAAACCAGGAACATTTGTTTGGCACAAAAGCAGAAGAACTTAGAAAGATGGAGGAAAAAGCTAAATCTATACAAACTGTTAAAGATTTCTTACAGGTACAGCCACCTCTATTCAGTAGGCATTGGCCTTCTAAAAACTGGTCCTTTGCAGTCTCTTCCAGGCCTTCTCAGTCCAAACCTAGGAACAACAGACCACCAAGACTACAGTCTCAGGGTATGCAGAGATCTAAACAATGGAGTGCTCCCACCTCAAAAACAGGGAGTGGTAAGCCACCCCCTTATGGAAAAAGTTCACAATGACTTGTCCATCATCCTTCCCAGCCATGCTCAAGTACATGCACCCGTAGGAGGAAAACTCGCCCTGTATGCAAAAAAAAATGGATGTCCATTACCCAGGACCGATGGGTCCTAAACATTGTATCCCAGGGATACAGATTCTACTTCCACTCACTGCCAACCCCAAACTGGTTGCCAGACCTTCTCCAAACCAGTGGGCAGAGGCTCAAATGCAAATACTGTTTCTTCTCAGTATCAGGGCTATTCAGCCTGTTTCTATAGAGCAAAGGGGACAGAGTTTCTATTCCAGACTTTTCCTGGTGCCCAGAAAAGAGAACTCTTGGTGCCCTATCCTGGATCTGTCCATTCTAAACACCTTCCTGCTGGTCCCAAAATTCAAAATGCTTACACTACAACAGCTTCTTCCTATGCTAGCCAAGGACTCCTGGCTAGTCACCCTAGACTTAAAAGAAGCTTATCTGCACATCCCCATAAGGGAATCTTGCAGGAAATATCTATGTTTCAGGGCAGGCTCTCTGCACTTCCCTTTGGCTTATCTACTGCACCCAGGGTATTCACCAAGTGCCTGGCTCCAGCCATTGCATACTACCGGCAGAGAAATACTCAAATTTACCCATACTTGGACGATTGCCTGATACAGGTGGACAGTCAGGAATACTTCAGCACCTGACATTTGTAAAGAGTCTTCTAACTTATCTGGGGTACACCATCAACAAAAAGAATTCACATCTGGTGTCCAGCCAAAAGATAGTATTCCTGGGAGCAAGCTTGAACACAACTTCCTAGATGGTATTCCTCACTCCAGAAAAGCAGGTTCATTTGACAAACTACTACAAACTAATGGCCACCAAAACCCAGCTATCTGTAAGAAAAATACTGCAAGCCCTAGGGTTCATGACCTAATGCATTCTACTAATTCCATATGCAAGACTGCATATGAGGAAACTTCAATGGTACTTAAAAAGTCTCTGCTGTCAACATTTTCAGGACCTGGAAACACTGATTCCTATCATTCCTTGTCTAAGGGCAGAGTTCCTTTGGTGGGCAGAAGCTTGCAACCACAACAAGGGACTTCCTTTCACTCTACTCCTCACCGCCCAAACCCTGACAACAGATGCATCAGACTATGCATGGGGGGGGGGGGGGGTGGCTCTCATGGCAGGCAAATGCATTCAAGACAAATAGAGGCAGGGCAAATTCACCTGCACATCAATCAAAAAGAAATGTTAGCTATACAGAATGCTCTGACAGCCTTCAAAAACCTTATCCTTCCAGGACAACTCTTGATATAGACAGACAACACCACAGTTATGTGGTACATAAACAAGCAGGGGGGAACTCATTCCTACCCACTCTGCAGGTTAGCCATAACCCTGTGGAATACAGCCTTGAGCAACCCAAGTGTACCTGCAAGCTCAATTCCTGCCAGGCACACAAAATTCACTGGCAGATGACGTGAGCAGAAATCTACTGGACCCACACGATTGGAAACTGGAACCCAACTCATTCAAACTTCTAGTCCACAGGTGGGGTACACCAGATGTGGACCACTTTGCCTCCCCCCAAAACCATCAATTGAGCCAGTTTTGCACCAGAAATCCTCACAGCCAAGCATGGAGAGTGGTTGCCCTATCCTTTACATGGGAAAACCTCTCAATTTATGCCTTTCTCCCTCTGACCCTCCTCTCAAAAGTACTACTGAAGATCAAACAGGACAGATGGACAATCATCATTGACCTCCCTGCTGTCCCAGCAGGAGGGACAGATTTTGCATCCATAGCTGCAACCCCTTAACCTTGCAGCCTGGCTTATTCCATGAATACACCACCAGCAACCCTCATCAAACAGGTGCTGGACGTCATCCTTGAGGCCAGAATGCCTAGTACTAGGCAATCCTATTCAGAAAAGTGGAAAAGATACTGTTTTTGGAGCCAGTCTCAAGGAAAGGACACAACCGTTCCCACCTTACCTCAAATCCTAGATTAACTAGCAGATCTGTTCCACAAAGGCCTGTCCTTCTCATCAATTAAGATGCATGCCTCTGCCATCTCGGCTCATTACAATACTGAGCCACCTCTCTTTTCTCACCCACTGATCAAACAGTTCCTGAGAGGAGCTAACAATTTAAGACCCCCGAGCAGAACTCCCCTGCCTGAGACCTTAACTTTGTAATAGAGAAGCTTACACTTCCCCCTTTTGAGCCTGCTGCTACAGCAGAGTTAAAATTCCTCTCTTGGAAAACAGCCTTACTTCTAGCCATCATTTCAGCAAAAAGAGTGTCTGAGTTACAGGCACTAAAGGCTTTAGAATCGTTCATTATTTTCCATGCTGACACGGTTTCCCTCAGGACTAACCCATCATTTATGCCCAAGGTGGTATCCAGTGTGGCTTTATACCAATCCATCCATGTACCAACCTTTTTCCCTAATCCTCAGAATAAAGGGGAAGGGATCCTGCACTCATTGGACGTGCACAAGACAGTTCAGGTTCTACCTTGACAGGACTAAGCCTTTCAGAAAATCTGACCAGCTGCTAGTCAGCTTTGCTACAGGGGCAGAGGGCAAGGCCATTTCAAAGCAAACCATTTCCAAATGGATAGCACACTGCATCCATTTCTGCTACAAACACCATGGAAAGCCTACCCCACAGGGGATCAGAACTCATTCAATTAGGGCTACCTCAACCTCTACAGCATTTCTCAGGGGAGTCCCTACCAGGGACATCCTGGAAGCTGCAACCTGGAGTTCTGTACACACCTTCACCAAGCATTACCACTTACCTGTCTTTTCTAAATCCAGAGGTGGCTTTGCCACAGCAGTCTTACAAGACCTGCTAGCCAGCCCTAATACTTCCTGACTGCCTCCACCCTTCCTCATCTTTGGGAATCAACCCAAGTGTGATGACTGCAACAGTGAAACATGAACAACGTAGTACAGTTGTGTACACTTACCATAAATGTAGATGTTAGAGTGTATTCATTGTTGCATTCCTGGTTACCCCCCCCTCCAGCCCCCTGACTGTTCTATGCTTTCTACCTATCCTCTTTTTGGCCATATCTTATGGCAGTGGTATTTACTTTTTACTGGAGGTGTTTCATACCCTGTAATTGCTTCCTTTTTTGGGGGCTCCTGACATCTGGGGCAAGAAAAACTGATGTAATGGCATCGGCTGCATGTTTTATACCCCTGACGTCATGGAAGAGGCAACAGCATCCGACGCAGAAATCCCAAGACACTGGTATTCGGGCCAACTGAGGGCTACCTGCAGGCAGATAACCCAAGTGTGATGACTGCAACAGTGAATAGACTTGAACATCTACATTTATGGTAAGTGTACGCAACTGTACTTTCCAGCACTAAAGGACCCGAAGCATTAGACTCCGAGAACAAAGCAGTACGAAGAGGAACAGTAGCCTGAAGGTGGGATGGCTCTGAAGTCTTTGGGTCCGGAGGAGCTAAAAGTTTTGCCCGCGCTGGGTCACAGAGAAGCCTCTTCACCACCCGCTCAACATCCTCATCAGAAAGTGACCTGGAGGAACGGGTTGAGATTGATGGAGATCTCCTCCTTTCTAAAATAGGAGATCTCAAGGTCGGTGAAACCGGTTCCATAATAGCTGAGTGTCTGGTCAGAGAAGGTTGTCTCGGCACCGATGAAACAGACGGCACCAAGACGGAAGAAGCAGAGTCGGAGTCAGAACTCTTTGGCTGTGTCTTTTTAGATTTCCTTGATGGTTCCGAAGCCAGAACTGATGGAGATTTCCTTTTGTGAGTCTTGGGGGCTGTCTGACCTTGTTCCAGCTGTTCTTGGAAGGAACTAGCCATAAGGTCTCTATCTATTAGTTTTGTTTTCTTTTCATTAAGAATCCTAGTACTGAAAGCATGACAGAAAGTACTGGGATCTTGTAAATGAGCCTCTTCAAGACAGTACACACAGCTGGTGTGACTCTCAGTCAATGACATTTTTTGAGAGCATTTGTCGCATGTTTAGAAACCAGAAGGGTGGTGGTCTTTATGTTCTCTGTCTTTATCTTTCTGCGTATTTCTATAAAGCAGAAATAACAATATAACAAAAGGCAATAGAAGTAAAGGAGAAAGATGTATATTATTTATTTATTTTTTAATAGAAAGGAGGAGGACTAGCACTCAGAGGAAAGGCCCTCTAATTTAAATGGGCAACTACGGCCCTCTAACTAAAATGGGATGTACAATCCTTAAGAAAAGCGGACAGGGCAGCAAGCACTCACTACAATCACTCAGATAAAAGATAAACTAATTAAAGAGAAAAAGGTGAAGAAGTACTGTGAAAAATATCGAATATTATCGAAAAAATTCTACTTGGCCAACGAGCCAGTAAGGAGACGTCCTCAAAGCTTTTGGGGCAAGCGAGATCTGGGGAACTGCCGTGAGGCACCATGGGATAGAGGGGATAGCCTCGAGCCAGTAAAAGCTCTCGAGCTTTAGTATCGGGCGAGTCGGAGCCGAAGATTGGCTCCGAACCCATCCAGCAAGAATTACGGCGAGATAGGACTTCATAACATCAAGTGTTGCATGTGAGGTTCCATTGAAAGCAATTGCCTCCTCCCTGAGATCTCAACTTTGTTCTTGAAAAATTACCCTTCCCTCATTTTGAACCCGGCTGTTAGTATGAATTATGGTTCATTACTTGGTAGACAGTTTTAATCATTGCTTCTGCAAAGTAAGTCTGAGCTGCATGCTCACTATTGGCCAACCTTATCTGATTTTTCACAAAGACAGGGTCGTGTTGCACACCAGTCCATCAATTATGCTTACAGTTGTTTTCTGAATTTATTTTCAGTCAAGCCATCACACTCCCAGCATTCTATCCTAATCCAATAAACAAGGGAGAAAAAATTCTACATACCTTTGATGTGCACTGGCAGCACAAGTACTGCCTTGACAGAATGAAGTCCTTTAGGAATGCTGAACAGCTGTTCGTCTCATACACAGGGGGTAAGAAAGGTCAGCTTATCTCTAAGAAAACTAGTGTACAGTGGTTGTTTTCTATTATTTTCTGTTATTGTCACCATTGTATATCTGCCCCAGACAAGATAAATGGTCTCTTAATTAGGGTCTTATCCTTTTCAATGGCATATTTGAAAGTGCTGGACTCTGGAAGCATTTTAGATGCATCAGCCTGGTTCTCTGTTTATATCTTCCGGAAGCACAACGAACTGGATTCCTTTTGAAGGTCCAGAGCAGACTTTGCCAAGAATGTTCTCCAGAGGCTCTGGATCCTTATCATTTAACTCCCAGGTAGGGTAGACTTTGGAAGTCAACCTAAAATGCTACTGAGGCAGTGGGAACAATTTGATGAAGATAGTACAGTTCCGCAAGTCCTACTTACCTGTAACAGTAGATGTTCGATTTCCTCACTGCCTCAGTGGCAGCATCCACCCACCAGGATGTGCGCAACTAATTTGCTGTCACAGGAAGAGAGAGTGAGGGGAATCTGAGCTTTTGAAAGGTGGCCAGCACTAGGTTACCTTGGCAAGTAACCCAAAATGCTACTGAGGTAGTGAGTAATTCAAATATCTACTTTTACAGGTAAGTAGGATTTGCACAACTGTATATCTGATGTCAGTCTTCATTTATCCTTGACATATGGAACTCTGTTCCGACTATTGAAACCAGCTTGGCCATTATAACAGTTCATGAGAACCAAAAACTCTTGAACTAAGTCCCTATCCAAACTGCCCCTCTCTAGATTACCTCAGATCTTGTTTGCTGCTCTTCTACATAAAATGCGTCGGCCAATCTCTCTCTAGAGCCAAGTTTAATTTCATTATTTTTTTATTATTGCAAATTTACTCAAACCTTTTTCTACCTACCCAGTTAACTTTCACCTTCCTTTACACTTTGGTCACCTTACTTGCCATTGCCATCCCTGGTTCAACTGTAGTCTAATTTTTCTTTGGTGAATGAATATGCCATTTCCCCTTTTTCTCCTCTTACTTCTTTGTATCTGATCTACCATCATTGGTAGCTCTATCCCTTTTGCCCCTACCTTTTGGTAGTGTTTGGAATACCATTGTTGCTAGCCTTTTTCCCCTCCTTTACTTCTTTCTGGTACTTGTGTGTAGCTGTGTGAGTGTCTTCCTGCTGTTGATATTTTTCTTTACCAATCAACATGGCAGGTAAGTAAAGGAACAACTGGCTTCAAACAATGTTGTGATTGTGATAGAAAACTGCCCAATTCTGATGGGCATTCATCTTGTGTCTACTGCTTGGCCCAATGCATTTACAAGATGATTGTGCTATTTGTCAAGCGTTTAGTCACCAGGCCCTCGTAGAAAAAGAGAACAAGCTAATTCTGAAAGGTATGATTAAAGACTTTATGACCCTTTGTCCAGTCAGCCTAGGACTTCAGAATTGGATATGTCTTCACCTTCATCTTCCTCTAAAACAGGACATGGAAAGAAGAGAAGTCTATTGGTGCTGGTGTCCCCCTCGGATCTAGCACACAAGAGACCTAAAGTTTTGTTTCCCACTCAATCTGCGGAACTGAAGTTAACTGACAAAAAAATTTGTTGAACCGACTTCCTCAGCACCAACTGTAGTGCCCAGCTCTGCATCACAGGTTTCAGTGATGACCACCATGGCACCGACAATTCATGTAACAACTTCTTCAGTGCCAGTCCCTTCTACAGTGCAGTCTGTAACTTTGGAACCAGTTCCTTTGGAACCAAGGTTTATTTCATTTCAGTTCCCAGGAGTAGGTATTCCCCCTCTATTGATTATTTTGTGGAATACCTTCCAAGCCCTTTTTTTAGAAAGGCTGGAATCTCCCTCAGCATTCTCTGTCCATTCCTCTAGGAGTCTGACTGAAGTCTATGTTATGAGGTTGGTGGATCAGCTCCAAGTGGATAGGAGTCTTTCAGCCTCTTCCCAGTTTCACTCCCTTCTGGAGATGGAATTTTCTCTCCAAGGACTCCACCAGATATTTCTTCTCTAACCTCCACTGAGGTGTTGGAGACCACAACTCTGATTTCTCCCATTCTGGCTGTTGTGGTGCCGACGGCCCTTATGTCTTCAGCACCAGTGTATGCCTTGAGTTCCTTGTCTCCTTTGGATGTGATGGACTCCTAGGGTCCACTGCCTCATTCATGGGCTTTTCCTTGGCTTTGACCTCCCAGTTCTGGGCCATCATCCCTCTTTGGGGGTGCCTACCTTCCAGGTCATAGAGAGGGCCTTGGCCTCTGCAGGTTCTTAGCCAGTTTCTTCCCATTCAGAGCAGCTTCCCGGGACCCCCTCTCGTCCAGAGCTACCACCAACCTCCACGCCTGGACAGCGTGCATCGAAGCTGCAGGATACCCCTGTACAGGGCCTTACCTTTTGTAAGTCCTCCACAGAATCTCCCCACTGAGGGGGTGCCCTGGTAGAAGACATGTAAGAAACGGATTTCCCAGAGAAATCTGTCACGGAGGACATGGTCTTCGATGATAGGAGAGGTTCCCCCTGGTCACCCCCAGAAGACGTCTCCATTGGAGATATTCTTGAAATATTAAAGCAGAAGGGAGGCTGGAAGTCCAAAGACACTTCTTCAGAGGAGTTGGTGTACCTGCAAGCTTTCAGTGCTCACCCATCTACCTCATGGGTGACTCCACTTGCTGACTATCTCATTAGGTTAATTGCACAGTGGGCATTGAAGGCCCTTGACTCTGTAGAACCAATCTCTAGGAGATCAGACGAAGATCATTTCAGTGCAGAGGACCATCAGTATTGGGCCAAGGGTTTAGCAGTAGATGCCATGGTGGTTGCAGCAGCAACAAAGAAAGAACTTGCAGAAGAGAGTTCCACTGTTCACACCCCTAATCGAAAGCCCAGGGTGATGGGCAGGTTCGGGAAGGGGGTTGTACGCTTCTTTGACTGGCACACTTCACCAGACTACAGAGGGATCTGATCAAGGAGCTCTCAGATGCCCTTTCAGAAGCTGTCTCTGAGGAGGTACAGGATAATGTAGCCACCCAGCTTGCCATCCTGAAATCTATCTCTATGAGGCTCATTGCACATGCAGCCAAAGGGATGACTAGGGCAGCGGGTTCCGACATAGCTATAATGTAGCATGCCCAGATGCGCTTGTGAGACTTTATGGAGCCATTTAAGTCTTCATTCGTTAACGCTCGTTTGACAGATCATCCCTTTTTGGCCCCAAAGTCAGAGATACATCGGCCAGGTGTGAAAAAGATGGAAATACCCTATCTGCATAAGCATATGTTTCTCTGCTCCCCTAATCTCCTATTCCAGGAACCAGAGGAGTAGAAAGATGTGGTTTAAGAAAATCTAAGGGCCTTTCCAGGACACACATGGGAGTTGCTCCCCTCGGGGCAGTGTGTGGAGCTACAGTGGAAAATGTTGACCTCGTGGCAGAGGTGGCCCACAAAATCAGGGTTTCAGAGATTTATTCTCAGGGAAACCCTACCAGCGCTCCTGAAGGGAGGCTCAATTGCTTACCTCTGGAGGCAGTTGGAGAAGACTATCCTTGTGTCTGCTAGCCTGGCAACAAATAACCATAGAAGCTTGGGTGCTAAGGATCATTGTCAGAGGATACTGTATTCCCTCGTTCTCACTCCAAAAAATAGGAAGAATCCCTGATGTTCTAGCCAATTAGAGGAATCAGGCAGCTCTGGAAATTCAAAAGCTGCTAGAAAAAGAGTCGTCAAAGAAGTCCCACCAGACCAGATAGGATCTGGATTTTACTCAAGGTTTTTTTTGTGCCAGAAAAGACGGGGGACTGGAGACCAATTTTGGATCTCAGCCTTTTGAACAAGTTTGTTCAGCAGACAAAATTCCGGATGGTCACAGTTCAGTGCATTCTCTCCTTGTTAGGGAAAGACGATTGGATGTGCTGTATAGACCTCCAGGATGCATATTTGCATATAAAAATTGACAAGCGCTCCAGAAGGTTCCTTCACTTGTGGCTGGGAGCCAGTCACTGTAAGTTCAGATCTGTGTCATTTGATCTCACCACAGCCCCCTGGGTGTTAAAGTGTATGGCAGCAGAGGCAGCTCAACTTGAGACTGCATGGATTCCGAGTGTTTTCATACTTAGACAACTGGCTCATCACCGCTCCCACCAGCCATCTGCTAGAACAGACAAGAGATTTTAGTCTACATGCTTGAGCTCATCTAAGTGTAACGGTGAATCGTACCAAATCTCACCTAAGTCTGACTCAGGAATTGGAGTTTATAGGAGTCTGCCTGAATACAACCTCTATCTTAGCTTTCATTTCTCTTCACAGACTGCATAAGATAAGGGCCCAAGTAGAAGTTATTCTCTCCAGCGACAATGTACCTGTTGTAGTAGTTCTCCAGGTTCTAGGGCCCATGGCAGTGGCCACCACACTGGTTTCACTAGCAAGATTTCACATGAGACTTCTGCAGTGGTTTCTAGCCTCCCAATGGTTCATCCTCACTCATCCCATGGTGCATCTCATCTGAATCACCAACCATTACAAGGAGGACTTATCCTGGTGGAATTTCTTTTAGGCTGATAATTTTTCAACCCAACCCAAGGCCATAGTGACCACAGGCACCTCTCAGATGGGGGGGGGGCATTATCTGGGCAGAACAGACCAAGGCACTTAATGTTCTGGAACTGAGGGCAGTGCTCTTAGTGTTGCAAGCCTTCCAAGCTGTCCTCCTTCTAGGAATGATTGCAATTCAATCAGACAGGTCAGTAATCTGGTACATCAACAAACAGGGCAGAACCAAGTCTTATCCCCTGTGTCGAGAAGCTGTCAGAGTCTGGCAATGGATGATGTCTTCCAACCACTTTCTGACAGCAATGCACATCCCAGGGAGCTCGAATGTGATAGCAGACAAACTGAGCAGATGCATCCTCCTGCTTCATGAGTGGTCTCTTAATCCCAGAGTGGAGAAGGAGATTTTCAGATGTCATCCCATTCACATGTTGTAGTATTCTAACTTGTGGGGATCCTCCGCCTCAGCAACCCAAATGTCTGGCTCCTATGCCAAAGCTTATGCCTGGTTGCTGTCAGGTGCGTGGGACGTCAGATGCAGGGCCATAAACCATGGGCCTTAAATGTGACATCTGCACGCACAGACCTCAGGACTTCTCTGCTCACTCGAACGTCAGCTTGTTCGTTCCGCTCTGTGCTTCTGAAGATGATACAGTTAGGTACCCCGATGGGGAATCTTCTTTATTTTACTTTAGGCTTTGGGTTGCTGTTGCATTTGTATAGCTAATGTCATCTAGGAGGGGTAAATTTAAGTGCGGTCGGCAGATTCCACACATGGATTCCCAAGAGCTTTGTCTTTTCTATTTAGGCCAATCCCACGACCATATGTCCTGCAGTATTTGTCAGTCATTTGTCCCAAAAATCCTATGCAGCTGTTTAGCTGCCCTTAAATTGTTTGTAGAAAATCAAAGACTCTAACGTTTGGCCCTAGGTATGAAATCTGAACCAGCCATTGCAGTGGAGCCACCTAAAAAGAAGGCCAAAGTTTCAGTGCCTTCTACAGCTTTTAAAGCTTCCAGGAAAAAAGCAAGGAACCTCAGGACCCCAAACACTTATTGGTCTCACCAGTTCCTAAATTCTATAGGAACTACTCTGCTAAACCCTCTCTTGTTAGGAAAGCCACCTGCTCCTCCCTCTTCCTCCCCAAAACACAGGAAAGGGTCTAGGAAAACTTCATCCCCCAGGACTGCCACTTCCCAATCTACCCCCAGGTAGCCCTTTCCAGAGAGACCAAACAGTGCATGACTGCCTACAACACCTTCCCCTCTCTACCTGCCTTTCTCACTGTCTACATCTTTGCAACTTC
The DNA here is from genome assembly GCF_019279795.1 of Protopterus annectens. Lineage (NCBI taxonomy): Eukaryota > Metazoa > Chordata > Ceratodontiformes > Protopteridae > Protopterus > Protopterus annectens. The sequence goes on along the minus strand of NC_056745.1, from coordinate 1,155,344,117 downwards.
AGATGGCTGTGTCTTATTAATAGTAGACAAAAGTGTACTAAATGCTTAGGCAGGAAAAGCCAGTACCAAAAGGCATACCCCACTCTCCAAAAAAAACAGCTCCACCTGATACCTCAGATCACCCAAAATTTGCTTTCACAGGGGACCATAGAAAGGATTTCTTCAGGACGAGAGCCAAGGATTTTACTCCAGGCTCTTCCTTGTCCCAAAAAAGTAGAGCCCTTGGAGGCCTATACTGGACTTGTCTCTGTTAAACCCCTTCCTGCAGGTGCCTTCCTTCTGGATGCTATCCCTTCAAATCCTTCCTCCACTACTGACACCCAGTGCTTTCATGGCCACTTTGGATCTGAAGGAGGCATATCTCCACATCTGCATTCGCCCAGACTACAGGAGATTCCTACATTTTGCTGTGCAATCCTTGCACTTTCAGTTTAATGCCTTGGCCTGTGTGAAGACTCTTGGTGCTGTAGATAAACCAAAGTGTCTTTCCCCAGCAGTAGCCTGTCAGACAAAAGGCATACAAATTTACTTTTATCTGGATGACCTCATCCAAGCAGAGGAGGGCAGGTATTCTCAGGACACACCTACAGTTCACTATGCCCCTCCTTCAAAGTCTGGGGTTTACTCTCAACCTAACAAAATCCTCCCTTACTCCATCCCAAGACCAAACCTTCTTGAGCTGCAGGATGAGGACAGACTTGATGAAGCCCTTCCTTCCTCAAGACAAGGTCTCTTCCCTAAACTATTACTACCAAGACTTGCTTCTTGTCAACCACATCTTTGCAAGAAAATTCCTCCGTCTTCCAGGCTTCATGGCATCTACTCTTCCTATGTTGCCCCTAGCCAGGCTACACATGAGGAAGTTTCAGTGGTACCTAAAAAAATGTCTGGTCCCAACACAATCACCTTCTGGAATTTTAGGTGCCCTTCCTGCCCTGTCTGAAGAAAGAGTTGAGGTGGTGTATCCAGCAAATAAGCCAGAACCCAGGCCTTCCTGTGCAGCCCACCAAACCAGTACAATTCATGCACACAGATGCCAAAGATCTAGGGTGAGGGCGGCCACAGTGAATGGTCTCAAGGTGCAGGCTCAGTGGGAGCCATCCCTCCAGAGGAAACATATCAATGCAAGGGAAATGACTGATCTCCTTTCTGCTCTAAAGACCTTTCTCCCCCTATCACAGTTGGATCCCCTTCAAGTCTTCACAGAAAAACACCCCTGTTATGTGGTATGTTAACAAGCAGGGTGGACCGGATCCTACCTATTGTGCAGGCTAGCATTGCAGGCATGGGAATTGGCCACCCAGTACAATGTCACACTGCAGGTGGTCTGCATCCCATCTCAGGACAATCACCAGGCAGATGCCCTCAGCAGATTATTCTCTCAACATCATGAATGGATGTTGCACAGGGATGTTTTCTTAAGAAATTGCTCACCGACAGAGCACCGCACAAGTAGATCTGTTTGCCTCCCCTCAGAACAGACAACTACAGCTATTTTGCTCCAGAATCCCTTCTCCTCTAATGTGAAAAGTGGATGCCTTTTCTATTCCTTGGAAGGGGTTGTTTCTCTATGCCTTCCCCCTCTTCCCACTCATTCAGATAAAGTCCTGCTGAAAATTCAGAAGGGCAAACCAAAAATCTTGCTGGTGACCCCTTTTTGACCAAGGCAGCATTGGTTCCCCCTTCTCTCTCTTTCCCAGGGCAATCACCACAAGTTGCCTCACAAGGTGGACCTGCTCACACAACAGATGGGATCCCTCATTCATCCTCATCTGAAAACCCTCAGCCTACCTCTGTGGGTGATAAACATCTAACCCCTTTCAGACAGCTCTATTCTGAGGATGTGCTGTCTGTAGGAGGCCAGGAAACCCACAGCCAGGAGATCCTCTGCATCTAAATGGAAAAGGTTCTCCAGTTGAGGTCTGCAAAGGCAACTAGACCCCTACCAAGTCGATATTCCCCTAGTCTTAGCCTGTGTGTATGAGCTCCCAAAGTCAGAACTTTCATACTCTTTAGTGAAAGTATATTTGTCAACTATTTCAGCCTGCTTACCTATTGATCCCGTTATCTAAGTTGGAGGTGAAACTTTTTCTTAAGATGGTCCTCTGATTTGGACCACCAAGGAAACCTATCCCTCCTCCATGAGACCTGAACTTCATACTGGAGAAACTCACCACTGCTCCCTTTGAACCGGCAGCTTCTACCACTCTAAAGATGTGTACCAGGAAATCGTCTTGTTAGTGGCCCTTACTTCAGCTAGGAGAGTCTCTGCGCTTCAAGCACTCATGGCCACTCCAACCCTACACAATTTTCCACAAAGATAGGGTGACTCTTCTTACCAATTCCTCCTTCATTCCCAAAGTGGTCAATGAACTATTCCTTAACCAATCCATCCACTTGCCAACCTTTTTCCCTTCGACACAGAATGACCGTGAGAGAGTACTCCATTCCCTTGATGTTCAGAGGCAACTGACAATGTTATGTAGTCCAATCTCACCTTCATTCTTACCCGTGGGTTCAGAGCCAAGCCTCAGCTCCAATTCGGCCATACTGTAGCTCAAAGTCTTCAATTGGCTCATGGCTAAGAGGTATCCCATCATGCAACTGGTCTATTCCCCAGATCTCGTTTGCCACTCGTTACACTCAGACGTGGTCTCGTTTTTGGCCGTGGCTAAGTATACTGTTTATAAAAGTTTTATAAACTGTTTATTTGTTGTTGCTCAAAAAAAAATGTTTTCATAGCTCTGTGTGTGTGGTAGTGGTGTTTTACTGCCTTTGTTTGTTTCTATTGCTGTTTTTTGTAGCCCTGTCTTGGCCGTTTGGTATCCCGTTCGTTTCTTTCCCCACGGGCTAGGCCCGTTTAACTTAGAGGACTTAGTCCTCTCCCCATTGTTTCTGTGTGAACTTTGGTTTGGTGCTCCTTTCGGTTAGCTTTAGTGTTGTTTTGTCTGGCTAGTGGTGCTATCCTGCCTAGTCCTCCCTATTGTATTTCCCGCCAGTTTCTAGGCCGTTTTAGTTAGAGGCTCCGTTTCTCATGCGTGCTTATTTTGGTCTTGTGTGTGTACGTATTACTTTCATAGGTTTTCATAGGTTCATACTAGGCTATCTGCCCAAGGGCATTTATAAGCCTAGCCCAGAGTTTTGTGGCTTTCACCACCCCTTTAGTTTGAAGCAAACTATGCCCATTATTTTGCTGTGCCTCTGTCAAGCAGTGACACTGAGGTAATCCCTGGGGTATATCTGCGATCTCCCATCCATTGGTCAAGATTTCTTTTGAACAAGGCCAGCAAGGCGCTCTGCCTCACATGTACCAGGATTTTGTTCCACAGCATAGGGAGTCTCTGGGTGATGAATCTGTCCCTCCAGCACGTCCTATTAATAAACGTGTCAAGGTTTAAGTCTCCCGCCCTTGTAGTTCTGAGGGATCTAGATTTTTTGAGGTGAAGCATGTTCATCAAATCTGGGTTTGACATGGCCTTGTATGTCAGGCACAGGTCACCTCTGAGTAAGCGGTAAGTGACTGAATAGAGCTGGAGTTCTTTCAGTCAGGCAGCATAAGACATATTTTTGAGACCCTTTATCCTTTTGGTGAGGAACTTTTGGGGCCTTTCCAGCTGCTGCAGGTGTCGGGTCAGATACATTCCGAATGGGGCATTGTACTCAATCATTGGTCTGATGAGTGATGAGTACAGGGGGACGATGACCTCCCTTGATCTAGATGTGAATCCCTTCATGATCAGGTGGGCAATGTAGAAGGTCTTCCTAACTACTTTAGCAACGTGAGTGTCAAACGAAAGGTTACTGTCAACCTGAGTCCCCCAGATCCCTGATAACCTCTTCTGTGCTCAGTGGATTGTCACCTATATGGTAGCTAGGGGTAGCCTTGTTTTTCCCGAAGGGTATGACTATGCATTTCTTGGCGTTTAACTTTAGGCCATGGCTCTGGCACCAGTTATCCATTTCTGTGAGACCCTTCTGAAGGATATCTGTGTCAGATGTGTTCTCGACTATGGCGCCCAGTTTGCAGTCATCTGCAAACTTTGTCAGCCATAACCCTCCTGTGTTTGCTTGTACTTCTGAAAAGTAGATTCTGAACAAGAGTGGGCCCAGGACTGAGCCCTGTGGGACACCACTTGTGACAGGCTTTGAGTCTGACATGGCGCCAGCAACTCTGACCCTGTGGGTTCTGTCACTTAGCCAGTTTGCAACCCATCTTGTGATGTATGGGTTTACATTTAAGCTGATGAGTTTTTCAATGATACCTGAGTGGGGTATTGTGTCGAAAGCCTTTGCCAGGTCGAGGTAGGCTGTATGGACTGCCTTTCCCTCATCAATGGCCTTGGTGACTGTTTCGAAAAAGTCAACCAAGTTTAAAAGGCATGATCTGCCTTTGACAAAGCCAAACTGGGTTGGATCCAAAGTCTGCAAGTTCCCTATGTCTTTATTTATGAGTTCCATTATGATCCTCTCCATAGCTTTGCAGATCAGGCTTGTCAAGCTGATGGGATGGTAATTTCCAGGGTCGGTGGAGGCACCGCCTTTGTGAAGTGGGACCACAGTTGCCGCGGCGCCACTCCTTGGAATGCGTATCCTGAGGTGAGGCTAAGATTAAACAGCTGTCCTAACTGCGGGTTTAATTCCTCATTGAGTTTGTGGAGCACACAGCCGGGGACACCATCCGGTCCCATGGATGCTGTGATTTTCGCCTTGGAGAGAGCAGTTCTCACCAGGGCGTTAGAGGTGTTTGGGGGGCTACAATCCTCTGGTATAGATATCTCTCCTTTTGGGGGGGAGGGGGGGGAGTTTGCACTGAACCTGTCAGCCAGTATGTTGGCAATGTCTGTAGGTTCAGTAATTTTCACATCATTTTGAGCTAATTCTGAGCATATCTGGGAGTTTCCTCCCAGGTTTCTAACATAGCTAAAGAAGGCCTTATGATTGTCTTTTGAGTCCTTAGCGATTTTTCTCTCAAAATTTGCCTTGGATGATTTTATGAGGGCTCTTAGTTTTTTACTTATAATGATCAAAGGTGTCTTACCTTTTAAGGATTTTGCTCTATCTTGTAGTAGCTTCCTCCTTTTGTTGTAGAGCTTGTTTATGGATGGGGTCCACCAGACTGGATGCTTGCCTTTGGTACAAAGAGTCTTTGTTTTGTTTGGGATTGCCTGATCCATGCAGTCCTGTAGGTGCTGGTAGAAGGCATTTGTAAGTGATTCAGCGGCTTGAGTAATGTTTTCCGCCGGCTCGGGGGCCTTAAAGGTGACCACACTAGTCTTTAGAAGTGTGAAGTCGGCTTTTGAGAAGTTCTTCATTGTGGTCTTTTTTATCTCAGGTGGGGGCGGGATGAGGACCTCCAGTGAGATTAGTTTATGATCTGATCTCACCAGTGAGGGGTATAATTCCGGTGTTGAACATTTTGATCCCATGTTCGTGATGATGAGATCAAGTATGTTTTCACCTCTTGTGGGGATGGTGACTAGTTGTTCCATGGCATTTGAGTTTATGAACTCCAGGAACCTTTGGGCTAGAGTGTTTCCTTTCAGCATGTCCAAGGATTCTAAGGAACACAGGCCTTCGGGCTTTAAAAAGTGTGTTGAATGCAACAATAAAATGTCTTTAACTGATGGGCACTCTGTGCGTGTACTGCTTGGGGGCTATTCACCTCCAAGAGTCCTGCTTGTTTTGTCATTCCTTCAGTCCCCGTGTGCTACAGGAGAGGAAGAACAAGCTCATCTTGAAAGGACTGCTTAAACACTCCTTAGAGAAAGACTTGCCTAAGTCTTCCAGTGCATTATCCTCTCTAGCTAAAAAGGACAAAAAGACTTCTAAGAAGCGCTCTCTGGCTCTGTCTGTTTCTTCGGAGCCGCCAGAGAAAGTTGCTAGAACAGCTTCTCCTTCTTCGGTTCCATTGCCCTCAGTGCCGACAGAAGGTAGTCTCTTGACCAAGTCTGTATCAGCTCCCAGCCTTTCGGAGCCAGTCACAGATATTTTGGTTCAGAGCCGGTCTCCAATTTTTCTCCTTCATGCAAGTCCCCTTCTGTAGGGAGATCCAGATCACCTACATTATCCTCCAGGTCTTCCAGGACCCTTTCCAATGAGGATGTTGATAGGGTGGTGAAGAAACTGCCTCAGTCATCGGTGTTGGCCAAATTGATTTTGGCTCTGACCCAGTTGGCTCCAAAGCCTATGGCCTTTTCATCCTTTGTTGTTCCTCCGAGCCTTTCTCGGTCTTCGGAGCTAGAGTTGTCGATTCCGTTGGGTGCCGTTAGGTCGGTTCCAGTAGCCTCGCCTGGCCTTCTCAGTTCCTATGTCCACACCGACCCCGTCTGCTCCATCCACAGGGTTGAGGGTCTATGATTCTCTGGTCAGACCCGAGGGGGAGGGATCGGATCGATCTTCATCACTTCCGATCCTTCCTGTCGGTGCTTTGGCTCGAGTGAGCTTGGACCCGACATCTGCTTCAGACCTCGGCGCCGAGGGCTACTACTGTTTCTACAGCTAGTCGGCCTTCGGAGCTGGGGGGATCAGCCTTCGAGGTTATGAGGCGCGCGCTGGTCAGGTCATCAGCTGCATCCTACGGCACCGATACTCTGCCCCCTCCAGCACCGGTGTCAGTTTCGGATCACGCTCTATCCATGGACAGCGGAGACCCTAAGCCTCAGGATACCTCCATGAGTGGTCCCCAACTTTCTGAAGTCTCCCCAGAGTTTTTGCTTGAGGAGCCCGCCAGAAAGTGATTGTGTAAGAGGAAACACCTCACCGGATGAGTCTCTCACTTCGGACACTGACCTCAAGGAGTCAGAGGGGTCCGCCAAGTCGTCCTCTGAAGATATCTCTTTTTCAGTTATCCTGGAAATCTTGAAGCAGAGAGGTGGCTTGCCCTCCAAATCACCTTCTGATGAGGAGTCGGTGTTCCTGAAGGCTTTCGGGTCTAAACCCTCCACCTCTTGGGTTTCTCCCCTTTTGATGAGCTACTAGCTCTTGTCTGTCAAAAGGTGTGGGAAACTCCTGACACTATGGAACCTGTCCCTAGGAGACCTAATAAGTTAATAAGTTTTTGTCCGCCCCCTCTGACAAGGAATCTAAAGGTGTTCCAGTAGATGCCATGGTGGTGGCAGTGGCCACCAATAAGGAACTTGCTGAAAGTTCGTCTACCGTCCGTCCACCAAACAAGGAGTCCCAGGCCATGGACAGGTATGGGAAGCATGTGTTTACCTCAGCGGCCTTTACACTGCAGTCGCTGAACTACTTAATGCATTTTGCAAGGCTCCAGAGAGATCTCCTAAAAGAACTAGGAGATTCTCTACAGGGTAACATTTCTGATGCTGTGGCACAGAAGGTCAATGCACAGATGTCTACCCTAAATTCCCTTACCAGCTCCTCCATGAGGCTGATGTCATATGCAGCCGATGAAGCGAGTAGGGCAGCGGGTTCTGGAGTCTCTCTTAGGAGACACTCTTGAATGCGCCTGTGCAATTTCGCAGAGAGCTTCAAGTCTACGTTCACCAATGCCCCTTTCAGTGGTTCATCGTTGTTTGTAACCAAGGTGAAAGGGACACGCACACTAGGTGCGAACAAGAAGGAAAAACCCTGTCTGCCGTGGGAGTCCATTTTTCCATGTCTTCTAGACCTTACCCCAAGGGCCATAAGGGTGGGAAAATGTGGTTCAGGAAGTCGCAGAGGTTTTTTCAGGGCACACAAAATGTATCCCCCTCCCAAGGCAGGGAATTCAGGTAAACACCGCCCTAGAGGCAGAGGAGCCCCACGATTCCTTTCGTGGTTCTCCCTACCAGCTCTTCTGAAGGGAGGCCCGGCTGTGAGTCTCTGGAGACGGTCTGGAGTCGCATTTCTTTATACCCAAAAGCCTGGCAAGACGTCACCCAAGACGAGTGGGTATTAAAGATACTTTCCAGAGGTTATCATATTCCCTTCTCTTCTCCTCCCCCGCCAACCAAGAGAATCCCAGACATGACATTCCACCCAGTCACAGGGATTCTGCGACTTTAGAAATAAAAAAATTGCTTTTGAAGGGAGCCATCCAGCCTGTCCCCCGCAGACCAAATAGGATTAGGGACTTACTTCAGACTCTTTTTGGTGCAAAAAAGAACAGGGGACCTGAGACCCATCTTGAATCTCAGCCGATTGAACCTTCATGTACAAAAGTTTAAGTTCCGCACGGTCACCTTACAGTTAATACTCCCTCTGTTAGGGAAAGATGTGTGGATGTGCTCCATCAACCTCAAAGATGCTTACTACCATATCAAGATGGACAGGGCATCGAGAAGTCATCTACGCTTCCGGCTGGGACCCAGTCATTTTCAGTTTCGTGCTCTGCCCTTTGGTCTCACCACAGCCCCCAGGGTGTTCACCAAATGCATGGCAGTGGTAACGGCTCACTTGAGACGTCAGGGATTCCAAGTGTTTCCGTACCTGGATGACTGCCTCCTTTCTGCCACCACCAGCCATCTACTGTTACAGACCAGGGATGCCACCATTACACTATGCCAAAGGTTAGGATTTACTCTGAATTGGGAAAAATATGCCTTGTTGCCCTCACAGTGTGTCACTTTTAATGGTGCCGAGCTAGATACGGTGCTCATGAGGGCCTTCTTACCAGAAGACTGAATTCAGGCTTTACAACAGCAGGTCTACACCTTACTACCATTGAGGAAGATCAAAGCAAAAGTGATCCTCAAGCTATTAGGGACCATGACTGCCATGATCATGCTAGTTCCCCTTGCCAGACTACACATGAGTGTTCTTCAGTAGCTGCTTTTCGCCCATTGGTCACCACAGCATCTTCCACTCTCCCATTCTATTCTGATTACGGACATGGGCAAGCAGGATCTACGTTGGTGGCTTCAGGCCAGCAATCTCAACGTGGGCAAGCCTTTTGTCCCATCTTTTCCAGTTGCCATGGTGACCACGGATGCCTCCCAGATCGGGTGGGGAGGCATTATCTTGGAGGACTTTCCAAGGCACATGGCAGGATCACGAGACCCATGTGCACATCAATGTCCTGGAGATGAGAGCAGTGCTATTAGCGTTGCAAGCACTTCAGAGCTTTCTTCCTTGAGACCATTGCAATCCACTCAGACAACATTTCAGTGGTATGTTACCTGAACAAACAGGGAGGAACCAAATCATACCCCCTTTGCAGAGAGGCACTTCGAGTTTGGCAGTGGGTGGTGTCTTCCCATTATAATTGTAATGCACATACCGGGGAAGTCCAACGTGATTGCCGACAGGCTGAGCAGAGCTATCCTAATGCCTCACGAGTGTCCCTGAACAATTATGTTGCGGAAGAGATGTTCCACAGATGGGGTCAGCTTTGCTGCAATCTATTTGCCAGCCCCCTCAATGCCAAATGCAGCAGCTACTTCACCCTTATCCCCTCGGAGGGGGAGACACCTAGAGATGCTCTGGCTCACGATTGGCCCCTCCAGACTTCTCTACGCCTTTCCACCGTTACCTTTCATATCAAAGGTCATTCAGAATGCACAGTCTTTGGGAAGCAAAATGATCCTCATTGCCCCACAATGGCCTCGTCAGATTTGGTTTCCCTTCCTTTGACCTTATCTAATGGAGAAGCCATGAATTCTGGACCCAGCTCCAGTTCTGCTGACTCATATGTCAAGATAGTTCCATCCCTCCATCCAGACCCTCAAGTTGTCAGCTTAGCTGCTCCAGTTCCGTCCTTAGTCAGGCTTCATGATTTTTCCCCGGAAGTGGTCCATATTCTATCATCTTCCCACAAGCCTTCTATCAGGAAGATTTATTCCAGTAAGTGGAAGAGATTTTCTATTTGGGCCCGTGAGAGACCTATTGATCCTTATACGACTCCTATTTCGGCAATATTGGAATTTCTTTCTCAACTATTCAGTCAGGGTTCAGTTGCGGCAACCATTAAAGTACAATTGGCAGAGATTTCTACCTTTCACATTGCTAATGATCCCAACATTATGGCTCATAGGCTTTGTAGGGCTTTTCTGAGAGGGACATTGTTACTCCGACCTCCAGTCTTTCATCTGGTGATGCCATGGGACCTCAATTTTGTACTACAGAAGCTCACTTCAACTCCCTTTGAGCCCGCAGCTACGTGTAACATTAAATTTTTGTCATGGAAGACAGTATTCTTGGTAGCCATAATTTCAGCTAGGCGGGTCTCTGAACTCCAAGCATCATTGATTAGGCCACCTTATTTGGTGTTTCACAAAGATAGGGTTTCCTTAAGAACCAACCCTTCTTTTGTTCCAGAGGTTGCCTCTGTTGTCCATATCAATCAATCCATTGAGTTGCCTGTGTTTTTTCCTGAATTCTCCAACAAGGCAGAATTTAAGTTTCATCAGCTAGATGTTCATAGACAATTGCGTTTCTATTTACATAGGACAAAATATTTCAGGAAATCAGATCAAGTGTTTGTCTCATTTTCAGACACTAGAGTTGGGGTTCCTGTTTCTAAGGTAACCTTGTCTTGCTGGATCTCCGATTGCATCTCATTTATTTATGCTTCCAGTGGCAAAGAATTACCCTTTAAAGTGAAGGCTCATTCTAGACGATCTGCGGCTACTTCAACTGCGTTTCAGGCTAGAATGTCTATGGGTGATATTTGTGCTGCAGCAACATGGCTTTGCCTCATACCTTTATTAGTCACTACAAATTAGATCTGATCTCTAGGGGCAGATCTTCCTTTGGTTCCACGGTGCTCAAGAATATTTTTCACTGAGCCACCCAAGATCAAGGTGCTAGGGATGCTGTCCCACGGGTAAGAATGAAGGCGAGATTGGACTACATAACATCAAGAAGTTATGTATTCGCCATAATGTTCAATGTATGTAGTCCATCTCGCCTTACATTCTTACTAACCCTCCCTCCTTCCCCCTCCTGGAGGACCTGGAGTATTGTCTCTAGGTGTCAGTAGTCCTTTCTGTTGGGGTGGTTGTTGTTCTCCGTGTGTACGGGTGTGAGCTTGCAGCAAACAAGATCTGGGGAATTAGACCTGTTGCATGATGGGATACCTCTTAGTCATGAGCCAAGTGAAGACTTCAAGCTAGAGTATGGCCGAGTCAGAGCTGAGGTTCGGCTCCGAACGCACTGGTAAGAATGTAAGGCGAGATTGACTACATACATCGAACGTTATGGTGAGTAATAACGTCTTGATTTACATGGATAAGACCACATTAGAAAATGCAATCAGCTCTTTGTCTCATTTTGCCTCAGGGCCCTGGGGAAGGCTGTATCCAAACAGAAAATATCCTCCTGGATGTGCAAAACTATTACCTTCTGTTACTCTTTCCATGCTAGAGAATTACCCCACACTGTTAAAGCACACACTGCTAGAGCAGTGGCCTCTTCAGGAGCCTTTCTCAAAGGCCTGGACATAGCCACTATCCTAGAGGCAGCCACATGATCCTGTATACATACCTTCACCAAGCATTACAAATTGGACAGCATCTCCAGAGCCAGAGTAGGATTTGCTAGAGCCATCCTCCACGGTTTTCTGGAAACTGCTACCACTTCCTCTATCCTTTCTCCTGCTTGAGTTGTGGTACTCTCCCACAAGTGAGAATACTGCAACATGTGAATGGAAGGACATAGATTAGTTATGTAAAATCTTACCATAACCATAGATTACCTTCTCTCCCATGTTGCAATATTCCTTCTCTCCCTCCAACCACCTTTATGGTCTTTTCTCTGTCTGGATGACATCCTTCATATTCTCCTTAAACTGTTGTCTGACTGGACAGTCAGTTCTGAGGTCTGTGTGTGCAGATTTCACATTTAAGGCCCACGGTTTATAGTCCTGCATCTGATGTCCCATTCACCTGACAGCAACCAGGCTTAAGCTTTGGCATAGGAGCTGGACATTTGGGTTGCCTGAGGCAGAGTATCCCCACAAGTGAGAATACTGCAACATGGAAGAGGAGGACATCTATGGTTATGGTAAGATTTTACACAGCTAATCTTTGCTGGGGCCAGCCTTGCTGCGACCTATTTGCATCACCCCTGAGTAACACGTGTAGCAGCTACTTTGCCCTAATCCCCTTGGAGGATTCCCAAAGAGACACTCTTCTTCATGATTGGCCCACGGGACTACTCTATGCCCCCGTTCCACTAATGCCTCTCTTCTTGAAGAAAGCCATGGCTGAAGTGCAAAGTGATTCTCATTGCCTCATTCTGGCCTTGACAAGTTTGGTTCCCCTTTCTTTGGCCTCACCTACTTCAACTTTAATGGACTCTGGACCCAGATCCAGACCCTCCTGTCCTATCCACATGAACTAGTTCATCCCACTCCGAAAAACCTCAAGCTTATAGCTTGGTTACTCCATTTCCAGTGATCGCCAAGCAAAATGACTTATCCTCTCACTTAAATTTTGAGGGCTTCACATAAACCTTCCACTAGGAAGCTCTACCACAGTAAGTGGAAAAGATTCTCTATTTGGGCACGTGATAAGGGAATTGATCCCTTTTCGGCACCAGTTGAAAAGGTTTTAGAATTCTTGGCTATGCTTTTCAAACAGGGAGCAGCAGCTTCTACCTTAAAAATTCAACTTACTGCTATTTCTGACTTCCATGATTGCTTTGAAGAGCATTTGTTACTTTCACATATGCTGTGTAAAGTTTTTCTAAAAGGAACTTTGAGGCTAAAACCAACTTGTAGAGACCCTCTTGTCCCCTGGGATCTTAGCATGGTTGTACAGACTTTGGTCTATTCTCCTTTTGAGCTGCCGGCTACTTGTGATTTGGTGTTTCTTTCATGAAGACCATTTTGTTGTAGCTGTTAAGTCGACAAGAAGAATTTCAGAGATTCATGCATTATCTTCAAAATTTCCATATTTGGATTTTGCATAAGGACAGGGTGTCGCTAAGAACCAACCCATCCTTTCTTCCAAAACTAGTATCCAAAACTAACATTAATCAATCAAGTGATTTACCAGTCTTCTTCCCTAATTTTTCTAACAAGGGAAAATATTTTTTACACTTGCTAGATGTTCACAGACAATTGCATTTTTATCTCAGTAGAACTAAGGACTTTAGGAAGTTGGACCAGTTATTTGTCTCCTTTTCAGGCCCATATATGGTAAACCAGTATGAAAAGTCACTTTAAGTGGTTAAGGGAATGTATAAGTTTTATCTACAATAAGAAAAACCTCCAATTACCAGCTCCAGCGAAAGTGCATTCTACAAGGGTAATAACCACATCTGCTGTTTTCCGCTCAAAGTCTTCAATGGGTGAAATATGTGCAGCAGCAACCTGGGCTACTCCACATACCTCTATCACTCATTACAAAGTGGATCTGGTCTCCAGGGGAAAGGGCATCCTTTGGTTCTATGGTGCTCAGGAATATCCTTCCATAAGGGCTCCCAAGATACAAGGTAGCTGGGAACTCTGTCCCATATGTCAAGGATAAATGAAGATTGGCAACATCAGATAAAGAAGTTATGTACTTACACAAAGTTCCATCTGTGTTGTCAGTCTTCATTTATCCTTGACACCCCATTATCCTTCCCCCTCTTTCAGATTCCTTGTAGGAATGGACTCTAGTCCTGGTTATCTTTTATTTCATGTGTGACCTTGACATAGCCTCTTCAGTTGTTGTAGGACTGTTTTTCTTGTCTACCTTTATAGCTGCACACTCGATCTGAGGTAACCTAGAGAGGGGCATTCTGGGTAGGGACTTGGCTTGAGTTGGTTTGGTTCTTGCGAGCTGTTAGAATGGCTCAACTGGTACTGATAGTCAGAACAGAGTCCCATATGTCAAGCATAAATGAAGATGGACAACACTGATGGAACATTATGGTAAGTACATAACTTCTTTTTTCCTTCTGTCCAGAAATTTCAAAATGAATATCTGGAAGAGGGGCTTTGTGTCATCTCTCCTATGGAGCCAGTCATCAAACCTCAGCTTTGGGCCTGGGGGATGGGGGGGCACAACCTGGAAGAACACACAGGATTTGCTCCAACTATCCCAGAGATGGCAGGCAATGTCAGTAACACTTCCAACTTGGTGGAGAAGTCCTTGATCAACTATCCTTGAGCTTACTTCTGCATTGTCTTCTCAAACACAATAGGACGTTGCCACCAGGCAGTGATTCTAATTCCTTAGACACGGTTGGTAGGAGGGTGTACTCTTTTGTTGTCTGTGGGAGTTCACAGAATCTAAGGTACGTAGCAGTGTCGGAACCCACAGCCTTCTGATCTTCCGATACCCAGAGTGAATGTGCTACATCTTGTGCTTCTGTTACCACAGCAGGTACTTAGATTAATGTTGTAATACTGACAATGCAGTGCAGCATAAGGACGTGGTAGTGTGCCATCCTTTTGATGAGACGTTAAACCGTGGTTCCAGTTGAGTTGGTGGTAGCCTAGGTGGATGCAAAAGATCCCATGGCACCTGTTAAAAAAAAAAAAAAAAAAAAAGAGTACAGAGAGTTCCCTGCTGTCCTGGCTAAATTTGCCCTAGTCAATTTGAATGCTACCTCATGGCTCTCCTGAAAATAGGGCACTCGCCTAGTGGGATTAACCTGGTCAACAAATGAATGACTAAATAAATGAAGAAAAATATCTAGTGTCTGAATTCCAGTCCTCCCTATTTGAGCAGACACTGAAAATACTTTCTTTCATATCTCAGCCTGGGCATGGGTGAAGTGGTTGACTGTCTACAGTTTACAGAGAGGGCTTCCATGTAGCTCTTTTTCTACTTTCTGCTTATTCATTTTGATAGGGCCATAGGCTCACAGCTGTGCAAGTCCAAGATGTCTTTATGATTCTCCATTCAGCCCCCCCCTCACCCTAACCAGGCTCAGCCAACTCCAAAAGAGGAACAAGGACTCACTGAATGAGGGTGTTCTTGCCAACCTATCTATAAGACTGTGATTCATGTGGCTACTGTGTTCACCCTTGCAGGATGCCTCTGTTTTCTCCATGGCTGTGTGATTGTGGAGTTGTTGCATTTAAGAGAGTGAGTATGGGGGCATGAATCCCCCCCACCCCCACCTGGGGGTGCAGGGCTTGCTCCCAGTTAAAAAGTTTAGTTTTTTTGCTAATTAGTTTTTCATTTTTTATCTTAATTTTTTTGGATTGACAAGTTTTTGTTAGTTGGGTTTTGCAGCACTCAATTATCTCCACACAGCTTTCCAGCTGTGCTTCCATTCCTCCATTCAAACAGTACAGGTTTTGATAATGGATATGTTGTGACTGTGAAGCTTACTTTTTCATCCACATGTCTGTGAAACTGATCTCCCTGGGTGTAAATGAGCTGCACAGTAAAAGGATGGAGCTGAGAGCAGTCCTCCTGACCTGAGCTATCAACCAGACCACTGGGTGTCGGGCATGGATGCATGTAGTTATGATCTTTGTGCAAAGAGCTGATGTTCATCTAGTAATGGGCTGCAGACAATCGCATCATTTCCATTGAGCAGACTGGCAGACCTGGCATTCTTTTCTGTCATTCCATTCCTTGAGTTGAGGATACAAAAGTTGTCTAGATAGGATTATTTAGAAGCAGAGCACTCTGCAAAGCATTTGCCAATTAGGAAAAGGTTGTTCTTCCCCCATACAGCTAGATACAGCATGGTGGATGAATTTATCTTGTGTCAAGGGAGATTCCTTTATGGCTTTATCCCATTCTTGCAGATTGCAGAATGTTTTGCAAAGTTCGTAAACAAAATACTAAACCTTATTTTTGTCACCCAGTGCTGGCCTAGAAGGGGTATCGTTTTAAGCCCTGACATCAACAACATTATAGGAAACACTCTAATATCTGGCAAAGGATGCCCCTCCCATCAGTTTGAACTGAGAACTGGGTTCACCATAGATGCTGTCTCTTGTTAGAGCTGCTCATCTTACCAAACCTTCTGGATGAAGTATTAGAAGGGACCAGTGTTCCCAGGAAAAGATAACTTTGCTAAGTTAGAGGTTCTCCATTTGGGCATAAAGTTACCTTGTAATCTCATAGATTGTCCTGACCTGTATCAGACTTCTGTATGACGTAGTTGTCAGATGTTCCACAGTCTTGATGCATGTATCAGCTGTTTACCTCCCAAATTCTTAGTGGAAGAAATATAGACAAAGACAAAATAATGGGGAGACAAAGGCCCCAAAATAGGGACATTTTAAATATTGCTCTTACAAACTTAGAAAGTTGCTAGACTAACAGGTTTTGTATTATGCTTTTTCCTTATGGATATGAACTCTGAAACTGAAATGTATGTTTTTATTTAGTGACTTCAGTCTTTTAGGATTTGCCAGAAAACCACAAATTCTATGAGGAACAGTCCAAAAATATGAGGCAAAGTATTCTGCAAAATCTATGCAGTTGAGAGGTATGGTCAGCTGTTTTGGCCCATCATGACCTTGTAGATAAACAGACTGTGGCATCCTGTCCATAACTTTGAAGAAACCCTCTCCTTCCATGGAATTTGAATGTGATGGCTGACTCATGTCCATATTTGAACCCACTGGATTGATTGCACTGAAAGTATTTTATGATGGCCATCTCTGCATATAGGGGTTTGGAACTCCAGGCCCTTATTTGCGTTGAACTATAGCTCTTCTTTTGCAAAGATCCAGTCTTCGTTTAGACATGTCTGTTTCCTCATAAAAGTGGTTTCTTAAGTTTTTTTCAGGCAGCAACCAGAGCTGTTGGCCATTGAAATAAAGGCTGTAAGTACTCTTCAGCTCAAGTTTTACCTGAAGTGTTTGCATGAACTTTGAGGAGGGTTGTGTTTAGGCTTATCTGCTTTGTTGCATGAAGGATCACCAGTCACCAAGCAAACCCACTCAAAGTGGACTACCATCAGTATCCCCACACACACACACACATACTGCAGTCAAATGTCACTTCACAATGCCTGCTTTCACTTCTTGCTTAAATATGTCTCCATTGCAGATGCCCATGTTGCAGTAGTCTGTTCTCTCTTCATGCCTTCACCAAGCTTTACTGTCCTGACCACTGCTGTATGAGTTAGACCACCTTGGTCTCCCAGTACTCCATGATTCATAGTTTCTGTACCTTTGGCCTTCTGGCTGTCCCAAGCCACTTTACTGCCTGGGTTTCAAATTAGTTAGATGATCAAGAATGATCCGTGGTCATAAATGTAACAAATACAAGACTGAACATTACTGACATCCTTTAGCAAATCAAAATAATACATTTAAATCATTCTTGTCAACACTTGAATCGTCAGCATCAGTATACTGTGTAAACAAAAGAACAAATTCATTCCAGTGGCTTAAAAATCTTTAATCAGTTAGTGCCTTAACATAGTTTCTGTACCTTTGGCCTTCTGGCTGTCCCAAGCCACTTTACTGCCTGGGTTTCAAATTAGATGATCAAGAATGATCCGTGGTCATAAATGTAACAAATACAAGACTGAACATTATTGACATCCTTTAGCAAATCAAAATAATACATTTAAATCATTCTTGTCAACACGAATCGCCAACATCAGTATACTGTGTAAACAAAAGAACGAATTCATTCCAGTGGCTTAAAAATCTTTCATCAGTGAGTGCCTTAACATGGGCACCTGTTAAATAGCAAACAAACATTCAGAGAATTCATACATTCATTTGCTTTTGACAGAATATAAACAATCCCATTATATTAAATTCTAAGCAGGAGTATAGTATTATCTAACTTTGACACATTAAATCTTACATGAAAAAGGAAATGAAAGACCAGACTGATGAATTCCCAACTCCCATTCCCTCTGACACCAGAAGGCCAAAACACAGCTAAGTGATGCGGTATAATTAAATTACAGAAATAGATATGCCTTTAAAAGCCAACCCTCAAATCTATCACTGCCTTTGTTAACCAGGCAGCCATGTATTTACATACATATTAATACTTTCTTTGCATTGTTTTTCCTTCACAAATATTTAAAATAACCATTTATTTTTAATTGAGTCCTATTTTGTTTGTCAAATCCCAACAATAATAAATTTTATATAAATGGTAGCTCTGTACATAGCACCATCCCCCACAAGACATTAAAAAATGCCTTGAAATGTTTTTAGACAAGAACATGAGCATTAAAATATATTGTCATTTTCCTTCATTCAATATCCAACATGCAGAATTTACTGCAAAGAGCATTTTTTTTGTTAAAACCTGTGCAGATGTGCTTTTGTGATAAAATTCTAAACCCTTTTGAATTGGTAGCATAATTTGGCAGCTGATGGGAAGATAGGAACAGCTAGGCAAACAATCACAGGGACTATAAGAAGCCTAGCCATTTATACCTTTATGCAGACCCTTTTCAAAATAGTTAATAGTACTCGTCTCTAAAATCGAGCAGGTTTTTTCATGATAAATCTGGTGTAAATTTGTCTCCCTAATCCACAATCAGGTGGATACCTACCATTATCTTAACTGATTTTGCCATTCCCTTAATAATACTTTGTGGCCATCTATCTTATAATCCTTCAAGGCTGTATAAGCCTTTCTCACCAACTCTATCAAAGGGAGCCTCACTACTAGTATCCAAGATGAAAGTTGCCAGTTTTTAGGGACTGTGTTCATCATATCACCCATTCCCAAGTGCCTTGCATTCTTACTATTCTCTCGTACTCCAACCTCAGCATATTTTGTAACGTGAATTTATTAACTGTTTGAACCCCATGTCTCCCATTCATGTAATCACCAAAGTTGTTCCCCAGAAATCAACTTAAGTCCGTCTCTGCAGCTATCCTCGCCCTGACCTTCATCTTACTCTGTCAAATAGGCAATATCAGTTGCATCCAACTTTGCATATTTTCTGGCTTTTTCCTGGTTAGGGGTCGCCACAGCAGATCACCTGTCCACTCATGATTGGCAGTGGAGTTTTACAATGTCGATTTACCAGCCCGGCACCCAACCTTCCACAGAAGGCACACAGTCACACCTAGGGCCAATTTAGAGTATCCAATCCACCTACAGCATGTCTTTGGGATGTGGGAAGAAACCGGAGCACCCGAAGGAAACCCATGCAACCACAGGGTGGACATGCAGACTCCGCACAGAAGGTACCCCAGCCGAGGATCGAACTGGAGAAACTCTTGCTGTGAGGTGGCAATGCTAACCGCTGCACCACCGCGGCCACCCAATCCAACTTTGTATATCTGCTGTACTAAATACCTGCTTCACTGTGTGCATCGACTGTTTAGTCACATAGCAGCATTCTAATCTTTTTCCCAAAATATCTTCACATAGCCACCCACTCAGATTACTACTGATTTGTCACTTGTTAAAAGATATTAATGGTTTCCTTCTAGCCACACAATATTGCATATTCAGTAAATAAAGTACTTAAATTCAGAGTTTAAAAAGAAAGTTGGAAGTTCTGGTAAATTTAACCCTCATAACTCCCATGGCATTATTAACGTTCCCCATCCCGCATCATATTTGTTTTACTAACTTTAACATTTTGTTTGAAGGATACTTGCAGAGAAGGCTTAACAATCAGATTACAATGTTTATACTCATAGGTTTGATTCTAACTCTCCCCACCCCAAGTCTTTCAGTGCTTAGATTAACTTTCAAGTTACCTAATCTGTTTTTAATATTACTAAGTTTACCAAACCATCTGACTAGCCCCCCATGTATTTCATATTTGTAGACTCCCACAAATATTTTGTAAATGCAAAGAAGGGACAGAATTTAACTTCATCATCCCAGTCTTGGTAGTGTTAATATTGTATCCTGAAAACCTACCATACTTAGATGGAGTCCGGAATAATAACTTTACACTGGCCTGGTTAGGTATATTGGCATGTCATCCACAGATGGCAAAATCTTCAAATCCTTGTGCCCCATGTTATAATTTTGTTGTATCTGAACCAAACCATGTCACTGGAAGTTTTAAACTGCAAAGGTATGGACTGTGGACATTCTTGGCCAGATACCCCCTTGTAAGTTTAAAGGATAGCAATAATCCTAATGGATCTTGATTTTAATTCTGTATAGAGGCAGGAATAAACTCCACACACTTTCAAGTGAAAACCCCACAGCTAACAAAGTGTTAGTTAACTAAAGGCACTACACCCTATCAAATGCCTTGTCAACATTCAGATAACCACCATTAAACCCTTCTCACTACATACCAACTGTGCTATCATTTCTGTTTTCAAAATAGAATCAAATATCACTGTTCCTATGACAAATCCACTTTAGTCTAAATGTATTAATACACCATACAGACTGCTGAAATAGCCACAAACAATTTATAATCGGGTTAAAAAATAAATCGGTCCAAACGATGAGGGCAAAGTCCCCATCTTTCCAATCTTTCATAACAATGCCACAATTAACTGCCTTTTTCCATGGAGATCGGACGTCCCCTGCCTGAATTACAATTTAGAGGACATAGGTTCATAGGTTCATACTAGGCTATCTGCCCTAGGGCATTTATAAGCCTAGCCAGAATATGTTTGGCTTTCGCCACCCATTTTAAATTTATTTTGCTATGCCCTTTTTCGAGGTTAGTATACTGTGCCTCTGTCTAACAGTGACACAGAAGTGATACCCGGGGTAAACCTACGATCTCCCATCCACTCATCAAGATTCCTCTTGAAGAGAGTCAATGAGGGACTCTGCCTAACCTGGACTGGGATTTTATTCCAGAGTGAAGGGAGCCTCTGGGTTATGAATCTGTCCCTCCAGCATGTCCTATTTATTTCAGTGCTGAGGTTCAAGTCTCTCGAGTGCATAGCTCGATGGGATTTGGATTTTCTGAGGTGCAGCATGTCCATTAATTCCGGGTTGGACACGGCTTTATACGTCAGGCACAGTTCGCCTCTGAACAGGTGGTATGCCACTGAGTAGAGCTGGAGTTTCTTTAACCGGGCAGCATATGGCATCTGTTTGAGCCCTTTGATCCTCTTGGTGAGGTACTTTTGGGGTCTTTCCAGTTGCTGCAGGTGTCTGGTAAGGTACATCCCAAAAGGGGCATTGTACTCAATTATGGGCCTGATGAGGGATGAGTAAAGAGGCACAATGACCTCCCCTGATCTAGATGTGAATCCCTTCATGATTAGGTGGGCTATATAAAATGTTTTTCTAACCACTTTGGCCACGTGGTTGTCAAATGAGAGATTGCTATCAACTTGGGTCCCCAGGTCCCTAATTACTTCTTCTGTACTTAATGGATTACCACCTATGTGGTAATTTGTGGGCACTATGTTTTTGCCAAAGGGGATGGCTATACACTTTTTGGCATTTAGCTTGAGGCCATGGCTCCGGCACCAGTTGTCTGTTTCTATGAGGCCCTTTTGGAGGATGCTTGTGTCGGCTGGAGAGTCGATTATGGCGCCCAGTTTGCAGTCATCTGTGAACTTGGTCAGCCACAGTCCTTCCGTGTTGGCCTGTACCTCCGAGAAATATATACCGAACAAGAGAGGTCCCAGGACTGAGCCTTGTGGGACACCACTTGTAACTGGTTTAGAGTCTGACATGGCTCCAGCAATTCTAACCATGTGGGTTCTGTCCTTGTGACATAGGGGTTTATATTTAAGCTGGTGAGCTTATCTATAATGCCCAAGTGGGGTATTGTATCGAAGGCTTTTGCGAGGTCCAGGTAGGCTGTGTGGACCACCTTCCCCTCGTCAATGGCCTTGGTGACTGTTTCAAAGAAATCAACCAGGTTTAAGAGGCAGGATCTGCCCGTAACAAAGCCGAACTGGGTAGGATCCAGTGTCTGTAGGTCCTCAATATCTTTATTTATGAGGTCCATGATGATCCTTTCCATAGCTTTGCAGACCAAGCTAGTCAGGCTTATGGGGCGATAGTTTCCAGGATCCGTTGAGGGACCACTGTTGCTGTACGCCACTCTTTGGGCACATATCCTGTAGTAAGGTTGAGATTGAACAGTAGTTTTATGTTTGGGTTTAGCTCTTCTTGGAGTTCATGTAGGACGCAGCCCGGGACACCATCTGGTCCCATTGATGCTGTGTTTTTGCTTTGGAGAGGGCGGCTCTTACCTGAGCAGCTGAGATGTCAGGGGGCAGCACTCTGCTGGGATAGATATTTGCCCTTTTGGTGGGGAGGGGGGGGAGTTTGCGCTGAACCTGTCAGCTAGGATGTTGGCAATGTCTGTGGGTTTGGTGTATTTTTTGTCATTTTGGACTAATTCTGAGCATATCTGGGAATTATCACCCAGGTTCCTAACATAACTAAAGAAAGCCTTGTGATTATCCTTAGTGTCCTGTGCAATTTTTCTCTCGAAGCTGGCCTTAGACAATTTTGTGTGTGCCCGTAGTTTTTTGCTAATACTGATCAGTGATGCCTTCCCTTTTTGGGATTTTGCTCTATCATTTAGTAGCTTCCTCCTTCTATTGTATAGTTTGTTTATGGCTGGGGTCCACCAGACAGGATGTCTGCCTTTGGAGGATTGGGTCTTGGTTTTATTTGGGATCGCATGATCCATGCATTCCTGAAGGTGTTCATAGAATGCGTTTATAAAGGATTCTGCGGTCTGGGACGTATTTTCCACAGGCCCGGGGGCTTTGAAAGATTCCACCTCAGTTTTGAGGAGTGTGAAATTTGCTTTAGAGAAGTTTTTCACTGTGGTTTTCTGGGCAGGGGTTGGGGTCGGGATGTGAATATCCAGTGAGATTAGTTTATGGTCTGATCTTACCAGTGAGGGATACACTTCTTAGCATTTGAGTTTATAAATTCTAGGAACCTTTGGGCTAGGGTGTTGGAGCTAGAGTAATGCTCCCAGTCTATGTTTGGGTAGTTGAAGTCGCCCAATATAATGGTGTTTGGAGAGACCTTCATATTTTCCAGTGTTCTCAGGAAGGCCGAGTGGGGTTCCTGGGTTTGGGAGGGTGGTCTGTAGCAGGCTATAAACTGGAAGGCAGTTTTACCCACTGTTAGTTGCACATGGATAGTCTCTGATGCTTCGTGCTTTGCCACCAGCCTGGAGGTGTGGGTATCTTTGAATATCGATACTCCCCCTCCTTTTTTGGTTCAGTCCAAGTTTTGGGGCCAGAAAGCATGGTATGAGGTATAACCTGGTAGTGCTGGGGTGCTCTCGGGAGCCCTGAACCAGGTTTCTGTTACTGCACAGATATCGATGTTCTCCATGCTAAGGAGAGTTTCGAGTGTGTGCATCTTGAGGTTTAGACTTCTGGCGTTGAGTAGCATTACTCTTAGTTTCTTATCCCTTGTGATACCTATGGAGGTGGGTTTGTCTTTTGAGCCTTGCCTAAAAAAGGCACTATGGGGGTAGCAAGAGCCTTTGCCAATATCCGAAAGCCCAGGGGTGACAGGTGCAAGCCGTCCTTAGCGAAGCATCGTGGCTTGTCGAGCATATCATCCCAAGCTGACAGGCTTGGGACAAGGACTTTTTTTCTTTATATATTCTCTGAACTTCTGTCAGAATGCCATCATTTTGTAGATTTCATCACCAGCTTTTCCTACAGTGATCAAAAACTCCTAATCAACCAAGCTGCCTATTCTCAGAATTTTTATTTAACTGTAATCCACATTAATAGTTTTCTGTTTCTTCCCCACATAGCCACAGCATGTTTGTGAATTGTAAACGTTTGTAAACAGTACAAGATCCTTTATCCTGCTTACTGCTGTTGCTTTAGTCATGCCACCAAGGTCCTATGGTAGCAGAACTGAAAAAATACTATCCCTTCAAATCTCAGTATAAAAGCATTCGTTACATTTCATTTCCTCCATAAGGTTTTGCATTGCCTTCTAAAATTCTCTAGTCCCCTCCAATATGTCCTGATCTTCCTTTACCTGTCTCCTTTAATTACACAAACCTTCATTTTTTCCACAAATATTGTCTGTATGCAGTTTAACAGTGACCTGCATATCATTTTTAAATTTATGCCATGTTGCAATGGTTCTTGAGGTAACTCCGAAAACTCTCTAAGATTTTATGCAAGATTTCCTTAAAAATGCAACAAAAGGTTCCGTTTTCAGCTCTGCTGCCATAAAATGCCAGTGTTGCTCCATATACTCCCTGTTGGTAATAGTGAACAAACACTGCCAGGTGTGTAGAAAAGTGAATGTGATGGATTGTAACCAGCTTTACCAAATAATGAATTTGAAAGAATAATGTGAAAACTGACATCTGCTGTTTGGTATCATAACGTGTGTGAGGCCTATTGTTTTGACATGTCTGCCCAGGCAGTTTAGCAGCATGGGCTTATCTCATCTAAGTTTAGAATTGTATTCCAGTCTGCAATGAACAGGGATATTCCTTCACTCAATTCTTTCAGACCACTCATGCTAGGTCTAAAAATTCTACTGTGGAGTCCCAAGCGGCATATAAACATTAGTCACCCTTCTCATTATGAAGTAACATTTCATACCAGCATAATTGTGCTCATTAGTGTCCACACTCTCAAAAAGCTAGTTACTAGAACCAAATGTATTTTCCCCTCTTCTGGGCCCCCAATCAGACCAATAACCTTTCAGTAAAGCAACACACACTTGCAAGGCTACTACCTATTGTAACTAATCCATTATGCATTATAACTTAGATTAGTCAGACCATTTGCATTTCAAGAAGTCAAACTCATGCTTTCTCATACATATTGACTCCCCACACATACCATGCATGTAAACATACTAATAGTATTCACTGTGGTCCAAAATTCGCGTATAAGTATACACACTAAAACAAAAATAAAATATTTTAACTCTTCAGAACTTATACAGTGTTATGGGTCCCCATGTACTTGCTATAAGAAATAGCATTCTGGCAGATGTCAGATTTCCGATCGGTTTTCCTTTCCAGTGGCTTCCAGTTATTTATAGAGATCACCTTGCGAGACAGCAGTCAACAGTACTAAATTACATTTAATAGCACTGCAACTTGCTGACATACTTTCATAACATCACATAAAATATGAAACTGCTGGCATTTGTCACTTTGAATGTACAGGTAGACGTTCATCTGAAAATATGAGGTTTGTCTTGGGAAAAAAACTGTAACATCATCCAGCCTGTTCTATACCAAATTCCATTTATTTCCAGCAGTTCACTTGATTTCAGTCTTCAAGCTTTTAGAAATGATGGGCAAACTCAATGCATTTTTCATATAATCTCATCTTCAAACTAGACCCTCATAGAAGAGAAGAGGGAAAAAAGGAACTATCATTCAATAAACGTAGTGATTAACCATTTCAAAGTCAATGTGCTCTTTAATGTTCAGTCCAGCACAAAAGGTTACCCTTATGGGTTGAGCAAATCATGACAATTTTTGCTTTTCTGACAGCCTGGATCCAACTATCAGAATCGCTCCTAGTGCACCAGTCTTTCACACCACCTTTAAGCAAATCCACCACTTGGTTTTCTGGGTTGCTGAAGTCCACTGACGAACTTTTACCCTACCCGTCTCATCTTGTCTTCTAGGATTGTTCACTCTAATCACCAGAAGTGCCACCTGCAAATCATAACAATTATTAAAAATCATTTGAATTCATAAGAAATGTCAGCCATTGTGCATGACATTTCTTCACTGGCAGCACAAACTGCACCCTTCGATGTATCTGCAGACTGTAGTTATTTTGAAAATCAGTCTTTTGCTCCCAGTTTGATGCAACTTGTTAGTAAACCACACATGTCAGCAATTGGTGTTTAACCTTAAATAAATTGATTTTCTCTTGTTCTTTTAGGTCAAAACATCATCTGCGGCCTTTAAATTATCGAAGTCGTATGTGATCCAGTCTATTCAGCAAATTCATGTCCCCCAGTCATCTCCTTAGGATATTAAAATATTCTTCCACTGAGCTGTATTTTCATAAGTTTTAATTAAATAAATTGATTTTCACCTGTACTTCTAGGTCAAAACATCATCTGCGGCCTTTAAATTATCGAAGTCATATGTGATCGAGTCTATTCAGCAAATTTATGTCCCACAGTCACCTCCTTAGGATATTCAAATATTCTTCCACTGAGCTGTATTTTCATAAGTTTTAATTAAATAAATTGATTTTCACCTGTACTTCTAGGTCAAAACATCATACATCATCTGCGGCCTTTAAATTATCGAAGTCATATGTGATCCAGTCTATTCAGCAAATTTATGTCCCACAGTCACCTCCTTAGGATATTCAAATATTCTTCCACTGAGCTGTATTTTCATAAGTTTTAATTTTTCTCTTTCAACCTCTTAACTTCTGACTGCAGATTAATATTTTCAACTTTCCAAGCCTCATGCCAAGACAGCACCTGCATGCCAAGACAGCACCTGCAAGCTTATGACCATCATTTCCAGATGTCATTCATTCTTCAGAGTTATAAAATTATTTGTTTTTTTTTCTTTAATCTCACTGAATTCCACTAGCAGTTCCTTCCACGGTGTAGACTTACTAGTGTCAAACCATTTACAGGAATGTTATCCTGTTTCACGGCCTCTTCGTTGACTGTACTGTCTACTAAGCCAATATCCTATTTGTAATTTGCCCATTTTGGAGTCTGTTGAGTATTTTTCCAAGTTTCATCTTGAAATCCACATTTTCCACACACCTAGGGCACACTCCTTTAGAGTCAGCAGAAGAGTACTGTTGTATTACATATCAAAGAAACCTGCTAAACATCAGCCCATATGTCCACAGCTTCACCTGAAAGTCAATGAATATTTTTATTGCATCATTTGCTCAAAGAAGAAATGCCTACCCATACTGTTGTGCTTGGTTGGCTCCTCCATCACCCTCTGTTGTTGGATCTCCCCATAACTCTCATCCTTAGTGCAAAAATTCTGGACAAAATCAAAAATAATGGGGGGGGGCAAAGGCTCAAAATCTGTTATAAACATAGAAAATTGCTACCGTAACAGGTTTTGCATTCGCTTGCATTTTCTGAAAGATATGAAATCTGAAACTGAAATGTCTCTCATTAAATTACTTCAATCTGTGGTGATTTCCTTGCAAACCATTTTTTTACGAGGAGCAGTCTAAACAATGTGGGGCAAAATTCTGTACTGTTGAGAGCTATGGAGCTTCCCTGTAAGTTGGGTCAGGGTATTATTTTTTGATTACTTTTAATCAGTGTAAATGTTAAGCCTTCATTACATTTTCCAAACTTACAGGAGGTGTATTCAGTGAGTAGTTAGGGTGAAATTTACAGGCTTAAGGGATATGTTAAATTTGTAAGCAGTGCATTTCATGGCATGAGCTAGCATGGGGCACATGTTCCAACACAAAAATACAAAAGTGGAATAAAAAAAACAATTGTAACCTTATCACTGAGAGGGTCAAATAATACAATAAGAACATACATGTTAATTTCAATTTTGTAGTACTGCTTTTTGGAAGGAATGTTCTCCATATAGATGTTTCTGCCTATAGTGGCACTCTAAGTAAATATATTCACATTTATCCATGTTAGATTATGCCTCACTCTAATAAGTCATCAGTGTGACAAACTATGAACAATCATGCTCGAGAAAGAATTTTTTGTGGGTGTTGGGGGGGGGGGTCTGTATTAGACACTGTTTAGCAGAAAGTTTTTCTTGACCAAGAAAAGGATGTAGAACAGCATCCCCATGGGTGTTGTGCTCTGGTTCATTCTTTTTGACCAGGATGTTTACAGCAGTGGTGGTGGTCCTTAGTTTAGCCAGCATTACTTATGTCTTCACCAGGTGGATTGGTGGCCCGCTGACCCTTTTCAACCTTGGCCAGTGATAGTGAAAGCTGTATATTTTTAAAAAGCATTCATTTTGCATTAAAAAAAGTTGTATATTTGCCATAAAATTCCACCTGTATTGCTGATGTTTAATTTCTTCTCGCATATGGGTTTGGATCCAATCCATCGGATCGACTTGGCCATTATTAAGCTCATGGCAACCAAAAAGCTCTTGGACACCTCCCCTTTACCCACAGTGCACCTCTCCCTGTTACCACAGATCTTGTTTGCTTAAGATTATTTCCAGACGGAAAATATAGAGAACAATTTTATATGAAAAAGCTA
Organism: Protopterus annectens; assembly: GCF_019279795.1. Classification (NCBI taxonomy): domain Eukaryota; kingdom Metazoa; phylum Chordata; order Ceratodontiformes; family Protopteridae; genus Protopterus; species Protopterus annectens. The sequence goes on along the minus strand of NC_056745.1, from coordinate 1,155,316,197 downwards.
CAAGGAAACAATTTCTGGAGTATGGAGAAGATAACATGAGCAATTAATAATGCTTCCTGTTTTACCAGAAACAAAAGGTTTGGGGCTTGGAGGAAGGTTGTGAGGAAAAATTAAAAATTGGCAGTACAGATGGAATGTTATGGTAAGTACATAACTTCTTTATCTGATATTGTCAATTTTTCATTTTATCCTCACATATGGCCCCTAGCTTACCTTTACTATGGTTGAACTCATGGAAGAATGTTCCTCAGAACCATCGACCCAAAGGAGGCCTTTCCCCTGAAGACCAAATCCAACTTGTAATGAGTGATAAAGGTATGATGATTTGCCCAAGTGGCCGCTTCACAAATTTCGTTCATGAATGTATTAGTCTGAAAAACTGTTGGGTGACCAATGGCCCTGGTTGAATGAGCTCATACAGGTCTGGAAAGATCTACACCCTATTTGGTGTAGACGAAAGCCATGCAGTCAGCCATTGTGCTAAAGGAACCTTGGACCCTGGTAGGCCCTTCCTAAGGCCTCAGAAGGAAATGAACAATTGATCTGCCTTCCTAAATTCTTTTGTCCTGTGCAGATAAAAACGTAATTGCCTATGGACATTCAGCAAATGCAGTATGTATTCACCTTTATTAGTGAAGTTTGGAAAGAAAACGTGCAAATTAATGGTTTGATTGATATTAGTCTCAAAATCAACTTTAGGTCAAAAGGAAGGGTTGGTGCACAAAGAAACCCTGTCTTTATGGAAAATCAGGTAAGGAGGTTGGGAAGGTAAGGCCTGAATTTCTGATATTCTTCTTGCTGATGTAATGGCTACTAGGAATATGGTCTTTCAAAACAAAAAAAATATATCGTATGTCACTGAAGGTGCAAAAGGGGGTTGGACGATAAGATGCAGCACCAAGTTTAGGTCCCATGGAGGAGAGGGATCCTTGTGTGGTGGGCTTAGTAAAAAAGTCCCTTTCAAGAAGGCCTTGCAAAGCTTGGTGGAAATTAGTGACAAGTTATCCTTCCCAATGTGAAAAACAGAAGCAGCTGCTAATTGCAGTTTAATTGTACAGGCAGCAGCTCCACTGTCAAAGAGGTGAGCCAAAAATTCAAGGATGGAGTGACTGTGAATGTATCTAAATCATGTTGCTGAGCTCAAATTACAAACATCTTCAATTTGCTCCTATACAGCTTTTGAGTGGATGACTTATGGGGTGATATCAAAATACATTGAACTGGGGAGGAGCGCATAGGTAGCCTGGCAATAAATGGAACTGGAATAACCAAGCCGTCAGCTTGAGGTTGGAAAGATTGGGATGATTTATTCCTATCAGGTGTGACAGAAGTTCTCGAGTGAGTTCCAGAATCTAGGGTTTTTCTCGCAAGTGAGGCCAAAGCAAGGTAAACTACATTTGCTGAGGCCAAAATGGAGCAATGAGGATTACTGTTATCTTCACTCTGTTTGCTTTCTGGAGAAATTTGGGAATCAAGGAGGTAGGGGGAAAGGCGTACAGGAGACAGGGAGGCCAATCGTGTATGAGAGCATCCCTCTGGGATTCCCCTGTTCGGGGGATCAGGGTAAAGTAGCTGCTGCATTTTTTGTTTAGAGGGGATGCAAAGAGGTCGCAGCAAGTTTGGCCCCCTCTGCGGAAAAGTTCTTCCGCTACTTTATGGTTGAGGGATCGCTCGTGAGACATGAGAATGGAGATCTCAACTTGTCCAAAATCACGTTGGACTTTGCCAGAATGTGGGTTGCTCCAAGAAGGCGGTTGGATGAGATTGCCCATTGCCACACACTGAGCACTTCTCGACATGGGTTATGACCTGGTTCCTCCTTGCTTGTTTATGTGCCAGACCACACTGACATGTCTGAATCTCCTCTGTTCCCAGAGGAAGAGGAGCCAGAAAGGCCTACAACTTTAGGAGCACTGCCCTTATCTCCAGGATGTTTGTGTAAATTGGCCTTGTGGGGAGACCATCTTCCCCAGATAATGCCCCCCACCCTATCTGGGAAGCATCTGTGGTCACAGTGGCCTGAGTTTGAGGGGGAACAAAGGGTCGGCCTTGCATTATCCAATCTGAATGAATCCACCATGGTAGTGCTGTTCTGCAGGTGTCCGTAATGGGTATATGTTAAGACATCAGTCGATGGATAATCGACTACTGTGCAGCCAGAAGCCATCGTAGTATTCGCATGTAGAATCTTGCCAGCAGTACCAAGACTATAGCTGTGGCCATTGTGCCTAGAGCCTGTAACACATACCAGGTGGCTATCTTCTTGTTCTGGAGTAGTTTGTGTTTGGCGCCTGATTGTTAGCACTTGGAGTGCGGAAGTCTTACAATCATCTGAGTCATTTTCAAAATTGCTCCAATAAACTCCAGTGTTTGAGGAGGGTCCAAGTGTGACTTTTTGTAATTTATGGTTATACCTACCTCTGTATTTGGATAAGAGTCTCTTGTTCGAATAAGTAGGTGTCTGGTTCGGAAAGAAATGAGGCAGTCATCCAAGTAGGGAAAAACCTGGAATCCTTGTCTCAAGTGAGCAACTGCCATGCATTTGGTGAACACCCTGGGGGCTGTAGTGAGACCAAAGGGCAGCGCTCTGAACTGGTAATGATTGGCTCCCAGCCAGAAGCATAAGTACCTTCTGGATAGTCTGTCCATTGTTGCGTGGTAGTACACACCCTGAAGGTCTGTGGAGCACATCCAGTTCCAAGAAAGGAAGTATGGACTGCACTGTGACTGTTCAGAACTTGTGGCATCAAACTGACTTGTTTAGACTGCGGAGATCCAGAATTGGTCTCCAGTCCCCTGTTTTCTTTGGCACTAATAATAACCTTGATTACGTTCTGAATCCTCTTTGTTTTTGTCTGGAGGGACCTCTTGGAGGACTCTCTTGTCCAGCAGTTCCTGAATTTGAGTAACTGCTTGATCCCTTTGTCAGGGTGGGACGTCCGAGATTTTTCTGTTTTGGGGGGGAGCTGGTCATGTAAAAAGGGGATTAGATAACCTTTAGCTATTATCCTGTGCACCCATATGTTGGTGGTTATTCTTAGCCAGGCTCTTCATTGCAGGGATAGTTGACCCACAGTTGCCTCCAGAGATGGACAGTTGGGCCTCCTTTCAGGAGTGCTGGAAGGGTTTCCCAAAGAAAGGTTTTCCGGACCCTTGGTTCTACGGGCCTCCTCTGCTGCAAGCGTCGTGTCTTCCAGAATTGTTCCCTCCTCTGCCAATAGGGGAACTCTCTCCACATGTTTCCTAGTAAGACCCTTGTGATTTCTTAAACCTCATCTTACCACCACCTCTCCGATACTTAGGGTAAAGTCTCTGAGGGGTGAAAGAATGTATTCCCACAGCACAGAGGGTCTTGCCTTCATTCTCACACCTGGATAAAGCATCTTTGACCTTGGGACCGAAAAGGGATGTGCTGTAAAATAGAGCATTGATGAGCAAAGCCTTAAAACTCTCAACAAAGTCACACAGGTGCATTCAGGTATGCCTCATCGATATGCCGGAACCTGCCACTCTAGTCGTTCCTTTGGCTACATGAGCGATGAGCCTCCCGGAGGAGTATGCTACAGAATGCGGGATTGCCAGCTGGGAAGCAAACTTCTCTCGGACTCCCTCAGCTACGACTCCTCAAAGGTATCTGAAACCTCCTTGATCAGATCCCTCTGCAACCTGGTGATATCAGAAAGGTAATTCAGAGATCATAGGGCAAATGTTGCTGAAGGAAAGACTCGCTTCCTGCATCTGTCAATCATCCTGGAGTCCTTGTGAGGAGGATGAATAGTGGAACTCTCCTCCAATAGTTCTTTTTTGTTAGCTGCCACCACAACCATAGCATCTACTGTGACTCGTTTTGTCCAAAGAAATCTTTGTCAGCTGGTGCAGTGATTATCTTGTTTGGGCTCTGGGGGTTTGGCTCGATGGAATCTAGGCTCTCCCACACCTGCCAAGAGATCAATTCTATGAGCTCCTCATCAGCGGGCAGAATGACCCAGGAGGTCGACTGTCATGATCCAAAGGCTGCCAGGTACACTGACTCCTCAGGCAAAGGATTACTAGACTGCCAACCACCTCTGTTTTAAAATCTCCAAGATGTCCCCAAAGGAAACATCCCCGGGAGGTGACCGTGGAGATCCTTCTCCCTCATTCGAGGTCAGTGTCTTCTTTGGCTGACTACTGTGGAGTCCAAATGCTTCATCTTGGAGGTAGTCTTCTGAGAGGCCTCCTCAGTGGGATACTCTGAGGGGCCTCCTCAGTGGGATACTCTCGGGGGGGTATCAGATGAGGCAGGAGTACCCCAATGGGTATCCTGGGGCTTAAGGTCTCACTGTCCCTGTGGAATGTCCTGGTCAGAAAATGTACGCAGGGGGGGCATAGATGGGGATGAGTATCCAAGGGGGGAGGTGACTACCTAGTTGCAGAGGCAGCTATAGCCCTCTTCAGAGCCCCAAAAGCTGACTGCTCCTGAGTGGAGAGGAGTCGGTCTCTGACAAGCCATGCTTGCGGGAGGGAGTCCTCTCCAGCTCCGAAGACAAGTTGCCCGGGGTTGAAGCCAGCGCTGAGCTCAGCCGCACAGAAGCCCTGAGGTGCATAGACTTCTCAGAAGGTCTGGGATTTTACCGCACCTGTGGTCCGCCAGACTCGCTATGGCTCCGAGAGCTGTCCAGTTCTAAGAAGGATGAAGAACTCTGAGCAAAGGTCCAGTCCAAAGAAGAAGAAATCTTATTGGATCCAAGCTGGAAGTTACCAGGCGTATCATAACTGAGAACTCTAAGGCTTGTTCTGAAGTCAGAGGTGGGTCTGGATGGCTTGGATAGACATTGGACCATTTGAGTCGAAGCCGAGTAAGACTTGGTAATGCCCTGCACCCACAAAATTTTTTGGACCATCCATTCCATGTCCTCTTCATAAGGCTTCTGGTAGAAAGGGAAGAGTACACTGAAGGAGATTTCGGTCTGCTTAGAAATGGAGACTACCCTGAAAAAGACACAGGGTCTACAGATGGGGAGTACTGAGTACTAGACATGGAGGCAATGGGTTTAAAAGGGCTGGAGGTTGGATATGACTGCAATGGCTCTGACCTTTTCATGAGTAGAGAGGCTTGGAGCCAAAAAAGTTGGATCTGAGGAAGAAGTACTCCGGGCCGAAGGCTTAAATCGAATCACTGAGTTAGCAGATTTGGAAGACTTAGATCTGAGATCCAAGGGATCTGTTGGAGCGGAGGAAGGCCTCTTCTTCCCTTTATCCAAACTTTTTGAGGAAGAAGGAGCTGGGCTCAAATGAGATGATCTATATTTAGTCACAGATTTAGGGTCACCACCAGAAATGGCCTTACCAAAAGCTGATGGTAACAAGCCTCTCAAAATAAGTTTATTTTTCCTTTCAACCAGCTTTCGATGGTTGGAGTGGCAAGTACCACAGTCTTCCTGTAGATGGGGAGCCCAAGCAGCAAATACACAAGGTGTGCAAGTCACTGTACAGAATTATTTGACTGCACTTAATACACTCTTTAAAGTCTGCAGGCTTATCTTACTTCTCAGCCATTGAAAGGATAAAAGAATGGCTGAGAACACAACACACACACACGCAAATGAGGTGAATCCTCGGATAAAAAGAAGAGTATAAAAACAGTAAAAAGGGAAACTTTTGTTAAAGATATAGGGAGGAGAGAAGCTACGAATAATAGTAGTGAAGATACAACTAAGGGTATACGGGAAGGAAAGGACAGAAAAGTAACCTAATAAAAAAACGGTTACTGTGGGGAAAAGAAGACTGAGTATGAAAAGGAGGGAGGAAAGGAACTAATTGCACTATACAGAAAAAAAAGAAATTAGCCAAGATTTTTAAGAAAATATAGAAATCTCACCCGACTGTCCAAGAGCAAAAAGGTTTAGGTCATGTCATGAAGTGGCAAACGAGATCTGGGGTAACAGAGAGGGGTGCACTGTTGGTAAGGGGGAGGTGTCTAAGAGTTTATTGGTTGCTACCAGCTTAGTAATGGCAGAGTCAGATCTGAACCCCACATGTAAGGATGAAATGAAAAATTGACAATATCATATCATAGCTTTTACACTGTCTGCATGCAACGAGTATTGCCATTATATATCTTTATGTACATTAACTATATACTGTAGCTTGTAGAGCTCACATAAAAATGCTACCTAGATGTTGGTTTCTACAGTGATTTTCATTTCACATTTTTCTGTTTTACCAGTGTTAGACCAATACCATTAGCCAATTTTTGACTGTAGAGTTGCTGTGAATTATACCCAGGTGACATCCCCTTTTTACTGTTTGGAGGTGTAATCTGTACTAAGAATCATACTTGCATACATTATAAATGTTGTATATCCTCATCTCTCTCTATATCTCTCTCTCTCTCTCTATATATATATATATATATATATATATATATATATATATATATATACACACACACGTATATAAATATATATAAGTATATAAATATATATACGAATATATAAATATATATACATGTATATATACACATACATATATATATATATATGTAAAACTACTGATAAAGACGGACAATACTACAGTCATGTGGTACATAAACAGGCAGGGAGGCACACATTCCTACCCCCTCTGCAGACAAGCATTGACCTTGTGGGACACAGCATTGACTTATCAAGTTCACCTGCAAGCACAGTTCTTGCCAAGAAAAATAAATACTCTGGCAGACTAACTAAGCAGAAACCTCATGGATTCTTACAAGTCTTCAGCGTGATAACAAGGAAATGGGGATGCCCAGACATAGATCTATTTGCCTCCCCTCACAACTGCCAATTACAGAGATTCTGCACAAGGATTTATCACAAGCAAGCATGGAAAGTGGATGCCCTATCCTTCAGCTGGAAAAATCTAACAGTATATGCCTTTCCTCCACTGCCTCTCCTTCCCAAGGTATTCCTAAAGGTCAGACAAGAGAAGCCAAAAATTATACTGATTGCCCCAGACTGGCCACGCCAGCACTGGTACCTAATCCTAAAGAGCTTGTCTCAAGGTCCAGCATGGACATTGCCTCAAACTTCTCACTTACTGACCCAACAAAACAATCAGATTCTGCACTGCCAACTCAGGACCCTAAATCTGGCAGCATGGCGGATAATGTAGCCAATCAGAACACTCCTCTTTCAAAAGCTGTTATGGATGTTATTTTGGAGGCCCAGTACCAGAAAGTCTTATGCAGAAAAATGGAAGAGATTCTGTGCTTGGAACCAGGAACAAGGCATTGACACACATGTACCAAATTTTCCTCAGATTTTACAATACTTAACTGAGATGCTGGCAAAGGCCTTTCCTTTTCATCAATTAAGGTTCATGCCTCTGCCATTTCAGCCCATTACAATACGAAACCCACCTATCTTTTCTCATCCTTTAATAAGGCAGTACCTCAGAGGGGGCAAAAACATCAGGCCTCCAAGGAGAGCACCAATACCTGCATGGGACCTCAATTATGTCTTGGAAAAACTCACACTGCCTCCTTTTGAGCCAGCCTCGACAGCCGATATAAAATTTTTATCCTGGAAAACAGCTCTGCTCCTAGCAATAACCTCTGCAAGACGAGTCTCGGAGTTACAGGCACTCATGGCTGTGGAACCTTTTATCATTTTTCATCCAGACAGGGTTTCTCTGAGGACAAACCCTACATTTATGCGTAAGGTGGTGTGCAGTGTGGCCCTTAACCAAACCATTCACTTGCCTACCTTTTATCCAAACCCACAGAACAAGGGCGAGAGACTTCTGCATTCTTTGGACATAGACAGACAGCTATGCTTCTACTTGGATAGAACTAAAGCTTTAATAAAGATTGAGCAACTTTTAGTGGCATATGCTGCAGGATCACAAGGAAAGGCTATCTCAAAACAGACTATTTCTAAATGGATAGGTCATTGCATTTGTTTCTGCTACTCACAGCATGGCAAATCAGTGCCTAAGGACATTAGGCCACATTCTACCAGAGCAGCGGCCACTTCAGCAGCCTTCCTCAGAGGAGTACCAACCAAAGACATTTTAGAGGCTGCAACTAGGAGTTCAGTGCACACTTTTACAAAGCATTACCACTTACCTCTCTACTCTAAATCCAGAGCAGGCTTTGCCACTGCAGTTCTGCAGGACCTCATAGCCTCTCCTAATCCTATTTATCCCAGCCACCCATCCTCAGCTTTGGGATTCAACCCAAGAGTAATGACTGCAACAGTGAAATACGATGAACATAGAACAGTTGTGTACCTACATAAATGTAGATGTTCGAGTGTATTCACTGTTGCAGTCCAGGTTACCCTCCCACCGTCACCTTTCATTTGCTGGGTCTTATCTGTACTTCTCTATTCTATACAACCTATGTGGTGTATTTGCTTGTAGAGGAAGGAAATTTTTACTTTAGTGCATGCATGTTTATTGGCATAATCTATTTAGCCTACCCCTTTGGGGGCACCTGACATCTGGGGCAAGAAAAACTGAAGAAAATGGTGTCTGCTGCATCTTTTATACCCCTGGCGCACTGATGTCAGGGAAGAGGCGACAGAAACCGACTCTGGACCAGGACTTTGGAATTCAGGCCGACTGCGGGTAGCCTGCCAGCAGGATAACCCAAGAGTAATGACTGCAACAGTGAATACACTCGAACATCTACATTTATGTTAGTTACACAACTGTACTTTTTTGCAACTCCAGACTCTGTTCCTCTTCCAGCCTGAGATCTCAGCCTGATCTAAAAAAGTTGTCTGTGAGGTCGTTCCCATCTTAAATAGCCAACCGATATTTAAAGTGTGCTACTTTGAACTGTAACCGTAACATACTATCTGGATGTCTCAAGTATGATGCCAGATTTGGAATCCTTGACCCTAGATGTTCATAAATGAATCACTGATGCAGTGGCTTAGGCTATATGGGTTCATCCTGCTCCTGCATCAGCCAGCTTCTCAAAACTCTGAGCAACATTCCTGAGTTCCACGTGCCAGGAGCATACAGGGTGCTCTGTATAAAATGCAGGTGGAAAGCAAAAAGCTTCAGAGTTTTTTTTATTTTTAATTTTGCAGTCAAAGCAACTGTTTCTTCACAGTCCCTGTTGCCTGAAGAAAAAATTCTATTTCTTGACAAGTATTCTTTGTCTGTGCTTGGGAAGCAGAAGTACTGAACAGCCATTTACCTGCCAAGATGTGTATCGGTACTGGGTGATTCAGTGAACCCTTTGCAAGGGAAAAATTTGTTTAATGACTAAAAACCTTGAGTTTAGTTTGTTGTGGAAGGGAGAATGTGCTTGTATAGGACATGTTATGGTACACCTACCTAAGATCTCTGTCCTTGCTTGTACTGTTTTCTGATACCAACTCTTGGCTTACCCATGGATCAGCTGTGCCCGTTTCTGTGGTATTATCTTCCCCAGCAGATAAAATGGAAAAAAAAAATTCAAAGGAGTCTTCTAAAATTTGTCCATCTCCTTCATTGATTCTACTGTGGTAGTTTGTTCCTCAGACCACCCATAATCTTCCATAGTCGTATAGGTGTAGCTTATGCAGCCATGTCCTCTACAGCTGTGGAGAACTCCAAGGTAGGCTAGGGAGAACCATTTTTGTTTGCAGGTGAAGGATCTTCACTTTGCTGTTAGTGAACTATGGAGGGGAGGATTATTGTACTTAAAGGGACAAGCCTTATGTTGAGGGACACTGTGCTTGATAAGCAAACATTCAGCATCCTGTCTCCATATTTATGGAAAGGAATGATTTACTGGGTTTTACTAAGCAGCTGACTTCTGCCATTTCATGGCCAGATCAAACCACAGGCAAACAAAGTAATATGGTTTCTTCCCATTCTGACAGAAGTTTCCAGTCAGAGAAAAGTACAGTTGTGTAAAATCTTACCATAATGGTAGATGTCCTTCTCTTCATGGTTGCAGTATTCATTACATTAGGGATCCTGTACCAAGGGCAGCCTGATGTCCGGCCAGTATACCAATGCCTTTTTGTTGCTTTAAGTTATATGCTGTATGTCACACATATGCACCTTGGGTAGCACAGGGCATAAAGGTGACTTCTGGATGTAACATCCTCAGAACTGAGAACCCCAATAGGAGCACAGTCCAAGGAAAAGAAAAGGTAATCAGTACATCCATAAGAGAAATGAACGAAGAGGTGGAGGGAGAGAGAGAATACTGCAACAGTGAAGATAAGAACATATCTACCATTATGCTTAGATTTTACACAACTGTACCATGTCCTTCCAATTTACTGTTGCAGTATTCATTACATTAGGGAGAGTGTCAATGCTCAAGAAGACACCTGTAAAGAGGAAGGACCAGCAGAGCCCTCTAGGATGCCATGAAGGATGGTCATAGCAAAACCAGCTCTAGCTCTGAAGATTCCGTCCAACTTGCAGTGCTTGGTAAATGTATGCACAGAAGTCCAGGTAGCTGCCTCAAGAATAGCGTTAGTATCCAAACTCTTGAAAAAAGCACCAGACAAAGCAAGCACCCTAGTAGAATAAGACTTAACAGAATAAGGAAGGCTCTTACCATGAAAGGAATAACAAAAAAGAAAACGCTTTTGAAAAAAAAAGAAATAATTCGCTTGGATACAGCTGATCCCAAGCATCTGGAATGAAAGGAAACAATGAGCTGATCAGATTTCCTAATACTCTTAGTCTTCTCCAGATAAAATCTGAGTTGTCTATGCACATCCAATGTGTGCAGCATCTTGTCACTGGCAGATTGTGGAGAAGGGAAAAAAAGTGGGCAGATTAATAGACTGATTAAGGGACAACTCATTTATCACCTTGGGCATAAAAGAGGGATTAGTACTCAAGGGCATACTGTCCTTATGAAACACCAAAAAAGGAGGGCAGGCCATAAGGGCTTGAAGCTCCATTATCCATCTGGCAGAAGTAAGGGCTAACAAAAAAAAAAAAACTCTTCCAAGAGCAGTCTTGTAAGAAAGCTGAAACTGCAGACTCAAAAGGAGCCAGAGTTTGTTTTTCCAAAACAAAATTAAGATTCCCAAGGAAGAGAAACAGGCTTCTGGGGAGGCCTAATATGAAGGACGCCTTTTAGAATTTATTTAGCCTCAAGTCTAGAAGCTAAAGGAGGAGATAAAGGCTGACAAATGGGCCTTAACAGAAGAATAAGCCAACCCAGCATTGAGCACTTTACACAGATAAGCGAGAACCAAAGGAGTATCCAGAGAAAGTGGATCCAGGTTTCAAGAAAGATACCAAACATACAACCTCTTCCATTTGGATAAATAGGATTTTCTAGTACTAGGTTTCCTAGAATCCTAAAAGACCCTAAGCACATCCTCAGAAAAAAATATGTCTCTGTGGAATCAAAATCCTATCACCCCCAAGGTCAGTTCAAGAGTGAATAGGTGGGGATGGATGAGAGTCTTTGTTCTGTGTAAGTAGGTCCACCTTATGAGGTAACGTTTGATGGCTGCCCATGGCTAAATGCAGAAGAAGAGGGAACCAGTGCTGTCTGGCCAAAAGGGAGTCGCCAGCAAGATTTTGGGAGCATCCTGTTGAATTTTAAACAGAACTTTTGGAAATAGGGAAAGCATAAAGAGACAAGCCCTTCCAAGAAAAGGATGGGGTGTCCACTTTCCAAACCAGAGGGCCTGGGACTCTGGCACAAAACAGAGGACATTGTCTATTCGGGGGGGGGGCTACATCTATTTGAGGAGTAACCCAGTGGTGGACAATGTCCCGAAACACATCCCTCTGAAGCATCCATTCATGGGATTAAGTTAACGTACTTGAGTGTCTGCCACAGTGTTTTGACCTGAGGGGAATGTAAACTGCCTGAAGAGTCCCTTTTTACTGGAGAGCAAGATCCTACACCAGGAGTGGCAACTGGCGCAGATGGTAAGACCACCCCCCCCCCCATTTGTTTACATACCACAAATCACTGTGGTATTGTCTATAAATACCTTGTGAGGTTCTGGGGGAAAACAGAGGATGAAAAGCCTGAAGTGCCAGCAGAAGAGCTCTCATCTGTTTGACATTGATGTGATCACACCCCTGCACCTTTAGGGAGCCAAATGCTTCACCCCATCCCACATCTGAAGCATCTGTGAACAGCTCTTGAGAGGAAAGAGGGGAATGAAAAGGGAGCCCTGGATTTAGAGACAACTGCTGGATCCACCAGTGAAGTTATGTCTTGAGACAAGTCAGAAAAGGAATTACAAACTGTAGGGATGCACATGTTGAAGCCAAACCGAGATGATTTTTTTTGAGCCATGGTATAGAATCGGAATTGTCTAGACATGGTAAGGCTTGTTGTCTCTAATTATGGTAGCTGCCAAAAAAGCAATTCTAGAAAATGAAAATGAAAATCTAAACCAGGTATACTAGAAGTAGCGAATATAGTAAAAGAGATGAAACTAGAATTGAGATCTTTAGAAAAAATGGGAATTGTGGGAACAATACACAAGGGGAGGAATGAGGTTTAAAAGAACCAAAACTTAAGCTATGTAATGTTTGACTGAAAACAATTGGGTACATTGTAAGTGTATAATCTTTGCCACTGGGAGTGTGTCAGTATGGTTTGTGATATAAAATGCTTGCAGCTAGGATTGTGTCAGTGTCTTTTTTTTTTCTTTTATATAAATGTAGGACTGCTTATGTTTTAAGTGATGGTTTAGTAAAGATGTTTTTTTGTTTAAAAAAAAAAGGGGGCAGGAGTTGAATAATTTATGTAATGTTGTTTAGGTCATATGATATATAGCAATATATGCAAAGCATAATGCTTGTTAATTTTAACTTGTTAATACAGTTTGATTACTTTTATGTAAATGTAAAATTGCCTGTGTCACAAATAATTCAATAAAGGTGATTTTTTTTTTAAAAGAGGGGGGGGGGGTAAAGTGCAAGTGCTCTGGATCACAGAGAGAGAAAAAAACACACGTCTGGGAGATACTAGCTGTTATCAGTACTTTGAAGGCCTTGAATCATCTCTGGTCCCCAGGGCATATATTAGTGTACACAGACAATAACACAAAGATATGGTACATAAACATAGAAGAGTATGCCAGATCATAACTTCTTTACACACTGGCTATGAGGGCCTGGGAGGTAGCAGTTCAATTAAAGCTCACTCTTCAAGTTAACATTCATTCAGAGCAAAACATTATTGTAAACAAGCTCAGCAGGACCAGAATAGATGCCAGGCATGAAACCTTCATCCTGGGGTCTTCCAAGATCTGACCTGACTGTGGGGAACACCTCAAATAGATCTGTTTGCCTGCCTTTCAACATAGACAACTATAGAAATTCTGGTCCAGGACTCCTCATGGCTGATTTTTTTTAAATTTGTATGTATGTGAGTGTACCCTTCCACTCTCTATGAAGGTTCTTCTGAAAATTCAGGACTACTTCCTAAAAACTGTAGTGGTGACTCCCTTTTTGGTGAAAAGAATAGTGTTTTTCTCCTCTCTTTAGTTTGGCCAAGGGAAATTACTACAAGCTTCCCCATAGACTAGGTTTATACACACAACACAAATGCAAGTTTGATAACCCCACTCTGCAAAATATTCAGCTAACTGCCTGGGTAATACAGTTTTTATACATTTTAGACACATTTTCTGAGGATATGAAGGAAGCCAGACAGCTGCTAGTAGAATATCAAATATGATGAGGTGGAAAAGATTATCTTGTTGGTGCCACTCATAGGTGTGTACTAGGCTAATGGCCTTGGAGACTTTACAAGCTTAGCTTATAGAAGTGCCCTGGCATCATGCCGCCCGACGTTAGTTCCCAGTGCCTCTATCAAGTAGAGCCACTATCGTGATCCCCAGGGTGAACTTTCTATTTCCAATCCACTCATCAAGATTTCTCTTGAAGAGGGCCAGTGAGGTTCTCTGCTTGACATGTATAGGAAGTCTATTCTAGAGCATGGGTAGTCTTCGGGTTATGAACCTGTCCCTCGAGCATGTTCTGTTGATTGTGGTAATGACGTTGAGGTCTCTGGAGTGTGTGGTGCGGAAGGATTGGGATTTCTTTAGATGTAGCATTTCTAACAGAGCTGGGTTAGACATGGCTTTGTAAATCAAGCAGAGATCGCCTCTTAGTAGATGATATGAGATGGAGAATAGCTGGAGTTTTTAGTCTGTCCATGTACGACACATGTTTAAGGCCTAGGATCCTCTTTGTGAGGTACTTTTGTGGCCTTTCCAGCTGCTGCATGTGTCTAGTGAGTTACATGCCAAATGAGGCATTATACTTCATGATTGGCCTAATAAGGGAAGAGTAGAGAGAAATGATGACTTCTTTCTTTCTGGATACAAAACCCTTGGTAATGAGATATGACACATAGAAGGACTTTCTTACCACAGTGGCAATGTGGTGGTCGAAGGAGGGGTTGCTGTCAACCAGTATCCCCAGATATCTTATAACCCCTTCAGTGTTCTGTGGGCTCCCATCAGTGTGGTAATTGGTGGGAACTGAGTTTTTCCCAAAGGGGATGACAACGCATTTTTTGGCATTAAGCTTAAAGCCATGGTTTTGACACCAGTCATTGGTCTCAGTGAGGCCTTTCTGTATGATTTCTACATCACATGGGGAGTTAATAATTGCTCCCAGCTTGCAGTTATCTGTGAACTCGGTCAGCCAGAGTCCCTCCATGTTGGCCTGGACGTCTGAGAAGTAGATACCAAACAGGAGAGGACACAGGACCGATCACTGTGGGACTCCACTTGTGACTGGTCGGCAGTCTGACTGGAGTCCACTACTTTCACACTGTGGGTTCTATCTGTGAGCCAGTTTGCAACCCACCTAGTGATATAGGGGTTGATTACTAGTTTGGTGAGTTTATCAGTAATTTCTGAGTAGGGAATGGTATCAAAGGCCTTGGTCAGATCGAGGTAGGCTGTATGAACTGCCTTGCCCTTATCCACAGCTCTGGTGACGGACTCAAAGAAGTCAACCAGGTTAAGCAGGCATGATCTACCTTTTACAAAACCAAATTGAGTGGGATCTAGAGTTTGGATATTCCCTGTATCCTTGTTAATTAGGTCCATGATGACGCGCTCCATAGCCTTACATATCAGACTCATCAGGCTAATGGGGCGATAATTACCAGTGTCTGTAGTCCTTTCTGGAGAGGGATGACTGTAGTAGTACACCATTTGGTAGGGACAAAGTTTGAGGTGAGGCTGTGATTGAACAGGGCACATAGATGTGGTGCCAGTTCACTTTGTAGTTCATGTAGAACACATACAGGGATATTGTCAGATCCCATGGAAGCTGTATTCTTGGCCTTGGACAATGCAGCTTTAACCTCTGCTGCAGTAATGCTGGGTGCCTGGCATTCCTCCGGTATTGTGATTGGTCCTTTGGGGGGGGGGGGTAAAGTTGGCAATGAAGCTGTTTGCCAATATGTTGACAATATCTGTTGGCTCAGTATAGGAGGTACCATTGTGCAGTAACTCAGAGCAAACCTGGGTATTGCAGTGGAGATTTTTGATATAACTCTTGAAGGCTTTGTGGTTGTTTTTAGTGTCTGCCATAATTCTGCCTTCATAGCTGGCTTTAGAGATTATGATGAGGGATCTCAACTTTTTGTTGAGGCTAACAAGGGAGTTTTTTCAGTCTTGAGACTTGACCTTTTTCTGCAACAGTTTCTTCCTTCTGTTGTAGAGTTTATTAATGGCAGGGACCACCAAATTGGCTTCCTTTTCTTGGATGAAAGCATCTTGGTTCTGTTGGGTATGGCTAGTTACATGCATTTATGTACATGTTTGTACAGTACATTGGTGTTTGATTCGGCAGTCGTGCATCTATTTTTCATTGACATGAGTGCCCTGAAGTTAGCCACCTCTGTTTTTAGGAGCCCAAAGTCAGCTTTGGAGAAGTTTTTCATGGTGGTTACCTTTGTGGGGTGTGTGGCTGAGATGTGGATTTCCATGGTTATTAGTTTGTGATCTGATCTAACCAGGGAGGAATTGACTATTGGTGTAGAGCACATTAGTAATAACCAGGTCAAGGGTTTTGTTTCCTCTAGTGGGGGTAAGAATGAGCTGGTGCTGGGCATTGGAATTGATGAGTTCCTGGAAGCGTTGGGCCAGTGTATTGGTGCATGAGTAGTTTTCCCAGTTGATGTAGGGGTAGTTGAAGTCACCTAGCATGAGAGTGTTGGGCTGGACCCTAATAGTTTCCAGGGTGTTTAGGAACGTGGAGTGAAAGTCTTGGGACATGGTTGAGGACCTATAGCAGGCTATGACCTGAATCGTCATCTTACCCAATGTTAGTTGTACCTGAAGCATCTCAGATGCATTATGCTGAACTACTAGTCTGGAGGTGTGCATATCCTTTATGAATATGGAGACGCCATCGCCTTTGGAGCTTCAGTCCATGATCTAGGGCCGAAAAGTGTGGAATGAGTTATAGCCTGGTAGTGCAGAGGTGCTTTCTGCTGCTTTAAACCAGGTCTCCGTTACAGCACAAATGTCGATGTTCTCTATTTTCAGGAGTGCTTTGAGCAAGTGCATCTTGAGATTTAGACTTCTAGCATTGAGCAGCATGACCCTCAGATTGCAGTTATTTATAACTGTTATGGCCAGTATCTGGAAACCCAGGGGTGACAGATGCAGGCCATCTCTGGTAAAACATCAAGGTGTGTTAATCATGTCATCCCAAGCAGACAATGCTGGATCCCCTTAGAATGACACCAGAAACTTAGCTAATTGTTGAAGTCAATCATTTCTGCTTGTACTGCAGTATCATTCTGGGTGACGGTAGGATCCTGCTCAGGGCTAGGGTCATACCTGCCTGGGCAACATAATCCAAGAGCTCCTCCATATCTCTTTTCATGTAGTCCAGGGAGGTGCATTTCAGGTCATTCACATCCACATAGACAGTGACAGAGTCGTACTTGTGAAGTGACCTGAGTGCGTGTGTTGTTGGATTCTGGCACCTGATAGACAGCTGACTGTTACCTTTTCCTTATTCAGCCTAGTGAGTGGGACATCAATGTGACTCACTATTGAGTCACGTATGATTAGTGTATTGGGCAAGCTGTTTTGCATTAGGGGCTTAGGTTGAGGGGCACACTGTGTAGGTGAGCTATGTGTCTTGTGCTGTGTTGTGGTGGTTGAGTGCCTTTCTGCCTTGGAGGTCTCTGCTGTTTGGGTAGATTTCTATAGAGAGCTTCTGCGAAGGTGGGTGTGTGGTTTGTGTTTTTATGTGAGAGCTGTGATGGTGGGTGTTCTGGAGGGCTGTGGGGTGCAGGTGTTGACCTTCTCCGCTTGACCAGCTATTCCGATCTTGGCTTGAAGAGTGTATGGCTTCCAGTTTGGATATACAAGTGCATCTCTCACAAGTCTGAGTTTTGGGAGGTAAGCATGAGGCAGTTGCTACACTACCTCAGAATGCCCAAGTTCACCAGGTTAATAGGCAAAAGCACCGGGAACTGACCTTTAGACATGCCAGGAGGGATGGTTATTACCAAGTACTGGAGCGGTTTCCTTATATATTTCTTTTACAAGAAAAATGTCACTCTAGGTGTCTGAGTCTGTACAGAGCACTGCCAAACACCTGAGAGTAAACTAATACGTAGACCCTTAAAATTTAAGGCTGAAGTATTTAGGCAGATATTCTTAAGTTAGAAATAAATCAAGCAGTAGTTACTGAAAAATAAAGAATTCTTTTCTGTGGCAGGTCCAGATGTCCCTAGTACTTGATTATTTGTGTGTTACTGTCAAGTGGTTTATTGGTAGTCTTGGATCAGAGTACATTTGTCTGCCTTTAGATTCCTTGTTTCCAACACTGATCAAGTTAAGTAGTTTTTGAAAGGGTTCTCCCACTGGAAACAGTTGGCTCCTCTTTGGGATCTTAATTTTTTGCCTGAGAAGCTCATTTGGTCTCCGGTTGAGGCTGATTCGAGGGTAAGATGGATGGCAGTGTTGCTTATTGCTCTGTCATATGGATGGCAGTGTTGCTTATTGCTCTGTCATCTGTTAGGCAAGTATCTAAGTTAAAGTATTTATGGCGAGTCAGCCATACCATATTTTTCACAAGGACTGGGTTTATTTGATAGCAAGCCTTACTTTTCTGCCTAAAGTCATCTCGGATGTTAAGCCAGACTATCCATATTACAGTTTTCTTCCCTGAACCAAAGAACAAGAGGGGAGGAATTCTTCACTCTATGGATGTACACAGGCAGCTCAAATACTACCTACCCAAAACTCAACCTTTAAGGAAAGCTGACGAGTTTGTCTCCAATGAAGCTAAGGACAGCCAATGTCAAAATTAAGTATTTAAGGTTGGTTGTCTCATACTATTAAGTGTTGTTATGCTTACCATGGTAAACCACTTCTAGGTAGGTTTAAAGCTCATTAGCTGCTTCTGTGGATTTCTGGAAAATGGTGGACTAGAACCATTCTGGAGTTTGCAACTTGGTCCTGTGCACATACAGTTATAAAGAATTACAAAATGGAATCCTTTTTCTGGATTGAGAAGAGATTTTGTCTGGACCACACTTGAGGCTATTGTCTTCCTGCACCTATCTTAGCTGTGGAACTCTACCCAGCTAGCTTAGGCTGCTGCATAGGTGATTTATTTATGAACATAGTACAGCTATGTAAGTAAATGTAAAATAACAGCAGATGTTCTAGTCCTCTCTCCATCCAGTCAGCCACCTTTACCTGATTGGCAGGGTGTGGCTGTTTTCACACTTTTTGTATATAGGTTTTGTTATAATTCTCTTGGTTTGCCAGTAAATGTACTTGGGGCTCTTCCCTCTTTTTTAGGTGCACAACAAAAAGCCCTGATGTTTTTAGCATCCCAGTTATATTTTTATATGGAGCGCAGGGAGGGTACTCTAAACTTTGAGAAGCTGGATGTTGTAGGAGGGGTAAAACCATACCGCTTAGGCTATTGCAATGGTGATCCATTACAGCATCTACTGCTATAGTATGTTTTCTTACATAATTGTACTTTAAACACTTTTCCCACTGGTGTTGCAGTTTAACTGCTAAAGACCTTAAGGCTGTGGGGTTATTGTCAAAATATAGTTCTCCACCTGTCAACCCCACTGACCTAGCTTGAAAAACCTTAATTCTGTGTATAACCTTATTAAACGTCTCTTTAGCCCTGGTCTGTCATTATTTCTTCCAGATTTTAAACATATAAAGAAGTTGGTTACTCAGTTCTCTTAAAAATCTTTCCCGTACTATAACTGTAGTGTTTTCTTTGCACTTGATGCACCATACTCTGACTCCTTCGTTGGATAACATATGTAATGGAACTCACCAGTGCTTCTAAACAGTCCTCGACAAGTCTAAGTATAAAATAGTGTTAAGGCCTGACCACAAGAGAGGGGTCGCAGCAAGGCAAAAACATGCATTTTTTATTAATATAAATTATCTATCAAGCTGAAAAACAGCAGCAGATTTTGGTGAGAAATAGTAAAACCAGTTACCTTGCCATTCCTGAATTATCTACAGAGATATCTGCTATGCCAAAGAATTTACAATACCTGTGTTGCAAAAATGTCATCCTTATAAGATTGCTATAAAAAGTGGGTAATTAGATACCACTCATCCATAAGTAAAGTTATACCCTATTGAAAAGTCAGAATTTTACTCATCCATCTCCCTAATTCCTTTATCTACCTGACAGATATATACGTGGGAACAGTAGCCAAATACACTCCCCACCACCATCCCTTTATTATCCTTAATTTCTGCCATTTGCATGGGTGGGGGAAGATCTTTTTTTGTGCATCCCTACAGGACCAAGCCCACTGGCTTCTCTACCTGCATCCAGTTGGCTCATTCACTACATGGTCACTGAAGCCACAGATTCATGGACAGGCACAAGCTCTATGGTCCATTTGTTCCTGCCTGGGAATCCTCCAGGAGCCCAGCTCCAGAGCAAGACTCTGGTGGTAGAGACCAGGCCAGTTGGGCTGGTCCTGTGGGGCAACTGGCCCTCTTTTGTGGCAGCTTGTCCCAACTCCACTACAGCTACTGTCTGAGGGTTTCTTTCATCTCACAGTACAATTTGCATACAGCAGAGCAGGTTTGACAGACTTGAGCTCCACAGGGTGGACACCTGTCCTCCCATTAGATGTCACCAGCATGGCACATTACCCCCTAAGATTGGTGTGCAGGCAGCAGCTACTCATTCCTGTCCTCCTCAGCCAGCTCCTGTAGGTGCCTGTGTTGCTGTTCGAACTTGGGTTGCCTGCACTGTAGTCAAAGTTTTATCCTTCTCTGCCATGGGGTAGCTGTGCATGGGAGAGAATAATTTGAGATTAACAGTACTCCCTTCACTGGGCACCTGTATAGCTTGCCTAACTATACTTAATCTATGCCCTCTGACTTCTAATTTGGTATGTTCAGACTTATTCAGATATGTTTCCTGAGGGCAGTTATTACAGGCTTGTACTATCTTGAGGAGGGCAAATATCCTGTACATTTTTAAACGGGTTGGGCTTCCATTAACATTCCAGAGCACTACAGTAATTTCTCTGCCGTTGTGATAATGAGTAATGACTTAAGCTGTCCCCGTCTGGGATATAGACACTTGAACTACATAGAGATAAGGATGTTTCATCGTGTTTCACTGTTGCAGTCATTACACTTGCGTTATCCTGCTGGCAGGCTACCCACGGTCGGCCTGAATTCCAAAGTCCTGGTCCGGCGTCGGTTGCTGTCTCCTCTTCCCTGAGGTCAGCGCACCAGGTGTATAAAAGATGCAGCCGACACCATTTTCTTCAGTGTTACTTGCCACCCAGTGCCCGAAGCAAAAGCAGTTCGCAAGTGCCGGTCGGCCGACTCCTGAGATTTTCAAAATTGAACTTCAGATCCGAAGTCTTCAATAAAGCTAAGTACCCGGTTGGGGAAACTTTTTTCTTGCTCCAGACCGATGTCAGAAAAAGTTAACAATTGTATTTCTTGTGGGAAGCAAATACCTCATAAGGATTTTCATTCTTACTGTATTCCTTGCCTAGGCCCTGATCATGATTTTGCTAGTTGTCAGTTTTGTGCTAGATTTAACCAACGCACTATTAAGCGTCGGTATGATTTTGCATTTCATTACTTTGGCCGTAGGTTTAACTATATAATGCCGTCGGAACAGCCGACGACCGGAGTTCATAAAAAGCACAAGGATAAAGAAAAGGACAAGCTTCTGAGGTCCAAAACCGACGACGGAGCCTCTTCTAGGCCAGTCGCCGGTTCTCAGTGAGGTGCTTTCGCAGCCCCTGACACCCGCTACTTCACAGCCACAGGCCACCTCTGACTCCCACGTGGAGACAACTAGGCCTCTGGATACTCAAGGTATTGGGCCTTCGGAAACTAATCCCTCAGATGGGTCTGGAGCCGCTGAGCAGGCATCGGCTTCTGAGGGTGTTTTCAGACCTACACAGCTTTACATCAAGCCAACTTCAGCATCCAAGGCAAAGACTAAAACGGCTTTAAAGACAAGGAAACATGTACAGCATTCTCCAGGACAGACTTCCATGCCTAAGAAACAGGCTTAAAATGGCCGAAGACCTAATTACTTTGATCAGGGGTTCCCATCCCCCTCCTGATTGAGGCCTAGGCAAGACACTGAATATGATTCCTCTGATCAGGTTTCCATTTCCTCTGACTCCTCTTCAGAACAGGTATATTCTATTCCTCCCTATGAGGATTCTGATGCTGAAGAATCTATTCCTTCAGCTTCTTCTCCTGAAGATTATTCCTTTGGGGAAACCCTGCATACCATGAGGGAGCATTTCCACTGGGAGAGCCAAGATTACTCAGAATCTAAGAAAAGGCTCAGAGACTTTCTTCTACTACCTCAGCACAGACCTCTTGCTATTCCACCTGTTCTAGACATTGTAGATGTATTTTCAGAGACCGGACTGTCTCCCGACTCTACCTCCTGCACCTGTTAAGCTAGACAGATACTACAGGGTTCCAGATTATCATAAATTTCTACACAAAAACCCTGCTGCTGGCCCAGAAACTATATCTCAGGGTCCCAAAGGGGACAAGGCTTCTACTGCAAAAAACCCTGTCCCCTCAGATAGGGATTCAAGGGCATTGGACAGATGGGGGGAAAAAAGTTTATACTTCTGCTACCTTGGCTGTAAGGGCTTTAAATTGTCAGTTTCATATGCTTAAATGTCAGCAATACTTAGTCACTGTTCAAACAGAAAATATTGACAAATTCTGAATGTTCTGAGAACAAGGAAATGCAGGATTTATTGCATGCAACTGAACAAGTGGGAAAGCATACTTTGCAATGTGGTTTTGATTCACTGTAGGCCTCTTGCAGGACCGCAGTTACAGGTTCTGTCATTAGAAGGCATGCTTGGTTAAAGGAACAGAATCTGCCTGATCATGTTAAAGCAAAATTATTGGATGCTCCATTACAGCATGATACTTTGTTTGGTGTTAAGGCAGAAGAGGTGTTGAAGAAAATGGAGGATAAAACTACATCAATGCAGACAGTAAAATATTGCTTACAGGTACAGCCACCCATATTTAGCAGGAACTGGCCTTCTACGAATTGGTCCTTTCCAGTGTCAGACAGGCCACAAAGAGGCAGATACAGACACCCTAGAGGCAGACAACAGCCCCAGGGCTCATACAGGCCCAAACAATGGGGTGATTCTTACCTCCAAAAGCGGAGAAGACAAATCACAGCCTTATAGGAAACAGTCCCAATGACTTCCCTCTGCTAATGCCAAACACTTATCTTTTGGCAGCACCCTTAGGGGGGAAAGCTAGCACTTTTTTCACAAAATTGGTACATGGTCACCCAGGACAAATGGGTCTTAAATATAGTCTCTCAGGGCTACAGGTTCCACTTTCACACCCTTCCAAAGGCAAAAGGTATGCCAGACCTGCCACACAATCAATGGGCAGAGGCACAAAAACAAGTTTCATCTCTCATGGACATGAGGGTTATTCAGCCAGTGCCACAACAAGAGCAGGGACAAGGATTTTACTCAAGACTTTTCTTAGTACCAAGAAAGGACAAAGCCTGGAGACCAATTCTGGACCGGTCTATTCTAAATACTTTTCTGGACGTTCCAAAATTCAAAATGTTGACTCTGCAGCAGCTTATGCCCATGCTGGGCAAGAGGGCTTGGCTAGTAACTTTGGACCTCAAAGAGGCATACCTGCATGTCTCAATCAATCTTGCAGAAGATACCTCAGATACATAGCTGGCTCAATGCACTACCAATTCTCTGCACTGTCCTTTGGCTTATCTACTGCGCCCAGGGTCTTCACAAAATGCCTGGCACCGGTAATTGCATTTTGCAGACAGAGGAATTCAAATATATCCCTACTTGGACGACTGCCTTAGTCGAGCAGAGACCAAAGACATTCTACTAAAGCATCTGGCGTTTGTAAAAAGATTACTAATTTGCCTAGGGTACACAGTAAATGAAAAGAAATCAAAACTAGTACCCTCTCAAGAGATAATATTCCTGGGTGCAAGCTTAAATACAACTGCCCAGATGGCTTATCTCACGCCAAACAAAGGCAACTGACTTCTTACTTCAAAAGCATGGCAACAAAGACCCACTTATCTGCAAGAAAAATTCTGCAGGCTCCTGGGCTACATGGCATCCTGCATTCTACTAATTCCATATGCAAGACTGCATATGAGGAAACTACAATGGTATCTAAAAAGTGTTTGGACTCAACATTGCCACAGCCTGGAAGCAGTGATTATTCTCATTCCCTGCCTGCAACAGGAGTTTTGATGGTGGGCACAGACCTGTCACCACAACAAGGGACAGCCATTCACTTTACCCACAGCCAGGCAGACACTAACAACAGATGCATCAGATTATGCCTGTGGGGCACACGTGGCAGGAAAATGTATTCAGGGCACATGGCCCACAAGCCAAATGCATCTTCATATCAATCAAAAAGAGATGCTAGCTGTACAGAATGCCCTGACAGTCTTCAAGGACCTACTTCATTCAGGACACCTGCTGATAAAGATGGACAATACTACAGCCATGTGGTACATAAACAACCAAGGAGGCACACACTCATACCCCCTCTGCAGACAAGCCATGACTTTGTGGAACACAGCATTGACTTATCAAGTACACCTGCAAGCATAATTCCTACCAGGAAAGACAAAATACTTTGGCAGACGAACTAAGCAGAAACCTCATGGACCCTCACGAGTGGAAATTAGATCCACAAATCTTCAGCATGATAACAGGGAAATGGGGATGTCCAGACATAGATCTATTTGCCCTCCCCTCACAACTGCCAGCTACAGAGATTCTGCACTCGGACTTATCACAAACAAGCATGGAAAGTGGACGCCCTTTCATTCAGCTGGAAAGCCCTTACAGTATATGCCTTCCCTCCTCTGCTTCTCCTCCCCAAGGTACTCCTAAAGGTCAGACAAGAGAAGCCAAAAATGATCCTGATTGCCCCAGACTGGCCACGCCAGCACTGGTACCCAATCCTAAAGAGCTTGTCTCAAGGCCCAGCCTGGACATTACCTCAAATTCCTCATTTGCTGACCGAACAAAACAATCAGATCCTGCACACCCAACTCAGAACCCTAAATATGGCTGCATAGCGGATAATGTAATCATTCAGAACACACCTCTCTCTAAAGCAGTTATGGATGTTATTTTGGAGGCCAGGAGGCCCAGCACCAGAAAATCTTATGCAGAAAAATGGAAGAGATTCTGTGCTTGGAACCAGGCACAAGGAATTGGCACGCTTGTACCAAATATTCCTCAGATTTTACAATACCTAACTGAGATGCTGGGCAAAGGCCTATCCTTCTCATCAATTAAAATCCATGCCTCTGCCATTTCAGCTCATTACAATACGGACCCACCTATTTTTTCTCATCCACTGCTAAGGCAGTATCTCAGAGGGGCCAAAAACATAAGACCTCCAAGGAGAGCTCCAATACCTGCATGGGACTTCAATTTTGTCTTGGAAAATCTCACACTGCCTCCTTTTGAGCCAGCCAATACAGCTGAGATAAAATACTTATCATGGAAAACAGCTCTTCTCCTAGCAATAACTTCAGCAAGAAGAGTCTCAGAGTTACAGGCACTAATGGCTGTGGAACCTTTTATTATTTTCCATCCGGACAGGGTTTCTCTAAGGACAAATCCAACATTTATGCCTAAGGTAGTGTCCAGTGTGGCTCTTAACCAAACAATACATTCGCCTACCTTTTATCCAAACCCGCAGAATAAGGGGGAGAGACTTCTGCATTCTTTGGACATGCACAGACAGCTACGCTTTTACTTGGACAAAACTACAGCTTTCAGAAAGACTGAGCAATTCTGTGGCATATGCTGCAGGATCGCAAGGAAAAACTATTTCAAAGCAGACTATTTCCAACTGGATAGGCCTCTGCATTCGTTTCTGCTATTCACATCAGTGCCTAAGGGTATTAGGCCACATTTTACCAGAGCAGCAGCCTTCCTCAGAGGAGTACCAACCAAGGACATTTTGGAGGCAGCAACCTGGACTTCAGTGCACACTTCTACAAAGCACTACCACTTACCTCTTTACTCTAAATCCAGACCAGGCTTTGCCACTGCAGTTCTGCAGGGCCTCATAGCCATTCCTAATTCTGTTTAGGCCCAGCCACCTAACCTCAGCTTTGGGATTCAACCCAAGTGTAATGACTGCAACATTGAAACACGATGAACATAGTACAGTTGTGTCATCATCATCATATTCTTTCGGCTGTTCCCGTTAGGGGTCGCCACAGCAGATCACCTGTTTCCATTTCTTCCTGTCCTCTGCATCTTACTGTGTCACACCACCCACCTGCATGTCCTCTCTCAACACATCCATAAACCTTATCTTAGGCCTTCCTCTTTTCCTGTTACCTGGTAGCTTCATCTTTAGCATCTTTTTCCCCAATATACTCAGCATCCCTCCTCAGCACATGTCCAAACCAACGTAATTGTGCCTCTCTAGCTTTGTCTCCAAACCTTCCAACCTGGGCAGACATTCTAATATATTTATTCCTAATCCTGTCCACCCTCGTCACACCCAGTGCAAATCTTAACATCTTTAATTCTGCCACATCCAGCTCAAACTCCTGCCTTTTTGTCAGTGCCACTGTCTCCAACCCATATAACATAGCTGGTCTCATTACCCTCTTGTAGACCTTCTCTTTTACTCTTACAGGTACTCGTCTGTCACAAATTACTCCTGACACTCTTGTCCACCCACTCCATCCTACCTGTACTCTCTTCTTCACCTCTCTTCCACACTCACCGTTACTCTGAACTATTGACCCCAAGTATTTAAACTCATCCACCTTCGCCACCTCTACTCCTTGCATCCTCACCATTCCTCTATCCTCCCTCTCATTCACATACATATATTCTGTCTTAGTCCTGCTGACCTTCATTCCTCTTCTCTCTAGAGCATATCTCCATCTCTCCAGGGTCTCAGGTTACCCTCTCACCATCCCCCTTTCATTGCTGGGACTTATCTGTACTTCTCTATTCTATACATCCTATGTGGTGTATTTGCTTGTAGATGAAGGTTATGTGCATGCTTCTTTATGATCAGATTTTTTTAGCCTACCCTTTTGGGGGCACCTGACATCTGGGGCAAGAAAAACTGAAGAAAATGGCATTGGCTGCATCTTTTATACCCTGCCGCACTGACGTCAGGGAAGAGGCTACCGCAACCGACGCCGGACCAGGACTTTGGAATTCAGGCCGACTGCGGGTAGCCTGCCAGCAGGATAACCCAAGCGTAATGACTGCAACAGTGAATACACTCCATCTACATTTATGTAGGTACACAACTGTACTTTTTATGGAGTTTAATACTATTGGATGCCAAAAAAGCAATTATTAGAAAATGGAAATCATAAGTGAAGCATTGAATGTTATAAATGAGATGAAAAAATGGTGGTGGGATCCTAGGGAAAGGAAAGAAGCAAACTACATGGAAATAAATATGAGATAAAATGTATAACTACAGGGAGAATAATGTACGAGTTTTCAATTTAAGGGAAGACAGGACTTGAGCAACTGTATGTAATGGAATGAAAGGCAGGAATCTGTGAATCATATGTATTTAAAACAGAAAACATTTGTATAATGCATAAAAATGAAAAATGTTTTCAATGCTTTCTAATAATGTATGTGCACCCATGTAATTATTCAGTGTGTGAATTTAATAAAAATGTTAAAAAATAATGATTGTATATTGACTTGTTGAAACTGGGTGAAGAAAATGTTCTGTAGTGCCATGGGTGAAGTAGATGGCCACACACTCTGATCTATGCTCAATCACTGGTTGCCTTTATTGATTGAAACATAATCTTGAAACTGTGGTAGTATCAGAGGTGGTGGCTTTCCACATAATGGAAGCTTCTTTTTTTCTTTTACTACCTGAATGATACAGAGATCAGATAGTTTGTTTTTTTTGTTGTTGCAATTCTGCTGTTTTCTAGGCTTAGTACATAAAAATAAAAAATTGTAAGTGTGTGTGTGAGGGGCATGCAGAAAATACAGTTGCTGCTTAAGGTACCATACCAGGTTTGCTATACAAGTCTTGTGTCTTTGTCCAGCTTTACCAGCCTGCACTAAGATTTCATTTGTATATTGCATTCCTTTTTCTTTGTCCACAAATCATATGCAGTGACCTTTCTAAGACTGAGGCTACTTCCTATTTGTAACACTTGGCTGCTTCACCAATACTAATTCTTACTTTACTTTGAAATTCACCATATTTATTTCCTTTCTCTGAGCTCTTTGGTATCATTTTCATTTATGCCCGTTATCCCTTCATATGTTCTTCTAAGCTTACAGCCAAAAGGGGCCAGCAGGTAGTTCAGCCACATCACCAAATATCATCATCTTTATTGACATGTTAGTCTTAGCTTTAAGCAGCCTAGAAAGGTGTACTTTTATACAATGCCTCATAAATACCATAACTCCATCCTGGCCAATGGTGACTTTCCACTCTGCAGAGACAGATGTTATGTACAACACACACTCTCTCATTTCAAACCTTTGATTTATGGTGCAAAGTTGTTTCTGTATTCCCCTCTGAATACATTCCTTCTCAGTAATGCTCTCATTCATGCATGTAATGCTGAAATAGGTCCTCCCACTACTCAGTCTGGTCCCTTCTCCAGCAGGCAACTTAGTTACAAGAAAGAGGTGACCCTTCTCCAGCAGGCAACTTATCAGTTACAAGAAAGTGGTGACTTGAGTTCTGATCAAAGGGATTCTGCATTGTAATTATCTTTTGCCATCAGTCCCTAATCTGATACTGTTTTCTAGTTGCACTAATCCAAGGACTACATGACATAGAGGTCATAGTTTAAATATTGACAGGTAACCGGTACAAGCATGCAAAATCTGAAGGTAATGCTAGAAGTCTAAACCTCAAAATGCACTCTCTCGAGGCACTCCTAAAAATGGAGTACATTAATATCTGTGCAGTAACTGATACTTGGTTCAAGGCTCCAGAGAGCACACCTGCAATACCAGGCTACAACTGTTACCACGCTTTTCGGCCACCAAACCAGGACCAAAACGTACAGTTGTGTACACTTACCATAAATGTTCGAGTGTACTTACTGTTGCAATCATTACATTTGGGTTATCTGCTTGCAGGTAGCCCTTTGCCAGCCTGATTATCAAAGTCTTGGGTCCTGCATCGGTTGCTGTCTCTTCTTCCATGACGTCAGGGGTATATAGCATGCAGCCGATGCCATTACATCAGTTTTTCTTGCTCCAGATGTCAGGTGCCCCCATAATGGGAAGCAGTTGTATACAAGGTTATACCTCTTAACAAAAAGCAAATACACCAGAAAGCTTAAATACAGTAAACAAGGAGAGGTATAGCCAATAGAAATCAGGGGGCTGGCAGGAGGGTAACCAGGACTGCAACAGTGAATACACTCGAACATCTACATTTGTGGTAAGTGTACACAACTGTACTATGTTCTTCGTGTTTCACTGTTGCAGTCATAACATTTGGGTAGATTCCCAAAGCTAAGGAAGGGAGGAGGCAATTAGAGAGCATTAGACCAGCTATTAGGCCCTGCAAGTCAGCAGTGGCAAAACCAGCTTTGGATTTGGAAACAAGTGGTAATGCTTGGTGAAGGTAGGTACAGAACCCCAGGTAGCAGCTTCTTGGATGTGCCTGGTAGGAACACTTCTGAGAAAGGCTGTTGAAGGAGATGCAGCCCTGGTGGAATGTGATCTTATCCCCTGTGGGGTAGGTTTTCCATGGTGCTTATAGCAGAAAAGAATGCAATTGCCTATTTACTTAGAAATTATTTGCTTTGAAATTGCCTTCCCCTCTGCCCCTGCAGCAAAGGCAACTAGCAGCTGTTCAGTTTTCATGAGAGGCTGTCCAAATAAAATCCAAGTTGTCTGTGCACGTTCAAAGAATGCAGTATTCGTTCTCTTTTGTTCTGTGGATTAGAAAAGAAGGTTGGTAAATGAATGGACTGATTGAGAGCCACACTGGATACCACCTTGGGCATAAAGTAAGGATTGGTCCTGAGGGACACCCTGTCCACATGGAAGATGATGAAGGGTTCCACTGCCATGAGGGCCTGTAATTCAGACACTCTTCTTGATGAAGTGATGGCTAGAAGGAAGGCTGTTTTCCAAGAAAGGAATTTCAACTTTGCAGTTGCAGCTTGCTCAAAAGGAGGTAGAGTGAGATTTTCCAATACAAAGTTAAGGTCCCAGGCTGGAGTAGGGGCTCTCCTGGGTGGTCTTAAATTTTTGGCCCCTCTGCGGAATTGTTTCAGCAGGGGGTGAGAGAAGAGTTGAGGCTCAGTATTATAATATGCTGAAATGGCTGAGGCATGAATTTTAATAGAAGAGAAGGAAAGGCCCTTGTGAAGCATCTGTTAGGTATTGAAGAATATGTGGCAAGCTGGGCACAGATGTGCCCATCCCCTGTGTTTGGCTCCAGGAACAGTATCTTTTCCACTTTTCAGCATAGGATTTTCTAGTACTAGGTCTCCTTGCCTCCAGAATGACATCCAGCACTTGCTTACTTGAGGGATGGTATTGGAGAGCTCAGGTA
Source organism: Protopterus annectens (assembly GCF_019279795.1). Taxonomy (NCBI): domain Eukaryota; kingdom Metazoa; phylum Chordata; order Ceratodontiformes; family Protopteridae; genus Protopterus; species Protopterus annectens. The sequence continues at coordinate 1,155,286,168 of NC_056745.1, read as the reverse complement.
ATTAGCCAGGCTGCAAGGTTCAGGGTTTGAAGCTGGGGGTGCAGAATCTGGCCCTCCTGCTGGGACAGCAGGGAAGGCATCTGAGGCAGGTGCCATGGTTCCAGCAGTGATATACTGCACAAGAGGGGGTACCAGTGTTGGCGTGGCCAGTCGGGTGCAATGAGTATTGTCCTTGGTTTGTCCTGTTTGATCTTTAGTAGAACTTTCGAGAGGAGAGGCAGGGGGGAAAGGCATAAACTGAGAGGCTTTTCCAGTTGAAGGACATGGCATCCACTTTCCAAGCTTGTCTGTGGGGAGTCCTTGTGCAAAATTCATCCAATTGCTAGTTCTGAGGGGAGGCAAACAGGTCTATCTCTGGGATCCCCCCATTTGTTTCTCAACATGTTGAATATCTTTGGTTCCTGTTTCCACTCGTGTGGGTCCATGAGATTGCTGCTTAGGTCTGCCAGTGAATTTAGCTTGCCTGGCAGGAATTGAGCTTGTAGGTGCACTTGGTAGCTAAAGGCTGTGTTCCACAGAGCCATGGCTAGTCTGCAGAGAGGGTATGAGTGGGTTCCCCCCTGCTTGTTTATGTACCACATAACAGTAGTGTTGTCTGTCTTTACCAATAATTGTCCTGGAAGAATGTGGTCCTTGAATGCTGTCTGAGAATTCTGTACAGCTAACATTTCTTTTTGATTGATGGGCAGGTGCATTTGACTCTGGTTCCATTTACCCTGCCCTGCCCTGCCAAGTGAGCCCCCCATGCATAGTCTGATGAGTCTGTTGTTAGGGTTTGGGTGGCAGGGGATAGAGAGAATGACAGTCCCTTGTTGTGGTAGCAGGCCTCTGCCCACCAAAAGAACTCTGTCTTTATACAAGGAATGATCGGAATTATTGATTCCAAGTCCTGAGAATGTTGACACCATTGGCTTTTTAGATACCATTGTAGTTTCCTCATATGCAGTCTTGCATTTGGAATTAGTAAGATGCAAGAGGCCATGAACCCCAGGGCTTGCAGTATTTTCCTTGCAGATAGCTGGGTCTTTGTGGCCAGTAGTTTGAAGTAGGCTGTCAGATAAACTTGTTTCTCTGGCGTGAGGTAGGCCATCTGGGAAGTTGTGTTCAAGCTTGCTCCCAGGAATACAATTTGTTGGCAGGGTACTTACTTTTCATTTATGGTGTACCCCAGTGAGGTTAGCAGTCTCTTTACAAATGCCAGATGATTTAATAGTATGTCCTGGCTTTCTGCTTGAATTAGAAAATCATCCAGGTATGGGTATACTTGAATATTTCATTGCCTGCAGAATGCAATGACTGCAGCTAGGCACTTTGTGAATACCCTGGGCTCAGTAGATAAGCCAAAAGGCAGAGCAGAGAACTGTAGCCTGCTCTGAAGCGTAGGTATTTTCTGCAAGATTCCTTATTGGGATGTGCAGGTAGGCTTCTTTAGGTCCAATGTTGTCAACAAGGCATTTTTGCCTAACATGGGAAGCAGCTGATGAAGAGTTAGCATTTTGAATTTTTGAATTACCAAAAAGGTGTTTAGGATAGACCGGTCCAGGACAGGATGCCAGGAGTTGTCTTTTCTGGGTACCAGGAAAAGTCTTCAGTAAAAACCTTGTCCCCATTCTTCTGCTGGAACAGGTTGAATAGCCCTGATACTTACGAGAGAGAACCTGCTGTTGAACCTCTGCCCACTGATTTGGGGGTAGGTCTGGACAACCGTTTGGGGGTTGGTAAGGTGTGGTAATGGAATCTGTATCCTTGGGAAATGATATTTAAAACCCACTTGTCTTAGGTAATGAGTTCCCAGTTTTTTGCATGCAGGGTGATCTTTCCCCCTAAAGGTGCAGTCAGTTGAGCAGGGCTTTGAAGGTTTAAGGTTAAGTCATTTTGACAGTTTACCATAGGGGGATGTCTTACTACTTCCAGCTTTGGAAGTGGGAGCCCCCCACTGCTTAGGCCTGTGAGAACATTGAGACTGCAGCCTAGGTGGTTTGCTGTTCCTGGGTTTGGACTGAGAAGGCCTGGAAGAGACAGGAAAGGACCACTTCTTAGAAGGTCAATACCTACTAAATCTGGGAGGCTGTACTTGCATGAAATCTTTAACAGTTTGCATAGATTTAGCTTTTTCCTCCATCTTTTTAAGTACTACTTCTGTTTTGGTGCCAAACAGGAGGTATTGGTTTAAGGGAGCATCCAGTAATTTAGCTTTAACATGACCCGGCAAGGTTTGCTCCTTAAGCCAAGCATGCCTTGTAAGAACAGATCCACTGACAGCAGCCCTGCAAGACGCCTCTAAGGAGTCAAAACCACATTGCAAAGAATGTTTGCCACCTTGTTCAGCAGAATGCATTAAATCATGTAATTATTTTTAGCACAGTCAGGAATCAACATAATTTTCTGTTTAAGTAATCCAATAATATGCTGCTGATACTTTAGCATATGAAACTGGCAGTTTAAGGCCCTAATGGACAAAGTAGCAGAAGTGTATACCTTCTTACCCCACCTGTCCAAAGCCCTGGAATCTCTATCAGAGGGGGTAAGGTTTTTAGCAGTAGTAGCCTTAATGCCTTTGGGTCCCTGTGAAATTCCCTAAGCCTCTTTTTGGAGTCAGAGTAATCCTGGCTTTCCCAGCGGAAATGCTCCCTAAGAGTGTGCAAAGTTTCACCAGAAGAGAAATCTTCTGGAGGGGGAGTGGAGGGTATGTAGTCTTCTGCATCAGAATCCTCATAGGTAGATAAGAACAAATCCTGGTCATCAGAAGAAACAGAAATTTCAGAATCCTGATCAGAAGAATCAGAATGAAAATCAGTTCTAGGTCTCTCAGAGGGAGAAGGCTGTCTTCCCCTAATTAGAGTAATAAGGTCTTCAGCCATTCTTCATTTGTTTTTTAGGCATATGGGCCTGACCATGCTGTTTGGATGTCGGTTTTCTAGGCATGGATAGAGTTTTAGGCCTTGAAGATGGCATCTGTTTGATATGCAAGTCAGTAGGCCTGAATACACCCAGAGAAGCCACTGTCTGCACAGCGGCTCCGGACCCATCCAAGGTAGAGACAGCCGCAGGTTCCATAGTCAAAAGAAGCATCTCGCAGCATACTGGACTCCGAATGGGTCTCAGTAGAGGCCTGCGAATCCGGAGTAGTGGGTATCAGGGGCTGCGAAAGCACCTCACTGAGTACTGGCAAACTGGCGACTAGCTTAATGGAAGCGTCGTCAGCAGCTTGGACGTATGCGCCCTGTATCTGTCTTTATCTTTACGTTTTTTTTGGAATGTTGGTAGTTGGGTGGCTTGCTGAAGCCATTTCTGGATAATTAAACTGAGTACCAAAATAGTTTGATGCAAAAATGAACTGACGGCGATGGACATCATGGTCTGGCCCAAGCAAGGAATGCAGTACGAATGAAAATCTTTGAGGTATTTGCATTCCACAAGTAATACAATTGTTAACGTTTACTGATATCGGTTTAGAGCAAGAAAAAGGATCCCCAATGGGGTACTTAGCTTTTTTGAAGACTTTGGTTCTGAAACCCGAAAACGAAAAAATTTCAGGAGTCGTCCGACTGGCACTTGCGAACTGCTTCTGCTACCGCACGGCAAGAGAGACTGACGTAATGACGGCTGCATGCTTTATACCCGTGACTACCTGACATCATGGAAGAAGAGGCAGCAACCGACGCAGGACCCAAGACTTTGATAATCAGGCCGGCTGAGGGCTACCTGCAAGCAGATAACCCAAATGTAATGACTGCAACAGTGAAACACAAAGAATATCACTAAAGGTGGAGAAGTGTCCATATTCACACCACCAGGCTAGTTGCCCAACACAATGCATCTGAAATTCCCAGGTGCAACTAATACTAGGTAAGACTGCAATCCAAATTGTAGCTTGCTACAGATGCCCCACCATGCCCCAAGATTCTCACTACACCTTTCTAAACATACTGGAAAATATTAAGATACAACCAAACACCCTAATACTGGGTGATTTCAACTACCCTGCCATTAACTGGGAAAACTACTTATGTACCAACACCTTTGCCCAACGGTTCTTGGAATTCATAAATTCCAATGGTATGGATCAAGTAATCCATAGTCTCACCAGGGGGTCCAATATCCTAGACCTGGTCATTACCAACATGGGAAATCGATGCTCCACACCTATGGTCACCCTCTTGTTGGTCAGGTCTGACCATAAGTTAATCACCCTTGACATCCACACCCCTCCCCCACCTCACAGTAAGGAAACCTCCATAAAAAAATTTCTCCAAAGCCAACCTCATGCTACTCAAGTCAGAAGTGACAAATTTCATGACACCCATGCAGACGGGAACTGAAAGTTCGACTGCTGAATCCTACACTAAGGCACTGTACGAGAACATCCACTCGTGCATGAATCATGCCATCCCAAATAGAACCAAGATGCTTTCATCCAAAAAAGGAAGCCAATCTAGTGGTCCCCTGCCGTAAACAAACTTTACAACAAAAGGAAGAAACTGTTGCAGAAAAGAGGAAAATGCCAGGATGCAAAAATTCCCTTACCAGCCTCACTAAGAATCTGAGATCCCTCATAAAATCCTCCAAAGCTAGTTACGAAAATAAAATTTCCAAAGGCAACCACAAGGCAGTCTATATCTGTCAAGAATCTAAATGGCAATGCTCAGATCTGCTGTGAGCTACAACAGAGTGGTATTAAATATACCGATCCCAACGTTATTGCCAATATCCTGGCAGATCAATTCAGTGCCAACTTCACCCCCTAAAGGACCCATCTCAATACCGAAAGATTGCCAGATTCCAGTAATAACGGCCACACAGGTAAAAACCGCACTCTCCAAAGCTAAGAATACAGCATCTGTCGGACCAGACGACATCCCGGGCTATGAATTACAAAATGAACTGGCACTTCACTAAGTGCCATGTTTAATCATAGCCTCACCTCAGGCTTCGTGCCCACTGAGTGGCGCACGTCTACAGTTATCCCACTCCACAAGGGGGGAATCCACCTTGGATCCTGGGCACTACCGCCCCATCAGTCTGACAAGCCTGATCTGCAAGGCCATGGAACGTATTATCATGGAACTTATAAACAAAGACATTGGCAACCTTCAAACACTGGACCCCACCCAGTTTGGGTACGTGAAGGGCTGATCTTGTCTCCTGAACCTGATTGACTTCTTCAAATCAGTCTCCAGAGCTGTGGACGAGGGTAAGGCAGTCCACACAGCCTATCTGGACCTCGCCAAGGCCTTCGACACCATCCCCCACTCTGGAATCATAGATAAACTTACTAAGCTGGGCATTAATTCTTACGTCACTCGATGGGTTGCCAACTGGCTTACTGACAGAACTCTCACTGTAAAAGTAGCCAACTCCAAATCCAGCTCCAGACAAGTGGAGTACCTCAGGGTTCAGTCCTGGGACCGCTCTTATTTGGCATCTACTTCTCTGAAGTACAGGCCAACACCAAGGGACTCTGGCTAACCAAGTTCACAGATGACTGCAAACTGGGAGCCATTATTGAATCCCCAAATGATGTGGATATTCTACAAAAGGGCCTTTACATAAACATATGCTTGGTGCCAGAGCCATGGGTTCAAGCTCAATGCCAAGAAATGTATAGTTATTTCCTTTGGGAAAAAACATGTACCCATGAATTACCACATAGGTGGCTGTACACTAAACACCGAAAGTGTGGTAAGAGACTTGGGGACACAGGTGGACAGAGGTCTCACCTTCGATAACCACATTGCAACAACAGTCAGGAAATCCCTCTATGTGGCACACCTTATCACTAAGGGGTTTTCATCCAGAAAAAAGGTAGTCATTGGCCCACTGTACTCATCTCTCATTATACCCATTATAGAATACAACACCCCATTTGGTATGTACCTCTCAAGACATCTGCAACAACTGGAAAGGCCGCAGAAATACCTCACTAAAAAAGAATCACAGGCCTAAAGCAGATGCCCTATGCTGACCATCTAAAAAAAAACTCCAGCTTTACTCCGTCACATATTGTCTACTCAGAGGCAATCTCTGCTTAACATACAAGGCCATGTCAAACCCAGAGCTGTTGGACATGCTACACTTAAAGAAATCCCAATCCCTCAGAGCCACATGCTCCAGGGATCTAAACCTTGTCATCATAATGAACAAAACGTGCTGAAGGGATAGGTTCCTGACCCAGAGACTTCCCCAGACTCTGGAATAGACTGCCCATATATGTCAAGCAGAGCACATCTTTGGTCCTCTTCAAAAGGAACCTTGACGATAGGAAATTCACCCCGGGGATCACGTCAGTCGCCCTGCTAGACAGGGGTCCAGGGAAGTAAATATTCTGGGAAGAAATATCCAGGGAATTGTTATGGCTAGGCTTGTATAGGCCCTAGGGCTGATAAAGCTTAGTACCAACCTATGAAGCTCTCTGCCGTAAATCTTACTATGTCAGTACTCAAGTCTGCATTATTGTCACTGAAAAGTTCTGATGTGGACCATGCTTATCCAGCAATGAAAAAATGTCTTTAGAATTTCCAATGGCCTCTTGTACATAATGCTTTCAGCACTGAAACTTTTAAATTGAACATGGTACTGAATTCCAAGTTCAAGACAATAGCAACAGCCTCTTTGTACTCTAAGGCATGCCAGCAACAGGCCTAGGGTTAAATTTGCTATACTACAGTCAAAAATGTTTCAAGGCAGAACTACGTACAATTAGAGCTCTTGTTTATTGAACAACAAAGCAGTTTGTCAACAGAAGTCTGTCAAGCTTGAAGACTATTTTTTTCTCCTACTTCTGCGTAGTCCTTGTCACAGTGGCTGGCTCTCCTTAAAAGCCTTACCTCCACTGTTGACACAGTAATGTGCAGAACTAGTAAAATTAAGAGTAACTGGTTCTTCACTCATCACTGCTCTGTAATTTTCCACATCCAGGCCTCTTCCTGCATTTTTAAGGGCATTTACTCAGGAAACAAAAGCATCTCAACTGTACATACTTCTGTTTCAGTAACGCACTGGTCTTCATTCTAGCTGGCGTATTTTCAGTCTCTTGACTGAACATAACTACATTCTTATCTCAAACCTGAACCACCTACAATTAGATACCTCAGTCTAGTTATATAGCTAACCTTTTTTCTTCACAAATTGTGCATGTGAATGCAGTTCAGTTACAGCTGATCCAAAAGATTCTATTACAAAAATCTCCACCTCTGAAATTAACACTTTTGCAAGTAAAAATTACACTGCATTTAGATATTTTGCTTTCCTTCATTATTTTTAATTTGTTCGCCTGTAGTCAAGTGAGTACATGCTCTAACACACAATGCATGTTTTTCTTATGCCATACTTATTGAGAAGATTCATAGCAGATAACGGTGGTGTCATTTAGCTCTTTGTGTCTGTTCAAAGTGCTACTTTTATTTCTGCTGAGTCCCGAGTTGTGTTAACACAGCTGCAGTGCCCAAATGCCTTATCAAAGACAGGGCTCACTTTAATTTTATTGTATTGAATTATCACTTAAGGCATAGGCAAATTTAACATTTACATAAAAGAAAACAAACCATGTTATGTTCACAGAAACATTACATAACTGTTTTATACAATTATTGATCCAACATTATATAAATTGACCAATTTCTGCCTTCCTTTACACTTCACTCCTTCAAAATATTCTGCATTTATTGTTCCCATAATTTCCATTTTTTTTCCTCTATGTAATCTGCTCCCAGGGCCAGCCTTAGGCATAGGCGAACTAGGTGACCGCCTAGGGCGCCATAAAGCCGGCATCATAAAGGGCGCAATTTCGTTAACTTAACTTCTCTTTTCATCTGTAGTTGCGCCCGCCCTTTGTAGCATTGCGCCCTCCCCCACGTCCCTGACTACTGCTCCAATCCATCCACAGTTTATAATACAACGCAGCCTATACCCGCCTCTCATTCCTTTTTTCGTTGACGATAGAGGCGGGCGCAGCCATTGGCTGTCGTTACTTCCTGTGTTCCTGATCTGTGGACTGGACGACATCGGTGTGGATTATCGGCGGACTGGTTCCCTCTACACCACGCGGGTTACCAACTGCGCTTTCCGGATTTTTTGTGCTGTAGTTCTGACTCTTCTGAGGTACTTTTTTTAATGCATAATGACATGGGTGCACTCGGGTACAAAAAAGAAAACAAAACTATTAATATTTTTCATTATTTTTCTGAAGTTCTGAGTTACTTGGTCATCCTTTTCCTATGCTGTAAGTTAATTATTTTTGTGTATTTGTTGAGTAAGTAGTATTGCCTCATGCATTAACCCAACGAGTTCCATCCGCTTTACATTAAAAAAATAACAGCACCCAAGAAAAGAGATTGTTATTCTGCAGTACCTCTTATGGGGATATTTTAAGAGCAGCAGGCTCAGAACAGACTGTGGGTCTAGATGTATAAAACAGAAAGTTAAGAACACGAACTGACATGAAATTCATGATAGGTCACGAATGTAGCCCCTGGATCTGATTTTCTCGGTCTCCATTTGCAACCAGCATGTTTAATTTGTAACATCTATTATCAGACTCTTGCGTTCCGATCGGTCCTGAAAACAGGCACTTCTGTTTGGGTAAATGTGGCACTTCTGTTTTTGAAACCTTCAGTGGCAGGGCACTACCGTGCTGGCTTATCAACTATTACGTAGTTCGCAGCTCGGATTCGGCATCCAAATCCACAGCAAAACATTATCGTTCGCAATTTCTCGATTGCTGTCTGTTCATGAATGCTTTTTGTCACTCTTTACATGGCGGATTAATTTAAAACAATTTTGAAATAGCCCCAGCAAGTGGTGTTTGCATTTTGTATTACAGATTATTGTGATCTGGTTCTCATGCATTCCTTTATTCTAGATATTTTATGTATTTTTGTCTACTGTTTCTTTCTATGAGGGCTCATGGCGCACCATAAATTATAAGCAAAACGGGCAGCAGTTTTCCTTTAGTACGTACTACTACATATAACAACAATAATTGTATTTGACCATTCTAATATACGTTAGCAGAATGTTCACATTTTTGCCTCATATTTTTGGTCTGTTGCTCATAAAATGTGTGGTTTTGTAGCAAATCACTGGGATGTTGTCAAGATTTAAGCCACTAAACAATGGCACGCATTTGTGTTTCAGACTTCACATCCCTTAGGAAATGTCTGCTAACACAAGCCCTATTACTCCAGCAATTTTATAATAGCAATATTTAAAATATGTCCTTATTTTGGGGCCTTCCTCCTCCCATTTTGTCGGGCTTTGTCCAGATTTCTTGCACTAAGAGGTTAAGAGGTAGACATTCTAATTGCATGAGCGACTCATATAACACTAATAAAAAGCCTCGGTGCAGGCGTGAAAACAGAGGCCATGGTAAAGTTATTGCAGTATTTAATGTCAAACATTGATTAAATGTTGGGAATTGCTCTTGCAGTGGGATTGCCACTTGTTCATGTGTTCAAAGTAAGGTATTTTACCGATATGTGAGACTTTGCAGAACAAACCAAACTCTCATCAGTCCCAACTTGGTCTCACGAAAACGAAGGAAAAAATAGCCAAGACTCAGAGTTGTTCTATTGGTTTGTATCATATTTATTTATATAATTATAATTTTGCGTCGGCTTTATTTTTGTCTGCTTTGTTTACTGGGCTAATGCACTTATTACAAGTGACCATATTCAGGCTCACAGACCAGGTGTTGTAAACCACAATAAGTTCTTTGATTACATTGCCATCTTCAACAAAACAATTATTATGACTTCATTCACTGATTCTGGTAATATCCCAATATTTGTAATACTTGGTGTGAACTCGAAATATTTTCTCTTTCTAAAATAGCAAGGTATTTACCATTTGCCACGTTCGTTTTCCGGCATAGATGCCCAAAGCATGACTGTCTTGTGAAAAGGATGGTAGCCCTACTAACCTACCACCATAGACATGCACATTATTTAGGGTTGTCACCTTTTCAAATACCCAACATACCCACAGCCAGTACAAAGGACAGAACTTCACTTTTTTTGCTTAAATAAAAGCTTATTCTTATAGCATTTTAGTTGCTTATTCTGTTTCTTATAACATTTAGGTATTTCAGATACAGAATAATTGTTGTATGCAACTATTACATACAGTATAGGTAATATGCTTGTCCTAAAATCTCAGGACATTTGCCATTTTTTCAATTTCTTTGCAGGACACAACTGCCCAAAGAGGGACTGTCCCCCTCAAAGTGGGACAGGTGGTAACCCTAACATTATTTTAGTATAACTTAACATTTGTTTCAGAAAAAAATAAGTTATCAAGCATCAGCGCTGAGCTTTTACGCTGTCGTTTTTTGTTTGGTTTATATATCAGTAACATTAATCTATATTACAGCTTTCTAAATGCACCATTCTTCATTGTGCCAACAGTACTTAGCTTTTTGCGTCACCAGATTAGTTGCTACCTCATTCTTCCCTTGGTGATTTGTGCCTTTTTTTTTTTGTCCATTTTTCATCAAATTGTGTTTTTTGGCAAACTATTGGTAAATCATTAAAGACTGAAATTAGGAAATGCTAGACATTTGAGTTTCAGAATTCATATCCTTTGGAAAATTCATGTTAATGTAAAACCTGTTACTTTATCAGCTTTCTAAGTTTGTAACAGCAATATTTAAACATTGCCCTGTTTTTGGGGGCCTTTGTCCCTCTTTTTACGGCTTTCTCAAGATTTCTTGCTCTAAGACATTTGGCCAGTGTATGAATGTTGGAGAAAATGTTTGATGGAAAGAAATGCTAAGTTTTCCTTTCCTATCTGTTACAATTGCAGCAGTTGCATAATGATGTAGAAACTTCTACAAAGGCAGTGGTCTACAAATACCTGTTGTGTAGTGGGCTTTTGGTTTCAAGAAGTCATTGCCATTCTTTTTATTGCTAGTTTTGGTCTAGAAATAAATGTTATATAGTGGGCTATTTCATGAGGTCATCACCATTCCTTTCATTGCTAGTTTTAAATTACTCATTCTATGCTGTGAAGTCAGTTTATAAATCATGTGCAATGAAACAGCTTTCTTTCTGATGCAGTGACGATATTAGCAAGAATAGTGTTTATGTACTTTGGTAACTGCTTATGTCATACAAATGAAAACTAAGCATGATAGACATTATTAGTTATGCATTATAATGAAGTGCCACAGTCTGTCTCTGGAATAATCAAATAAGTAGGTCTGGAGTGGTAATGGCATGCGGCACCACACGTGTATTTTTATGCCCAACTGATTTAAACCTATTAAATAATAGCCCATTGTTATAACATGTAGCATTTTCTATTGTGTTACCTTCCATTATATTACTGTTGTATCAGTTTGTACCATTGATGTCATAGTCTATGTGACAATTATATTGTACTTTGGTAGCAATTTTAGCTGTTTTATATTTGTCTATAGTGTGATATTCCTTGCTGTTAAAATAGCTTTCCATTTTAGTTTTAATTTTGTGTTGTGTGATAACTGAGAACTGTAATCATATGTTTGCCATTTCCTACTCCGTGTGGCTTAACTGGGCACTCATTTATATTATGCAAGAATAGCCATGTGACGATTTTGGTTCTATTTAAGAATAGGGAGCTGGCTCCTGGTTTTAGATTGTAGTTGAATATAGCGCTTGCCTCCACATATATAGTTTTGGGGGCAAAGGAACTGAAGTTGAATTATTTATTAACATTATGTATACTTAACAAGCACTGGAGGCACTAAGTCAGTTTTTAAATTTTGTAAATCTGATTGCATGGCTTAAACCAGTATAGCTGTTACATTTCATTGTGTTGCATGATACAGTACTTGGGCCAGTGTGGTAGTTAAGAATTGTCCTTCCAGTGGCACAAGTTAAAAGGTAATCTTATGTCAAATTGTAACTGAGATACATTATAAATAGGGCTGAGTCCTAAGTATAAAGAAATATATTTTAATCACATTGATCAGCTTAGATGGACTTTAGTATGCTGCAAGGAAGTGTTCCACCTTTGCCACTTTGTTCCACATTGGCAGGTACAGTTGACAGCTATGGAGGGTTTTGTCTCTTATTCTTAGGAAAGCAATTTCCATGGATTGCCTTTCTGCTGGAATACCATTGTATTGATTATTGAGTGGTGTTCCAAACTAACCAGATATGCTGCTAAGTTTGGTAGAGGTGATGGACAGCTATCGGCATATGTAAAAGGTGAGCATACATATCCAAACTCTAAAAAACTGTTGTGCTCATCCATTAGTAAACCTTTTTGCTGTCCCTTATTCTCTCTGACAGAGAAGATTGCTGTCGATCTCGTGCATTGTAACACTATGTTTATGCTACATATTTCATTATGGTCAGTCAGTGCCCAGTGTCTGTTGTACATGCTGGTCAGTGATATGCTGGTGTGTAAGGCTTGCTCCCTTTGTTACACTATGACAAAGCATTCACTGATTTTTTAAGCCACTAAAAAAATTTAAAGAAATGACTGGAGTGGCTGTTGTGGGAGTGACCTACCTGTGGGCGTGGTTCAAATAGGGGTGTTCCTTGAGAATGGCATGGGTGGGGCTTAAGGGGCACCAGAGCACTACTTCGCCTAGGGCGCCATTTCAGCTAAGGCCGGCCCTGTCTGCTCCTACTCCTTTGTAAAGGTCCTACTTCCAGTTTTTATCTCTGCTACAATATTCACTACAAATACAGTTGGTTAAGACTTTGATTTCCATTTTCTTGTAATTGCTTTTTTGGCAACCACCAGAATTAAACTTAACAAGGCTATGCCTAGGCAATTCAGATCCTATCCCCACCAAAAAAATAATTTCCTTAGTTATACCAATTGGCTCGCCCACTATTTCTGACAGAGTACTTATTCAGTAGAGCATTTTTAAAGCAAGTCAACTCACTGCATTCCCAAAATATATGTTCCCAGTTATCTCTTCTCCATCACACCTCCAACATGTGCCATCTACCCGAGGAAATATTCTTTGTAATCTGCTGGAGTGTAAAAATACCTATGCAGGCGCTTTCAAGCAAAAAAAATCCTAAATCATCTAGACTTTGTTGCATATTTGGGAGCCAGTATCCCTCCCATTGTTCATCCAATCTCTTCTAACCTCTGCTAATTGATTCCTATAGTTGTATGCCGTAGTAATTATCCCTTTATGTAACAGCAGCTTCTATGTCAGATTCAACTAAAATAGGGCTCAGTTCTTTGACAAAAAATATTTCAGCACATCCTAAGGTTAACTATGTGCCTTTTTACATTTTAGCATACATTACCTAACCATAATGAATCTGACTATACGATTATGTAGTCTGCCCAAGAAACGTCACAGTCTGTGCTCATCATATTAAAATGGAGTATGCTTATAATTTCCTCTGTCAAGAATGTATAGCAGCAAGACTACTTAAGAGAGACAACCTTAATTTCTGCTGCAATATCTTTCTTTTGTTCTCTCAGTAAGTGACAATGCAGCTGCAAGTGCATGCTTTAGTTTGAGCTAAGTAACCCAAGTCAGTATTACAAACTCACTTTTGTCTTACATTCATTAAACACAGGTGGGATTCTGTAGTTGGAAACCATCCTTTGCTATGAGTAAAAAAGGTTGAACAAAATGACAGCTCTCTTGGTGCCAACAGACATAGTCTTGACTGTGACCCACTTGAGCCCTTTTTGATTAGCTACACAAGCATCTGCTTCCTTTCTCCTGAGGGGAGTGGGTAGAGGATTCTCTGGCAAGTGCAGTTTACTGGTCAAGCCTTGTAGAGACCAGGATTCTGAGTGGGGATAAGGTGGATGTGTGCCTTGGTAGGGCTGAGGGGTAGTCACACTGTTGACTACGCCTCCTTGCTACCCAGTCATCAGAAGGATGCAAGTGGAATAGGGCTGAAACAACCAATCAAAGCATCCTATCCTGCTTATAAGAGAGGTAGCTCCTGGGCTCAGCTGTCCAGAACTCCTGCAAAACAGTCACTGTCAGTGTAGAGGGGATGCTGGTGACCTTGACCTCAAGGAGGTTAACACCTGAGTGAATGTACTAAGACTACAAGCCAGGCAAGGGAAAGTAGCTTAGGTCAGTCACAGTACAGTGGGGGTAATCAAGCACACCAATCACAGGAAAGCTTTGAATTATTAAACTACTTTTTTTTTTTTTACTGAGCATCAAAGATGTATTGTAAGACTCCCCCAAAACAGTTGCAGTTGTAAAATAATGTTAATAGTGGTTAGTCTTGAAAGATAAAATGGGGTTGGTATAACTTAGTGTTTAACTCGCAGACAAGTCGACAAGGTTTGATTCTCACCTTTGAGGGGAAACTGGCTAGGTTTTATATGGCCCACACTGTCAGCTAGCCTAGTACTTATCTATGAATGTAAGATGTTCTGTATTTCTATCTCGCCTTCTTTCTTACACATGGGTTCAAAGCCAATCCTCTGCTCCAACTCTGCCTATTGGCAAGCTTAAAGTGTTTTAGTTGGCTCATGGCTAGGTAGGTATCCCATGGTGCACCAGTATAATCTCCAGATCTCGTTTGCCACGTCGTCGAGTTCAGATGTGCTTCTTCTTGGCCGTGGCTAAGTTTAACACATTTTGCTATTTTTTCTAGATTACAGTTTAACCTTTCAAGGTTTCTTGTTGAGAACTAGTTGGCCTGTTGTTCTCCTTGGTATCCTGTGTGCCAGTTTGTTATATTTGACGGGCATTTTGCCCCTGGTTGTTTGCCATGCTTGATTAGCTTAGCGAATTTTGTAGTTCATAAGTTTGATAGTGCTTGCTGTTAAGGTGTGCGTTTGCGCTCAATTTAATCTTCTTTGTACAGTGTTCTTTAGTGTGCAGTGTTAGTTTAGCTAGCTAGTTTTAGAGTAATCCGCGTAGGATTTTAGTCTGATATTTAACTTTAGTTGACAAGGTTTTTTAATATTTCAACCCTTTTGGTTTCAAGACAGATTTTGAATAAAAGTTCCTCCAGTGGGAATTTGTTTCTGGTTTACACTTTGTGCGTGTGTGTCAAGTATACTTGGTAGTTTCAGACTTTGTCTTCTCTCTTTTAGGTCCGTTTGAGTTAGAGGACCTAGTTTTCTCTCTTCTCTACCCACGGCTAGGCCTGTTTGAGTTAGAGGACCTAGTTCTCGCTGTGCGTTTGACTTGTGTCTTTTTGCTGCATCCCAGTGCCATGTCTAAAGAGGCAAAAGATCATAGACCCTCGGGGTTTAAGAAATATGTGAAATGCTCTCAGAAGATTTCTATTACCAATGGCCACAGTAACAGTGTGTCTTGCCTCGGAGCCATCCATCTGCAAGAAACATGTTTGTTTTGAAATTCTTTCAGTTGCCAGGGTCTTACAGGAGCGGAAGAACAAACTAATATTAATAGGTCTCCTTAAGCCTTCTTTTGAGGAAGACTTGGCCAGTTTGTCATCGTCCTCGAAATCTCATGGATCTAAAAAGGAAAAGGTTAAACCTTCCAAGAGGCATTCCCCAGCGCCATCCGGTGCCTCGGAACTGCCTTCCAAAATGTCGAAACCAGACAAGTCTTCTCCCTCCTCGGCTCCACTGATTTCGGAAAAATCGAGGTTGTTGCTACTATGACTCCAGTGTCAGCCCCATGCATTTTAGAGCCGACTACTGGTAGCAGACATCGGAGCTGGTCCACGGATCCATTACCGGTCTCCCCAAGTTTAAGATCCCCTATCTTACAGAGATCTAGATCTCCCACACTGTCTTCCAGGAGCCTATCATAAGATGTGGAGAGAGTAGTGCTGAGACTCCTGAAGCCATCTGCCTTATCAAAAATACTGTTGGCTCTGACCCAGTCGGTCCCG
Organism: Protopterus annectens; assembly: GCF_019279795.1. NCBI lineage: Eukaryota > Metazoa > Chordata > Ceratodontiformes > Protopteridae > Protopterus > Protopterus annectens. The sequence continues at coordinate 1,155,270,374 of NC_056745.1, read as the reverse complement.
GAGCCACTTGAGGCCATTTCCCCTTCTGTGGTTCCTCCGAGCCGTGCTGGGCTTTCAGAGCCGGAGTGCTCAGTACCGCTGGTTGTGGAACCCTCTGTTCCAGCTGCCCCCGAGCCAAATTCCACTCTGACACCTTTCGTGCCGTTAGGGGTGTCTAGGAGCCAAAGCTCTCCAGTCGGCCCCGACAGGGATGCTTGGACCCAGACCTGTTTGGTTCCAAGTCTCCCTCTTGGTGCGTCGGCTAGGGTGAGCTCAGACCCTACCATCTACCTCTGAGCCGATGGCTTCCCCCATCCCCATGGAGCCAGAGAGGTCAGCCTTCAAGATGATGCGGAGTGTGCTGTCCAGATCATCAGCTCCACTCAGGGGTACCAACATTCTTCTCCCTCAGGCACTGACCTCCGTCTCAGCACCTACTCCCTCTCTAGACAACAGAGACCCGCAGCCCCCGGCTAGTGGCCCCCACTCTTCCGAGACCTCCCCGGAATATCCTTCTGAGCAGCCCCATTGGAAGAGAGGACATGCAAGAGGAAGCATGTAGACTCCCAGGATGAGTCTCTTGCCTCCGACACTGACCTTGAGGGGTCAGAAGGGTCCCCCAAGTCATCCTCTGATGAGGTCTCCTTTGTAGACATCTTGGGAGATCCTTAAGCAGAGGTGCAGTTGGCCCCCTGTTACCCCTTCTGAGGAGTCTGTGTACCTGAAGGCTTTCGGGTCTCAACCTTCAGACTCTGGTGTCTCCACCTTTTGACGAACTTTTAGACCTTGTTAGTCGAAAGGTGTGGGAGACTCATGCGCGGAGCCATTTTCCCAGGAGACCAAATACATTTTTGTCAGCCCCCAAGGAGAAGGAATTTTTGTCCAAGGGACGTTCCTGTAGATGCCATGGTGGTGGCGGTGGCCACTAAGAAGGAACTAGTGGGGACTTCATCTGTCCATCCGCCGAACAAGGAGTCTTGAACGATGGACAGGTACGGGAAGCATCATTTGCATTCATACTCAGATCGCTGAACTACCTAACATATTTTATAAGGCTTAAGAGAGATCTCCTTAAGGAGCTGGGAGGGACTCTACAAGCTACATCTACTGAAGGAGTCCCTGATAAGGTGTCTGCTCAGTTGTCCACCTTGAATTCCATTGTTAACTCGTCCATGAGGCTTTCATATGCAGCTAATGGAGCGAGCAGGGCAGCAGATTCAGGAGTTTCCCTTAAGAGGCACTCCTGGATGCACTTGTGTAATTTTGTGGAGCCGTTCAAGTCTACCTTTACCAATGCCCCCTTTGACGGTTCTTCCTTGTTTGGACCTAAGGTAAGACACACTCACCAGGTATGAGCAAGAAGGGAAAATGCTCTCTGCCATGGGAGTACATTTTACAGTCCCCTCTAGACCATACCCCAAGGGTCAAAGAGGTGGTAAAATGTGGTTCAAGAAGTCCCAGAGGTTTTTCCAGGATACACAGGGTGACTCCTCCTTAAGAGGCAGAGGAGGAGGAGCAAATGGTAGACTTCGCCATAGAGGCAGGGGCAGGCCGCAAAACCAGGGAGGCCGTGATTCATTTCAAGGCCAGCCCCATCAGTGCTCCTGATGTGGGGGCCGACTGTGCTTTTCTGGAGCCGGTCGGGGGTTGCATTTCTTTGTATCCAGAAGCCTGGCTAAGCCTCACCTGAGACAAATGGGTACAAAGGATTATCACTAGAGGTTACTCCATACCCTTTTCTCTTCCACCTCATGTTCCCAAGAGGATCCCGGATGTTCCACCCAATCACAGGGATCAAGCAGCTGTATAAGTGAACAAGTTGCTTACAAACAGAGTCATCCAAACTGTCCCCGCAGACCAGGTAGGGTTCGGAACTTACTCCAGATTCTCTTTAGTGCCAAATCGTACAGGGCCGTCTTGGACCTCAGCAAATTAAATCCGTAAAGAAGGGCAAGTTCCGGATGGTGACACTGCAGTCTATACTCCCTCTATTAGGGAAAGACACTTGGTTATGCTCAAGAGACCTCCAAGATGTGTACTACCACATAAAAATGGACAGAGCGTCAAGGAGCCATCTACGCTTGCGGCTGGGAGCCAGACACTACCAGTTTCTTGCTCTGCCCTTTGGTCTCACTACAGCCCCCAGGATGTTCACCAAGTGTATGGCAGTAGTGACAGCTCACTTGAGACATTTAGGATTCCAAGTGTTTCCGTATCTGGACGACTGGCTCCTGACTGCCTCCACAAGGCATTTACTTCTTCAAACCAGAGACTCCACTATCCGACTTTGCCCAGTTGGGGATTACTATAAATTGGGAAGAGTCTGCCTTATTGCCCTCTCAATTTGTGATTTATATTGGTGCAGAAATAGACACAGTCACCATGTTGGCTCATCTTCCAGCAGAAAGAGCACAGAATCTTGTACAAGTCCTTTGTCTACTCCCCTCCGGAAAGTCAAGGCAAAGACAGTGCTGAAACGTCTAGTGACCATAGCCTCCACTATATTACTAGTCCCCTCTTGCCAAACTACACATGCGGATTCTTCAGTGGCTTCTATTGTCCCAGTGGTCCTTCCAGCAATTGCCTCTATCCCACCACATCCTTTTAACAGAGTCTTGTAAAAAGGACCTCCGTTGGTGGACCCAACCAACTAACAACAGGCACTCCATTCCTTCCTCGCCAACACGTTGCTACTGTGACCACGGATGCCTCACAGATAGGGCTGGGGGGGCATTATCTAGGCAGGACTGTCCAAGGCACATGGCAAAATCATGAGCCCCACCTGCATATCAATGTCCTAGAGATGAGGGTGGTGCTTCTGGCATTGCAAGCACTCCACGACCTTCTTCCTCTTGGGACGATAGCAATTCAGGCAGACATGTCGGCAGTATGGTATCTCAGCAAACCAGGCGGAACCAGATCATACCCACTCTGTCAAGAGGCTATTCATGTTTGGAAATGGGCAATATCTTCCCACTGCTTTTTAGTGGCAATGCACATCCCGGGGACAACCAACGTGATAGCCGACAAACTCAGCCAGGCAATCTTGATGCCTCATGAGTGGTCTCTGAAGCAGGAGATAGCGGAACAGATTTTCCGCAGATGGGGATAGCCTTGCGATCTTTTTGCCAGTCCGATCAACTCCAAATGCAGCAGCTACTTTTCCCTTATCCCCCTCTGGGGGAGTCACTGAGAGATGTATTGTTCACGATTGGCCCCTGGGTCCCCTTTATGCTTTCCCGCCCTTTCCTCTCATGTCAAAGGTGATTCAGAAAGCGAAACTGTTGGGAAGCAAATTGATCCTCATCACTCCTTACTGGCCTCGTCAGGTTTGGTTCCCCTTTCTCAGGCCTCATCTACTAGACGACCCATGGACTCTGGCCCCAGTGCCAGATCTATTGACGCACATGTCAGGCTCTCTTCATCCCAACCTCCACACCCTCAATTTTGACAGCTTGGCTGCTCCTGTTCCATCCCTAGTCAGGCTTCATGATTTCTCACCCGCTGTGACCCACATTCTTGCATCTTCTCACAAATCCTCTACTAGAAAGTTATATACTAACAAATGGAGAAGGATTTCTATCTGGGCTGAGGAAAGGAATGTTGACCCTTATACCGCATCCATTCCAGTGGTATTGGAATTATTGTCTGAACTTTTTCACCAGGGTTCTGCTGCTGCCATAATTAGGATTCAGTTGGCAGCACTGTCAAATTTTCATTTGGGTCAACATGAGTCCAATCTGATGTCACACAAAGCCTTCCTTAAAGGTGCTACTTTAAGACCTCCCTTTCAGGAACCGGTAGCTTCGTGGGACCTAAGCTTCATCCTATCCAACGTCTTCACCCTTTGAACCAGCTCATTCGTGTTTGCTGAAGTTCCCGTCTTGGAAGACTTTGTTTCTGGTGGCAATCAAATCTGCTAGATGAGTATCAGAGTTACAAGCACAGTCTGTCAAGCCCCCTTATTTGATTTTCCACAAAGATAGAGTATCTCTTCGTATAAAGCCATCCTTTGTCCCCAAGGTATGTTCTCATAATAACTTGAACCAAACTATAGAGCTTTCGGTGTTCTTCCCTACTCACTCCAACACAGCAGAATACAGATTTCATCAGTTGGACGTTCACAGACAATTACGTTCTATCTACACCGGATCAAGGAATTCAGGAAGTCTGACCAATTGTTTGTTTCCTTCTCTGACTCCAGATTAGGTCTCCCAGTTTCCAAAGTGACCCTTTCGAATTGGATTTCCAGTTGTATATCTTACATTTATTTTTCCCATGGAAAGCCTTTACTGTTCACAATTAAGGCTCATTCTACAAGATCCCAGTCTATTTCTGCAGCCTTTCAAGCCAGGGTTCCAATTGATATTTGTGCAGCAGCAACATGGGCTACCCCTCACACCTTTATCACTCATTACAAATTGGATTTGATCTCTAGGGGTAGAGCCTCCTTTGGTTCCACGGTACTCAGGAGTATTTTTCTGTGAGCCACCCAAGAATAAGGTGCTAGGGATGCTGTCCCATGTGTAAGAACGAAGGCGGGATAGGACTACAGAACATAAAGAAGTTATGTACTCACCATAATGTTCCATGTTTGTAGTCCATCTCACCCTTCATTCTTACGAACCCACCCTCCTACCCCCCTCCTGGAAGGATCTGGAGACATAAAAATGTTTTTCTTATCAGGTGGAGACCTTTTATTATTTTTGTTCTTTCTGGACAGTTTTTGTTCTTTCTTTCTATAGTTTAGCAGCAAACAAGATCTGGGGATTATACTGGTGCACCATGGGATACCTACCTAGCCACGAGCCAACTAGAAGGCTTTGAGCTTGCTAATAGGCCGAGTCAGAGCAGAGGATCTGCTCCGAACCCATATGTAAGAATGAAGGGTGAGATGGACTACAAACACGGAATGTTATGGTGAGTACATAACTTCTTTTTTCTCACTTTGCCACTTTTAGCTGGGATGAATGTCAGAATCTGTTGGTTATAGTACTCTGCTTTACTGAATTGAGTTTGTTTGGGGAAGGGGGTCCACAAGTTTTTCCTCTACTACCGTCTTCAGCAGTGCAGCTTCAAAACACGTGATGCACTAGTTCATTTCTCTGTGTCCATCTCGATTTCCTTCCAAGTCCAAAAGGCATACCATAGGTAAATTTTGCAGTTGTGTAAACAGACTATTATGGGTGAGAGTGCTGGTAGCTTTATAAAAATTATTTTTGTTGACTTCAATAAAGTGAGTGGAAGAGTGGGTTTCAGTTCCTCTGTGACACTGAACTGGAGCAAGAATGAGTAATTATCTTTTTTGGGATTAGGCCATATTTTCTTAACTGACAACTGCTAACACATTTGGAAATATACCCACAACTGCCCTGTAGATGACCCAGCAAAGCATATTAATGGTAAGAAAAAGGAGGATTCATTCATTCATGTCTTAATGCATATGCTTCAGACCGTTATACTTGCTATGCAAACAGGTACAGGTCATAGTATTATGTAATGGATTTTATTTACTGAAATACCAATTTAAATATTTGAAAAAGCTGTTGCAGTAAAGTACAACTCATGTTCTCTCTTTCTTCTGAACAGGAACTCGTTGAAATGGTCAAAGCAAAGAAAGCCGTTCAAGAACAACTAAAGTCTAAAAAATAATGTGCACAGTCAGTCTTGTGTTGTCTTTATTTTATAATAAACAATAAAAATATATGTTTTTTGTTGTCATATGACAAAGCCTCAGCATAATGTTAACTGATTTGTACTCTGAAATTGCATGTGAAAATTTGTCAATATGAACAGAAACTAAAGAAATTTCTCTGAATCAGAGACAGAGTACTTGAGACTGTAACAGTGTGAAGTTCATGGCCATCTTGATTCATCAATTTGCTTAAACTCGTAACCAATACATTCCACTACGGATTCTGTTATAATCCGGTAACTGTTCAATGGGACCTGTAAAACAAAGGTAAGTTACTGAAATTGGCAGTACTGGTACAGGGCCAAAAAAAGATAGTCATACCTCACCATGCACTTACCAACTGCAGCCATAGAAGGACATTTATCATATATGTATTTCGTGCATACATCTCTTACTGTTTTTTCATCTATTGCCTAAAAGAAAAGAAACTCAGTAACAATGCTGAACAATTTAAATGCCCCAGACTTACAACACCAGGTAAAAGGAGGAACTATCATTACAGATTGTTGTTCTAGGTGTATACTAAAAAATCTATTTTGAATATATCTTTTTAATAACTGTGCAACAAATAAATGGCAATTTGACAACTATAAATCTTCCAGCCAGTTAGCAAATACAGGTGCATTCAAATACACTGAACGTGCTATGCCTTGTTCATTGTTGCATGGATCTCTTCTTGTAATGTTCTTCCTGCAAGCATGCCTCATCTGGGCAGTCTTCCAGAAATCCATAGGTTTTTACTAGGCTAATGACCACTGGGACACTTACAAGTTTAACCTTGCACACTAAACCATTTGAGTCTCTAGTATCATGGGTGTCTATAGTGTGGGGGGTGTTAGGATAATGTTTTTCTTATTGATGGCCTCTTTCCCAAATGGACATAGAGGCTAGACTGTTGGGCAGATTTACGATTTCCCAAACAACTTTCATGATTTCATTTGAATAGGGTTGGGGATGAAGTATGTTTTACATGGATGGAGAACCTGTGCCATAGTTCAGGGATCCTTTGGGACATATGTCTGATCTCTCCAACATGTTCTATGTCACAAGCAAAGTTTGACTCTCTGGATCTAGGTGCAGTCTGTTTTGTGCATGTGCAACAGATCCATCAGGGCTGTATCTGAGGAAGTCCTATAAGCCAGGCACAGGTTCCCTCTCAGCAGGCTGAATACAGAGAGTCTTTAGGTGTTTGGTTTAGGACAGGGTATTCATGCCTCGACTTCTCCAGGTGAGGAACCTATGTGGGCATTCCAGCTATTGCAATGACAGGGTATTCATTGCCTTGACATCTGGTGAGAAACCTTTGTAGGCACTCCAGCTACTGCAAATGTCTGGTTAGCAACATGCCATAGGGGTCACTGTACTTAATAACATGTCTGAAAAGTCTTGGTAGAGTGGTGGTATACTGTCCTTGGACCTGGAAGGCATTCCCTTACCTAAGCTGGGCAATACAGAATGATTTTCTAACTTAGCTACACATTGGCCAAAGGCCAGTTTGCTATCTCCATATGTTCCCAGATCCCTTACTACTGGGTCAACTCTTAAGGATGTTTTAATGGAGTAATTAACTTCGATTAACAGTTTCCCAAAGGGCATTACAATGCATGTTTTGGCATTTGGGCCTTGGTATTTGTCTTAAAAACCTGTGAACATTTAGCATCTACATCTCAGAGGTCAAAGCTAACAGGAGCAGGCCCAGCACTGAATCCTGGGCTGCTACTCTAGTGACCGATCTCTTGGTGGAGGTGGTCTTACTGATCCTGACATCTTGGGTTCTGTGAGCCAGACAACAATCCAAGAAGTTATGTAAGGATTTACGTCTAGCTCAGACAGCTTGTCATCCATGCTTGAGTGCCTCAGACAAGTCAAGATGCTCAGTCTTTCTACCCTCGTTCATTGCCTTGGTGACTATCTCAAAGAAATCTACTAAGTTAAGTAGGCATGACCTTCCTTTAAAGCCAAGTTGGGGTGGGTCCAGTGTTCGTAGACTGCCTTGCCATTGTTCATCATTTCTATAACCACTTGTTTTGTGGCTGTGTATATTAGACTGATTAGTCTGTAGTTCCTTGGGTCAGTTGCTGGCCCACTCTTATGAAGGGAAATGACTGTTGCAGTTCTCCATTCACTGGGAATATAGCCTGTCGTGATCCTGACGGGTTGTGACTGTTCAGGAAGCAACCAGGGATGGTGTCTGGACCTACAGAGGCAGTGTTCTTTCCTTTAGCGAATGCTACTAGCACCTGGTCCCAGGAAATAGTTGGGCGAGGTATTTTGGAGGTCATTTCACATGGAAGTGTGAGGACAAGTTTGCGCTGAATTTATCAGTAGTAGATTTGCTGTCACCCTAATCGAAGAAGGTGGTACCATTCAGCACACTGCTGTGTGTTACATTTAAGGTTCTGTGCACAACTGAATAAGGCCTTGATTGTCCTTCGCCTACAATACTAACCTGACCTTGTAGTTCCTTTTTATTTGATGTAATAAGACCTCTTAAGTTACTTGTTTACCTGTATAACACAGCATTTATCTTTAAGGGAGTTGCTCTTCATGACTTTGGGCATGAGTTGTTACTTTTATTATTATATATCCTGTTTATGTGAGGATTCCACCAGTGGAGTTTGTTTTGGGTTTACTTCTGCTAGGTAGGGCAGCCTCTGCAGCCATTCACATTTTGTGAATAATTCTACAGAGGGAGCTGTACTCTTGAGGTCACTTATTGTAGTTTGCCTTAGAATAACTGTTGCTGGTTTAGCTGGGTTGATATTTTACCTGAAAGGAGACAGCTTTGTGATTTGACCTCACGGGGTGGGATCAACACTGTTCCTTTCTGGTGAATATGAGATCGCCTAGTTGGAGTGTACACTATTAACACTAACATCCTGGAACAAAGTAGAGGCAGTGCAAGTGTTCCAGTCTATACAGGGGTAGTTCGCCACCCATGCTCACAGTGTTTGGATGGTGAGCATCTCTAGTAGGTTGGGACTCCAAGGGCATAGATGGTGATGTATAGCTAGCCATGATAATGGTGAGGAACCTTATTTATGGTGACTTGCACATGGATGACCTTCCTGCACCATGGGATCATCTTGTTTAACCAACATGGAGATATCTAATGTATGTTTGTTGCTACTCTAGATCAAGGCACCTCCACCTTTGGGTCCAGTCTGTGCTGCTGTTGGACTAAATGTGTGGAAGGCACTGCCAGGGTAAGTTATACGACTTTAAAGCAGATCTCTGTCACTGCACAGATGTTTACAAAGCTCTCCCCCTGAAGTAAGGATATCACGGACTGCACCAGTTGATGCTCCTATTCCATCTCGTTCCAAGAAGTTAGCAGTTGGTGCATATTTTCTGCAAAACAAACGGTCAGTTGGCCTTCTTCTAGGTAAGTACTCCTTTTTTCTTATCTTGGTTTACGGGATGGATGCCCATTAGCTGACTGATTCAGAATATAGTTATGTGGGAAACTGTTAGTAACTGCTAAGTAATCTCCATGGCAAGTGTCTGCATTGCAGCATACAAGTGGTTGCTTGTTGGCCCTGTGGTATTTTCGTAAGTCTCTTCAAGAATTTGCTGCTGAAAAAGGGCCTGGGCCTAGTTCTGAGGCAGCATGGGGTTGCAAAGTCCTCCAGAAGCCTTCCTCCAAAGGAAAGAGGAAGAAGTGCAGGGAATCCAAGGGAGACAATCAACAACTCTGGTGACTGCATTAGGTGAGGCACTTTCACAGCCCCTGATCGTGGAGTTTAAGCCAAGATCCCTGGTGCAAATGCTTTAACGGCACCTTTGACTTCAGTTTCAAGCAGGATATCTAGGGTCTTTGTTCATGAGTAAGTTTAAGGCTCCTGCATTGATGGTTTTGGGCAACCTAAGGACTCAAAAGCAGCTATTTCTGATGACTGGAGGCACACTGCAATGAAAGGTAAATGGGCACAGCCCTGCCCACACCATGGGCTAATTCTTTGGATTCTCTCGTACTACTGGTTGACCGAAGCCCAATCCCCCTGCTGGAGGTCTATTTTTTTTGGCGGGCTATGACTCTCTTATATATCTGTACATAGACCCATTAGCTGAGTCATATGTGATGTCCCAGGATCCTAGGAAGGGGGCATTCTTAGCTTCTACCATGAACCACATCCCCCATGAGAAAGTGAGCAAAGTCCATGATCTGACCTGGTAAGAATGTGTATAGTGCTGATACCCTTTCCTACAGGATTTTAAACGGACAGTCACACTTCCTTTCTTAACAAACCCTGTTGCAGATGAGGATCACAACCTGAAATGAGAGTTGCTTGGCTTATACGACCTTTCATTTGAAGGGGCTTAGCACTCTTAAGAAATGTAGCTATGTTGCTGTTGATACATTAATAGAGAAGTTTTTATTATGTAAGTGAACACTGTTTCATTGAACATGTTTACTCAAAATGACGAAATTCCAAAAGCACGGAACAGTGATTTTTTTCCCAGGGGGAAAAAAAAAATAATTGGGCCATTTTTGGGACTCTGCCATTTCCTCCACTGTGGTGCGATCTCTGAGTTGGTATATATAAGTGGGGGGGATGAAGCCCCCCCACTTTATTTTGTTTTTTCGGATCAGTGATCCCCCCCCCCGGGGGGGGGGGGGATTGCTGATCCCTGTGTTTGGCATTTTGGATTTTCAAAGTGTTTGGGTCGGTTATACAGCATTCACTAATATAATACAGACTCTAATAGAGAGGGGCAGCTATGCTGTCAGTTATTAGACTGAGGAACATTCTTCTAGCAGACAGTGTGAAAAATCGCATCCTCAGTGCTCATTTTTTACTCTATAGATCCCACTATTCAAGAAGGTGTATAAGAAGCTGGAGGAAGAGGGTAAAATCATCCATGCAGTCACACAGATGTTTTTTTTCCCCCCAGAACCTTGAGTCTGGGGGGGGGGGGTCAAGTATAAAAGGGTACTGCCAAGCAAAATGTTGGGAGAAACTGGGGGCCTTTAAAGCCAAGTGCCCCAGAAGGATCTGCCATGACTTTGCATAGCTGGTCTTTCCCTTAAACCCACTCCCTTTTCCAAACAGGCACCTGCCACTCCAAAACTTTGACAACACTTGCCCTCCTGAACCCTTCAAGGACTTTTACATTCCTCAAGGGACCTTCATGGTGGCCTTAAATTTGAAGGCTGCATACCTCTCCATTCTCAGAACCAAAGTCACAGATGTTACCTAACCTTTACAGCAGGGGAGCCCTCTTCACCTAAAGTATTTAATGTCTGACTCCAGTAACAACCTGTTGGTGGACTAAAGGCATTCAGATTTACCACTACCTAAAATATTACACAAGTATATCCCAGAGTGCTCTGAACTACTTCAGGGCCCTAGGACTGACTGTCAACAGAAGAAATTCTCCCTCTCCATCTTAAGAGCTACTTGAGCTGCGCTCCAGGAATAATCCTGTCTACCTCTCCCAAGTCCCTCTTACAAAAGGACTCAAGGAAGTACGTGTATTTCCAACCTCAGTGTAATGAACTTTATCGCCTGTTCTGGTTTATGTACAAAAGTCCCTCTCCCATGCTAGGTATCCAGCAGCCAGGCCCTGCTCTCCCCTATAAATTAACCACTCTACTCCATTGTTACTAACACTACCTTACCCATTTCTTACCTTTGTACCTTCCCTGCTGACTCATTTCTAACTCTGTCCACTAGGTGGCAAACTTTACTCGCTTGTCTTATCTTCCCCATCTCTAGTTTCCAACCCCTCACTACTGTTTACTTCTCTCATTTCTTTTCCTACTCTCCCTGTCCTACATCTAACTGATCTTGTACCTACCCCTTATCACTCTATCTCCCTTTCCCCTCAACTCTATCCCCTGTAAACACATTCTTGTAGAATCACTACCCACTCACCTGGAACTGTCCAAGAACTCCTCTAAACTCTGTACCTTACTGATTGTCTCTCAGATTCTCATCCTTTACTTGCTCTAACCCGCTCCGTTCGCCCTGCGGGCTCACTCCGCTCATCTCCCTACCCCCAATTCCCACACACCCCCAGGGGTCCTAAACTTATACTTCTCTGACCACTCCCCCTTCTTAACTTACTTCTCTGACCACCCCCCTTAACTTACCCATCACACAGTACTCCACCCTCCTACCCATCCTTGTCTACTAGAACACATACTCTTTTTTTTTTTTTCATCATCCCTCGCTTCCTCCCCACCTTTTCATTTCTACCCATTTTAACTACCTTCATACACCTCTATTACCATGCCTCCACTACTACGCACTAATAATTTAAACCATATACTCCTTTCCTCACACTGTCTTACCTTCTAACATCATATGAACTTAGCCTCAAAGAGGCACACACACTTTAACCCAATACACGAGCCAACCTTCCCAAATCACATTCCAGACATTTTCAAACTAATCTCTTCTAGCTACATTCCACCAAGATTTCATAGAAAGTTCCATGTTACCTACAATAACCAGCCAGATAAAAAAATCTTACTTCTACTCCAAACCCTCTGACTCCAAAATGAGACTACTACTCTCACTCATAGGTGACATTCATCCCAACCCTGGCCCAAACACCACTCCTACTATAAATCCCCTACTCTCTCCACCCTCCTGCTCTACCTTTCCATCCAAACCCCTAAATCTCTCTCAATAGCTCACCTAAACATCCGCAGTATTAATAATAAAATTGCCCAGCTCCATGTTCTGCTTGATATTCATTCACTTGACATCCTTTGCCTAACTGAAACTTGGCTAAAATCAACAATCCAAGACAGTGAAATTACTCCCCAGGTTACATTTTAAGACTAGACCATAAATCTAAAAAAGGCGGTGGTATAGCAATTCTGCATAAAACAGGCATGCACATTACTGTTATCCATGAAAAACCTCCCTCTGTTAGCAACTGAAATCCTCATCACTAAACTACACCTTAATACCCACAAATCCATTAATATTATCTGCACCTACCTTCCTTCTGGAAATAATATTAACACCCTAGAAGAAATTATTAATTGGCTCTCTATTACCTACCCACAAGTAACCATACTAGTAGGTGATGTCAATACAGACTGGAAAACCTGCTCCTCAGGAGTCTCTCTCTCTCTACTAAATCTCCATGGCTTCTCACAAACCATTAACACCCCTACCAGAACAAATATAACAATAAAGAAAGTATATTGGATTGGATTCTGATTAACAGTCACGACCAAAATTACTTAGGAGGAACTCTGATGACTTAAGTGACCATGCCCTCACCTATTTAATACGACATAAAAGCCCTACCCCTCACTTTACTAAATATAAACATCAGAAGAAATAGAAACTTTAACCCTGAATCCTTCCTTGCTGAATTACAAATTGGTCTCCACTTAAACTTCTGCCACTAGATGACACTGTAGCATACTTCAACTCAAAATTCCTATCTATACTAGACTCTCATGCCCCTTTTAAGATCTGTTAGAATTCACTCAAAACAAGCCCCTTGGCTCCCAAAAGACACACTGCATAAAATAATTATGAAAAATAAGCTTTGGACCAAATACCACAGAACAAAAGATCCCAGTGACCATCTTAAATTTAGACAAATAAGAAACATTACAAAAAAGCCGTACTTCTAGACAAAAGAAATTACTACTGCCATCTACAACAAACTAACCAGCTAAACCCACAAAGGTTTTGGGCAGGGATTAACAGACTCTTAAAACCTGGCCACTCTGACACCCCACGCCCCTTAAACTCTTTCCATAACAACCCAAAACAAACAGCTGATGTCTTTAATGCATTCTTCACTGAAACTGTCCAGTCTCTATCTAAACAACTATCCCCTGATGTATCTTCTCAGCCCACCTCCCCTTCCATTCCCCCATTATAACTGCAACCTGTACCCACATCCCTCAGATGGCTCTCTGCTCTACAAACTTAAACCCTCCTCCCCATCTGCCTCCCCAATATCTACAAATTGCTGTCAAACCATTGGCCTATCCCATTTCCATTCTGATTAACAGAACCATTACCGAAGGCTACATTCCCTCAATCTGGAAAATGTCACATATTATTCCCCTACATAAAGGGGGTGACTCCTGACTACCGACCCATAACCCTTCTCTCCCCCTTTGCTAAAATAATGGAAAAATGTATCCAAAAGCTGCTTCTTAAACACCTGTTAAATAATAACCTCCTATCCAACTGTCGGTATGGTTTCAGACCCTTCCATAGCACCATTTCAGCCCTCCTTTCCTTCACTGACTGCTTCAACAAAAATCAGAACAATATCCTCACCTCTGCTCCCTTCACTGACCTATCCAAAGCCTTCGATATGGTCAAGCACTAGATTCTAATAAATGTACTGAAAACATCAGCCTTAGACTCTAGTGCCATAAACTGTTTCCACTCCTACCTTCAGAATAGACAACAGGCAGTACTTTGGCATTATAACTTATCCAACCACCTCCCTATTTCCCTAGGAGTTCCCCAAGGCTCTATTCTTGGCCCGTTCTGTTTTCTATTTTTATTAATGATCTGCATACTAGTATTCCCTTGGCTACCTGTGCAATATGCTGACATTTCTACTCTGATCTGTTCTGCCTCTGAACTACACTCTTACTACCCAGCAGATTTTTCTAACCGCAGAAATGTAGTTCCTTAATGTTTAATTTTAAACCCTAAAAAAAACAAACTGTTACTTTTTCCCCCCACCTGCAAGTCCCCCTCCTCTTAACTTCTCAGTCCTCTCTAATAATGGCACTAGTATATCTCCAGACCCCTCCACTAGGCTCCTGGGAGTTGAAATAGGTTCATAGGTAGATACTAGGCTATCTGCCCTAGGGCATTTATAAGCCTATTCAGAGTGTATTTGGCTTCCACCTCCCTATTAGATTAGCCTACTGTGGCCTCTGTAAATTAGGTCACAGAAGGTACCCTTTTCAGATAAGTTTACTGTGCCTCTGTCTAGCAGGGTCACAGGAGAGATCCCAGAGGTGAATTTGCGATTTCCCATCCACGCGTCCAAATTTCGCTTGAAGAGGGTCAGCGAGGGGCTATGTCTAACATGAATTGGGATTCTATTCCAGAGTGAGGGGAGCCTCTGGGAAATGAATGTCCCTCCAGCATGTCCTATTTATTTTTGTGCTGAGGTTTAGGTCCCTAGAGCGTGTAGCTCTAAGAGACTTGGATCTTTTGTGGTGGAGCATGTCCATTAATTCTGGGTTTGACATGGCTTTGTATGTCAGGCATAGATCGCCTCTGAGTAGGCGGTAAGCAACTGAGTAGAGCTGGAGTTTCTTTAGTCGAGCTGCATAGGACATTTGTTTGTAGCCCATGATCCTCTTGGTGAGGTACTTTTGGGGTCTATCCAGTTGCTGCAGGTGTCAGGTAAGGTACATCCCAAAAGGGGCATTGTATTCAATTTTGGGCCTGATGAGTGACGAGTAGAGGGGCACAATGACCTCTCAATCTAGATGCGAACCCTTTTGTGATAAGGTGGGCTATATAGAAGGTCTTTCTAACCACTTTGGCAACATGATTATCAAAGGAGAGATTAGTATCCACGTTGGTCCCCAAATCTCTAATTACTTCTTCCGTACTTAATGGATTACCACCTATGTGGTAATTTGTGGGCACCTTGTTTTTCCCAAAGGTGATGACTATGCACTTTTTAGCATTTAGCTTGAGGCTGTGGCTCTAGCACCAAGCATCTGTCTCTGTGAGACCCTTTTGGAGGATGCTTGTGTCAGCTGGAGATTCGATTATGGCCCCCAGTTTGCAGTCATCTGCGAACTTTGTCAGCCATAATCCCCCCGTGTTAGCCTGAACCTGAGAAGTATATACCGAACAAGAGAGGTCCCAGAACTGAGCCCTGTGGGATGCCACTTGTAACTGGTTTGGATTCAGACATGGCACCTGCGATTCTATCTCTGAGCCAGTTTGCAACCCATCTTGTGATATAGGGGTTGATATTTAAGCTGGTAAGCTTATTTATGATGCCCGAGTGGGGTATTGTGTCGAAGGCTTTTGCGAGGTCCAGGTAGGCTGTGTGGACTACCTTGCCCTCATCTATGGCTTTGGTAACTGTTTCAAAGAAATCAACTAGGTTTAAGAGGCAAGATCTGCCCTTAAAGCCAAATTGGGTAGGGTCCAGTGTCTGGAGGCTCCCAATGTCTTTGTTTATGAGTTACATGATACTATGCTCCATAGCTTTACAGACCAGACTAGTCAGGCTTATGGGGCAATAGTTTCCGAGGTCCATTCTGGCACCACCTTTGTGCAATGGGACCACTGTAGCTCTACGCCATTCTTTGAGTACATATTCTGTAGTAAGGCTAAGTCTGAACAGTGACTTAATGTGAGGGTTCAGTTTTTCTTGGAGCTCTTGTAAGACACAGCCTGGGACACCGTCCGGTCCCATAGATGCTGTGTTTTTTGCTTTGGAGAGGGCAGCTTTCACCTGTGCATCTGTGATGTCAGGGAGGTTACATTCAGTTGGGATAGGTGTTTGCTCCTTTGGGGGGGAAAAGTTTGCTCCGAATCTGCCAGGATGTTGGCTACGTCTGTAGATTCGGTATATTTTGTACCGTTATGCAACAATTCAGAGCATATCTGGGAGTTTCTGCCCATGTTTCTGACATAACTAAAGAAGGCCTTGTGATTATCTTTAGTGTCTAGGGCAATTTTTCTTTCGAAACTGGCCTTTGATGATTTTATGAGGGATTGAAGTTTCTTGCTACTACTGATCAGAGATGCCTTCCCTTTTTGGGGTTTTGCTCTGTCATGTAGTAGCTTCCTCCTTCGCTTGTATAGCTTATTTATGGTCGGGGTCCACCAGACCGGTCTCCTGTTTTTGGAGGAGTGAGTCTTGGTTTTATTTGGGATAGCACGATCCATGCATTCCTGCAGGTGCTCATAGAATGCATTTGTAAAGGATTCTGCGGATTGGGCTGTATTATCCTCTGGCCCAGGGGCTTTGAAGGATTCCACCTCAGTCTTGAGAAGTGCAAAGTTGGCTTTTGAGAAATTCTTTACAGTGATTTCCTTGGCTGGGGGTGGGGACGGGATATGGATGTCCAGGGAAATTTGTTTATGGTCTGATCTTACCAATGAGGGGTTTACCTCTGGTCTGGAACATAGAGTCCCCATGTTGGTGATGACGAGGTCCAATATGTTGTTCCCTCTTGTGGGAGTGGTGACTAGTTGTTCCATTGCGTTAGAGTTTATACATTCAAGGAACCATTGGGCGAGGGTGTTAGGGCTTG
Organism: Protopterus annectens; assembly: GCF_019279795.1. NCBI lineage: Eukaryota > Metazoa > Chordata > Ceratodontiformes > Protopteridae > Protopterus > Protopterus annectens. The sequence goes on along the minus strand of NC_056745.1, from coordinate 1,155,253,464 downwards.
AGTAGTTTTCCCAGTCAATGTTTGGGTAGTTGAAGTCACCCAGTAACATAGTATTTGGAGAGACCTTCATATTCTCCAGTGTTCTCAGGAATGCCAAGTGGGGTTCCTGTAATAGGGAGGGTGTTCTGTAGCAGGCTACAAACTGAAAGGCAGTTTTGCCCGCTATTAGTTGCACATGGATGGTTTCTGATGCTTTGTGCAGTGCCACTAACCTGGAGGTGTAGGTATCTTTGATGAATATAGATACTCCCCCTCCTTTTGTGCTTCGGTCTGAGTTTTGGGGCCGAAACGCATGGTATGAGTTATAACCTGGTCGTGCTGGGGTGCTCTCCGGAGCCTTGAACCAGGTTTCTGTTACTGCACAGACATAGATTTTCTCCATACTAAGGAGAGTCTCAAGTGCGTGCATCTTGAGGTTTAGACTTCTGGCATTGAGTAGCATTACCTTTAGTTTTTTTATCTTTGGGTTGTCTATGGAGGTGGGTTTGTCCTTTGAGCCTTGCCTAAAAAAGGCACTATGGGGGTGGCAAGAGCCTTGGCCAGTATACGAAAGTCTAAGGGTGACAGGTGCAAGCCTTCCCTAGCGAAGCGACGTGGCTTGTCGAGCATGTCATCTCAGGCTGACAGACACTGGATCCCCTTTGAATGACACCAATACTTTAGCCAATTGTTGAAACTGATCCTTTTGTCATTCTTGGTGAGGGCAAGATGCTACTCAAGGTCAGGGACATACCAGCCTGGGCTACATGGTCAGAGAGCTCCTCTGTCTCTTTTCATGTAGTCCAGGGTGGTATGTCTCAGGTCATTTGCATCAGCATGGACAATGACGGAGTCATACTTGTACTTGCTTTGGATTGACCTGAGTGCTTGCGTTATGTGGCAGATCCTGGCACCCGACAGGCAGCTTACAGTGACCTTTTCCTTGTTCAGTCTGGTGAGTGGGACGTCAGTGTGCCGGACAATAGAGTCCCCTATAACAAATGTGTTGTTTGGCTTTATGAGCTGTGACTGTGAGGCACACTGATTTTGTGAGATATGTGATTTGTGGGTATTGTTGAGGGGTGGCTGTTGCTTGGATATCTGCTTAGGAGGTCTTTGCTGTTTAGGCAGACTTTTATTTAGGGCCTCCGAGTATGTTTTTGTGTGTTTATGTGTTGGGTATGCAGATGCAATAGGTCTCTGTGTGAGACTGGATTTGTGGTGTGGGTGGTTACCTTTTCCTCCTGACTGTGCCAGTCTTGGGTTGAGAGAGCTCTGCCTCCAGTTTGGCTGTGTAACTGCATCTCTCACATGTATTACAGTTTGTTGGAAGGAGGAGAGGGTTGTCTGTGTACATAAGGCAATTGTAACATTGCCTCAAAATTCCCAGATTCACCAGCTGGACTGGAGAGTAACCTTGAAACTGACCCTTGGACATACCAGATTAGTATAGGAAACTGTTTTTTTTTTTTTTACTGATCAGATTAGGGAAGGGAAGGGAACTGATTTTTCACTTGATCAGGAAGGACCAATCGGGAGTCTAATACTTATGAGAAGTCAAGGAGAGTGTAGTGCTTTAGTTAGTGTTTCCTTATAAGAGCTGAGCAAGTGCAGGGCTTTAGAAAGAAAATACAGTGATTACTTTGAGAGTTTGAACAGTTCTAAAAGTGAATAGCAGACTTTGTGGAGCCTGGAATAGTTTAAACCTGTTTAGGCGACGCTGCTCAGTGCGCAAAAAGAGAGTTGTAGGGTTTTAAGAGAGAGAGATCAAGGAGTTTAGAATTGACCCAAAATGGCCAATAAAACTACACTTTCTAGGTACAATCTATCCTTTGATTCTCACATAAATAACACTATAAAACAAGTCGACAGAAAACTAGGCTCCCTTTACAGAATCAAACCAGTCCTTACTCCACTGCCCACTCCCACCTGGTTTCAACCCTACTTTATACCAACCTCAAGAAACTGTCTGCTGTCTATAATAGTATAGCCAGATTTGCCTCCGGTTCTACTTTCAAAACTCACCACTGCAAAAACTTAAAAGAATTAGGATGGCTAGAATTGCAAAATCTGATCTTGTTTCATCAACTCTCCTTACCCAAAAAATTCTGTACAAGCCCACTCACTTCCCTTATAACTTCTTACTGCAACCTGAAAAGGCTACATTAGTCTAACAAACTTCTCATAGCAACCTGTAAAGCCAACAACCTGGCAGGTAAGTTCTTGTTCTCTAACACTATTGGAAAATCCTGTAACTCTCTTCTTGACAATCCCTCTTACATCTCTTCTCCTCACTGCTTTAAAACCCAGCTCAAAACTTTCCTTAGAACCCGCTGGCTCTGCCCCTGCATAAACCCTGACTAACATTTCCATCTAGTTCTAGTACTTTCACCTTTTCAGCCTAATTTTTAGTCCACAAGTACATTGACTGTGAGTAAGTATGTTAATGTCCTAACCTTTGCACCTGACAGAACTTGATACTGTAAATGCTCATTAACTACAGTGTTATCTCTGTAATTTCTGTTTATCAATATATGTATTTTTGGAGCTTTTCTCCCCAGGCCCCCACTGAAAATAGACTCAATATCCAGTTGGACCAGCCCGGTCAACAAATGTAAAGTAAAATAAAATAAAAAGAGTGATTGTCCCGGAAGTGTGCCTAGACACTGCAGTGCAAGGCCTACCTCAAGACAAACAGTTGAAGAGCCACTTTAACAGTTCCATCCAAAAAGAGGAAGTTACAGGTCTGGCACTATCCAGGCCTCTTGGGGTACATGGCAGTATGCATTTTGATGGTACCACTGGCATGCCTCTAGTGGTATTTAAAAAGGTGATGACAACACCTCTATGACCTGGAAAACTGTTATGGACTTCTAGCAATGTTAGACTTCACCAGTACCTTTCTAGATACAGCAACTGGCAACTCTTGCTAGCTCAAGCTCCTCCCCACCCCATAAGTTCTTGCTCCAAGTGATACTGACCTGAGTGCATTTATCCAATCTGATAACTGGCTTCCAATGTTGTTTTAGATTCCCCCTCCCAGCTATGACAGTTTGGAGGGGATTAGATGCTTTGGTGACTATCACAATATCAGCTAAATCTAATGTTCTGGTAAGTAAATAACTTATGATGATTCTGGCTGAATAGAATCGTCAGCAGGCCTGAGACTGAGCCTTACAGGATGGAGGCTCAATCTCTGGCCTGAAGAGCTCAACTATAGCATTTAGCAAATATATGTATGGTAGACCAAGCACAAATTCCTTCAACCTGTAAACTTTGGAGGAAGGTCACAGATGTAGTTAGAGCCCAGACAGTGTGCTTTTGGTCTAAATGGCAAGAATCTATTGCTGGAGGAGTAACCGAAGATAATGCAGTCTGACATCTACTTAGACAATCTCACCTTTTTTTTTTTTTTGTGTTGGAGAAAGAGATGAACTTCCTGAACTCTTTGGTTCTGTTAAAGCAAAATTTGAGTTGTGTGTACGTCTACACAATGACATTCAATTCTGCTGGTTTGAAAATAATTTGACTCTAAGGCCACTTTGCACATGAAAGATGAATTACTCCTCACTGTTGTTCTCTATTCATTTAAAAACAATAAACACAAGTTTAAAGGATAAGGCCTAGAGTTCTGAAACTTGTTTAGCAAAAGTAATGGCTACCAGAAAACGGTTCTGTCAGGACAGGAATTTAATATCAGTGGAGCCAGCAGGTTTGGGGGGGGGGTGGAATTTGAGCTTCTCCTAAATGAAAGTTAAAGCCCAGCAGGGTGAGCTAAAGGTGACCTGGGGTAAAAAAAAAAAAAAAAAGAGAGAGAGACTTGCAAAAACTGTTTAAGGCTAAAGATGAACAGAAAAATCCTTGGTGATAAGAGGATATGACCAATAGATGAACCTTCATATGAGTAACAAGCCTCCCTTAAAAAAAAAAGGGGGTTAGCCATGGACATATAGGGGGTCTACATGTAGTTGGACAGGCCAACTGGAGAATTTTTATCTACTTTCCTTTATACCTTTTCTAGAATAGGATCTTTGTGAGGATGTAATCAAACCAACAACTTACAGAAACCATACACTTAAGTGGAGGAAGCAGTGGATGTCTGGGTAATGCTGCCTGGACAGGTGGAACAGCAGAAGACTGTGCTGAAGAAGAGAGAGAGGAGATCTCCTCAGAAGAGACCACAGCTGTGGGAACCAACTCCAGCACTAAGATTTTAAAAGATAAAAGGAGTTGATGCTGGGATCAAAGGAATTTCAGATACCACTGCATCTTTTCCATGTCAAGTGTTGCCAAGGATATCATGAGACTCGTAGATGCCTGAGCCACTCCCTCATATTGACTGAAGTCTGAGTGGAAAATCTCAGTAGCAGACTTGCATAAAGATCTATTTTTCCTGTGGAAAATCTCAGTAGTAGACTTGCATAAAGATCTATTTTTCCTGTGGAAGAAAAACTCTGAAGTGAAGTGTCAAGTTGACAACCCAGGAACATGTGTTAAGGAGTCACGAAAGATTTTTGAATGTTCTCTTGGAACCCCTGCTTGTGCGAGCAATCTCACACCCAAGACAGATTCTTGACACTTCTACAAAGATAAGCAAGTCATCTAAATATGGAAAAATAAAGTGGATACCCCATAGACTACAATGAACTACCCATTTTGTGAACATTCCTGGTGCTGTGAATAGCCTAAAGGGTAATGCAGAAAACTAATACTGTGATCCAGATAGACAAAACATAAGGAAACATCGGGAGTCTGGCAGAACAGGGACCTGATTCTAAACAGCTTTTAAGTCTAGTACTGCCAGAAAACTTGAAAGATTGAAGAAAAGGTTAACAGGTTGTCAGGTGATATTTTGAACTTGGGCACTATCACAGACAGGAAAGGAAGATCCAGAACTGGTTTCCAAGCAGTTTCTTTCTTTGGCATTAAGAACATCCTTGAATTAAAAACCCTTCCCCAACTTGAAAGGAGTACCTGTTTCTATCACTCCTTGGGCACCATGTGAGGAAGAATCAGTGTAAACAAGACAGTCTTCCCTGGAGGGTGAGGAATGTCCTCCCACTGGCATGTGTAACCTTGAATGATTTTCAGAAACCATTTGCCTGAAACGATTTGTTGCTAGAGAGAAAAAAATGCAGAGTCAGTCATTCCCAAAAAAAAAAAGGCCAGAATGGGAGGGGGTCAGCACTGTCTCTTGAATAGTCATTCAGACAGGTTGGACTGTCCTTGCTTTTGGATGGTTCAAGACTTCTGTTTGGAAACCCTTTGCCACTTCTTAATAAAAATAAGTTGTGTATGTATCATCTGAGGAGGAGTACTTTCATTTAGTCTTCAACCTATGGGTTCAGATCCAACTCAGGTGAATACTACTGCTTTAGGATCCAAAAAACCTGAGCTGCTCCTCCGCTACCCACAATGCCCTGCTCCCCTTAATTCCTCCGATCGAGTTTGCTGCCCACCAAATAAATGTGCAAGATAAATACAACACTATATATATATATATATATATATATATATATATATATATATGAAAAATACAAACGAGAAAGCATGTATCCCTCAAAAGAAAGAACAAGGATACTTAGGAGTTCAACATGGACACAGATTACCAAAAAAAAAAAAAAAAACACCAGATCTCCAGAAAGGAAAAAAAATGTGGAAGGGGGGTGGAGGGAAGGTTGAAGACCAAATGAAAGAACTACTCAGAACATTATGCTAAGTACATAACTTATTTATCTGAAACTGTTGTTTAAATTTAGTATTCATCCTATAGGACAGAGTCCCCAGCTACATAGACCTTGGGCAGTACTTCGGGAAGGAGCACAGCAGAACCAAAGGAGGCCCTGTTCCTAGAAGTAATGTCCAATTTGTAGTGAGATATGAAGGTATGTGAGTTAAGACCAAGTAAAACACAATTGACGGCTTACTTCTCCACAAAACACCAAGAAACAAAAACAAGAAGTAATGAGAAGAAAGTATATTGTATTTCCACAAAATGAACGCTTTAATAGTAAATCCGCGTTTTCGTCTGTATAGACTTCATCAGATTGAACACTAATTACATTTCCTTTTTCACTTTTATGTACGTTTAAATATTCACAACCAATCCTTGCTCACCATAATTAACATTCAACAAATCAGATGTCTCATAAAATTCCTTAAACATCTCATTAATGAATTTCCTATTAGAACTTTAAAACATTTAAGTTGATATTCATATAAATACTGTTAAAAATTTTTTTTATATAAAACCATTAAATGTTGCATTTAATTTATTTCATCTTAAGTTTAAATTAAAAACTCGTGGTGTTTATTTATAAATAGTTCAATAAAAACATAAATATAAATGTAAATGTAGATAAGTGAGATTGTTATAAAACAATATAGCACCATCTGCTGGCCTTTTCAAAGAATGACAGAAAACAAATAAGTAAGTAAATAAGGTTTTAAAAGGGATGAATGGGATTATATTCTTGTTGCCCTTAATTTTAACAGTGGCAGTATAGAGATGTACTCATTTAAGCCTGGGGTCCTATTTGCTTCTAAGGCTACCTGCCACCATAATTCTTTGTAGCCTATGTTCTCTTCCCATGGGCCACCTCGAATGTCCTCTTTTACTTGGTCCAACACAAAAAAGTAAAACTGATATTCTTTACAAATCTTGCTATGTCTAAAAAGTGCATTTGTTTCTTTACTTTTTTTGACATCGTACATGTGTTCGTAGATCCTTTTTCTCAAGGATCTCTCAGTTTTACCTACGTAAAACGAAGTACATTTTTTACATATTACCAAGTATATCAGCCCTTTGGAATCACAGTTAAAGCAGCCTTTACCATACAACCACATTTCCCTGCTTTCCAAGTATAACTTCTCAAGGTTTATTATGTACTCACACTGTTTACACTTGCCACATTTAAATGTCCCCACCTTACTTGAGACTGCCCTGTCACCCATCTTTCTTTCCTTTCCATTTTCCAATAAGTTCTTTATATTCATAGGGTTCTTAAACACAATTTTTGGATTTGATTCCGCTAGTCCTTCTAGGTCTGTGAGTGATATGAATTTCTCCCACTCTTTTAAAAAGAACATTTTAACTTTCTTATTTAAACTATTATGCTCCAAGACAAGTGATTGTTCGTATTTATCACCATCTTTTTTCGCATTAACTGTGTCATTATCTATATTTTCCTTTTCTCCTAGGATGGGCTTAAACCTACCTTTTCTTGCCTTGGTAACTTCCATTCTAAGCTCTTTTACAAACTCTTTGGGGTATCCTCTGTCTATAAACATCTTTTCCAAGATGTCACATTCAATATTGAAATCTTCATCTAGACTTGTCATCCTGGATCCCCTAATAAATTGTCCCTTCACCAGATTCTTTTTACAATAAAAGGGATGCGCACTTTCGAAGTGGAGGAACGAACTGACATATGTGTCCTTCCTAAATACTTTTGTCTCAAAAGTTTCTGAGGCTTTCTTAATTTCCACATCTAGGAAGGCTATACTGTTATTAGATGTTGAATATGTAAATTTGAGGAAATTCGTAGTTTCCCCTAAGTATTTAATAAACATATCTAAATTATCTTGTCCGCCTGTCCAAAAGATTATTATATCATCCAGGAACCTTTTATACAATTTACAATATTTCATGTATGCTGAGTGGAATATATATTTTTCCTCCCAGTTGGCAAGAACTAGGTTAGCATAAGTAGGGGCACATACTAGATGACACAGTTAATGCGAAAAAAGATGGTGATAAATACGAACAATCACTTGTCTTGGAGCATAATAGTTTAAATAAAAATTGTGTTTAAGAACCCTATGAATATAAAGAACTTATTGGAAAATGGAAAGGAAAGAAAGATGGGTGACAGGGCAGTCTCAAGTAAGGTGGGGACATTTAAATGTGGCAAGTGTAAACAGTGTGAGTACATAATAAACCTTGAGAAGTTATACTTGGAAAGCAGGGAAATGTGGTTGTATGGTAAAGGCTACTTTAACTGTGATTCCAAAGGGCTGATATACTTGGTAATATGTAAAAAATGTACTTCGTTTTACGTAGGTAAAACTGAGAGATCCTTGAGAAAAAGGATCTACGAACACATGTACGATGTCAAAAAAAGTAAAGAAACAAATGCACTTTTTAGACATAGCAAGATTTGTAAAGAATATCAGTTTTACTTTTTTGTGTTGGACCAAGTAAAAGAGGACATTCGAGGTGGCCCATGGGAAGAGAACATAGGCTACAAAGAATTATGGTGGCAGGTAGCCTTAGAAGCAAATAGGACCCCAGGCTTAAATGAGTACATCTCTATACTGCCACTGTTAAAATTAAGGGCAAGAATATAATACCATTCATCCCTTTTAAAACCTTATTTACTTACTTATTTGTTTTCTGTCATTCTTTGAAAAGGCCAGCAGATGGTGCTATATTGTTTTATAACAATCTCACTTATCTACATTTACATTTATATTTATGTTTTTATTGAACTATTTATAAATAAACACCACGAGTTTTTAATTTAAACTTAAGATGAAATAAATTATATGCAACATTTAATGGTTTTATATAAAAAATTTTTTAACAGTATTTATATGAATATCAACTTAAATGTTTTAAAGTTCTAATAGGAAATTCATTAATGAGATGTTTAAGGAATTTCATGAGACATCTGATTTGTTGAATGTTAATTATGGTGAGCAAGGATTGGTTGTGAATATTCAAACGTACATAAAAGTGAAAAAGGAAATGTAATTAGTGTTCAATCTGATGAAGTCTATACAGACGAAAACGCGGATTTACTATTAAAGTGTTCATTTTGTGGAAATACAATATACTTTCTTCTAGTTAAGACCAAGTAGCTGAAGAACAAATGTCATCATGGGCAGTCCAGGCCAGAAGGCAGCGGAGTTGGTGGATACTGATCTAGTGGAATGAGCTTTGATGATTTGCAGTAAGGGAATCCCTTTATTAGAATACACCATAGCAATTTGCTAGAGAAACTTTGGAAACTGGTTTCCCAAATTTTCTCTTGGAATAAGAAGCAAAAAGTTGGTAAGCCTTTATGAAGTGCTTATTTCTATCCAAATAAAAACTTAACTGTCTATGCACATCCAGCATATGGAATTTGTACTCTCCTTTGTTTTGGAAATTAGGAAAAAATACTGGAAGATTTACTACCTTGTTAATGTTAGCCCCAGAAGCAACCTTGTCCAAGAAGGAATAACTGGTGCACAATGTAACTCTATCAAACCATCTTACTTGGTCTTTCACAAAGATAGAGAATGCTTGAAGTTCAGACACTCTTAGCTGAAGTGATGGCTACTAAGAAAGCAGTCTTCCAAGACAACAATTTCAAATCAACCTTTGCATCTGGCTTGAAAGGGGTTGAAACCAATGCTTGTAAGACCAAGGTAATTTCCCAAGGGGGAGTGGGAATCCTTAATTAGAGGGCAAAGAAGAAAGGTGCTTTTAAGAAAATTCTTGCACAGCTTGGAAGAGGCTATTGGTAAATTCTCCACCACATAACAATTTGAGATTGATGGTGGAAAAGCTAGCTCCATTATGAAAAATGCAGATTAAGAAGTCCAACACAGCAGAAATTGGAGCTGTAAAGGGATCCAGGTGGTTTCAGTAGGCCCAAATAGAAAATCTCCTCCACTTACTGTTACATACTCTTCTAGTGGAAGGTTTATGCACGGCTATTAAAAATCTTCCTAACTGGGAAAGAGGGCCAAGGACTTCTAGACATTAATGGAATTGGAGCAACTAAGTGGTCAGTTTCAGACTGGGTAGATCTGGGTGAGGTTGTCCTGAGGGATGAGATAGGATGTGTGGAGTGGGATCCAGAGTCCAAGGTAGACACACTAAGACCAGAGGCAAGGAAACCATACTTGTTGAGGCCAAAAGGGGGCAATGAGGACAACTTTGCTCTGCAGCCTCTGAAGAAACTTGAGGAGGAGGGGGGTAAGCATAAAGCAGACCAAGGGGCCAAGCACAGGCTACAGGATCTCTCGGTGACTGTCCCTGAGGGAGGGATGAGGACAAAGAAATCGCTGCACTTGGTGTTGGAAGACACAAAGCGATCGCAGCAAGGCTGATCATGTCTTCCACTGAAGGATTCAGAGACCACATGGGAGGCATCAGAATGGTCCTGCTGAGCCTATCTGCAAGAATGTTTGACCTCCTTGGAATATGCATTGCTACTAGAAAGTGGTTGGAGAAGATCCCCCATTCCCACAACCTCATGGCCTCTTGACCCAAGGGATAAGACTTGGTTCCTCCCTGCTTGATGATGTACCAAACTGTCATGTTGTCTGTTCAAATTGCAGTGGTCCCTGAAGGAAGACAGGTGTGAAGAGCTTGTAACTCTAGGAGCACTGCTGTCATCTCCAGGATATTTATGTGCAAATTCATCTCTAAAGGGCACCAGGTGCCTTAGACTGTCTGACCCAGAAAATGCCCTCCCCACCTGAGCTGGGAGGCATCCGTGGTCAAAGTGGCCTTTGGGAAGGAAGGATAAAGGGATGACCCTGTTTTAACACCTGCAAATGTAGCCACCATGCACTTGCACACTCAAGATAGCCTGATTGGATGGCTTAGAGGATAAAGTACAGACCACTGAACTGCTAGAGTCCACTGAAGAAGTCTCATGTGAAGATGAGACATGGTGGCAGCCATGGAGCCCAACTCCCTTAGAACAAGATACGCTGAAGTGTAGGGACATCTAGAATCTATTTGATGTGAAGTCTGAGGGTGGAGGGCTAAACAATGTGTCATATCCTGATGGGCGCCGATGAAGTCTATCACCTCTACTGGGTGTAGATGACATTTTCTCAGGTTGACAGAGATGCCCAAGGTTGAGGTTAGCTGCAGTAGGTAATCCATGGCCTGGAGGAAGCAGTGAGGAGCCAATTGTCCAGATAAGGAACCACGCAGAATCCTAGCAGTCTCAGGTGAGTTGCAACTAATGCTATACATCTGAACAACTGGGGGGCTGTGATGAGAACAAAGGGGAGTACTCTGAACTGGTAATGATTGGCTCCCAGCCAGAAGCAGAGAAACCTTCTGAAGTGCCTGTTCACTTTGATGTGATAGTACGCAGCCTGAAGGTCTGCCAAGCACATCCAGTTGTCCTTCTGCAGGAAGCACAGAATAGACTGAATTTTGACCATACGGAACCTCGAACTGACAAGGACTTGTTCAGGTTTGTCAGATCCAGAATAGGTCTGAGATGCATTTTGTTTCTGGGCACTAAAAAGAATCTGGAATAGATACCTGATCCGAACTGGTCTTGGGGGGACAGTCTGGAAGACTTTTTGTGAGCAACTTTGAAATTTCTAATGCCACAGTCTTCCTCTGACTGGCTGGAACATTGGGGAGGGATATGGTTGGACAGGGATTTTGGAAAAACGGAATGACATAGCCTCTGGATATTATGTTCAACACCCAAATATCATTTGTGATGGCTTCTCAGGCTGTTGGGTGTACAGAGAGAGATGTCCCCTGACTACCTCAAGCGTAAAGCAGATAGACCTGTCTGAGAACTTATCTTGAGACCCTTGGTTCAGTGGACTCCCTCTGCCATGAAGGTGGCATCTGCAATTAGTACCATTTCCACTTCTGCTCTGGAGGAAAACTGTCCCAGAGAAAGGACCTTGAGAGACCTTTGGAACCACAACTTCTTGCCACCTTGTTGGTTCCTGGAAAAGGACCACTGAGGGGGTGGCAAAATGGCAGACAAGGTTTTCTTGTCCTCACTCTGGGAGAGTGCGTCTCTAACAGTAGGACCAAACAGATGATTTGTCAAAGGGAGCATTAGTAAAAGACACCTTAAGGGTTCTGTGAAATTACAAAGCTGCCTTATGGCAATGCCTGAACTGGCCACCGAGGTGGTACCCTCGGAGGCATGCGAGATCAACCTCATGGATGTATTCACTATGGAAAGAAGGGTGGCCATTCTGAAAGAAACAGTTTTTTGTTCCTCCACAGCCATGGACCCTGGGACAGAACCAGAGAGCTCCTTAACCAAGTCTCTCTGAAGTCTGGTCACATGTGCCAAATAGTTCAGCACTCACAGAGCAAGGGTAGTTGTAATGCAAACCTGCTTCCAGAATCTGTCTACCACCCAGGCTCCCTGTTTGGAGGGTGAAGAGAGGAGTTTTCCTGAGCCAGATCCTTTTTGGTGGCTGCTACAACCACCATGACATTGACAGGGATGCCCTTGGTCCAATGAGACCTACACGAAGGTGTGCTAAGGATATTTTCTGGACGTTTGGGGATGGATTCCACTGTGTCTAGCCTGTCCCAAAGGCCTTCAGGAACACTGGCTTGCCTGAATTAGGGTTTTGGGTGGACCACCCACCTTTCCGGTGTAGTATTTTCATGATGTCCCCAAACGAGACATCCTCAGGTGCAGATCTTGGGGGGCCCTTCCCTTTCCTCCAAATTGATGTCCTTGGTGACTGAGTCTAGAGAGGAATCCACATGACTCCTTTTGCATGTATGCTTATGAGGGACCACCTTTGTGGGATGTTATCAGGAGGCATCAGCAGACACTAGGTTTTCAACTGGGAAGAAAGCTGGAAGGTCTTTTGGGCAGGCTGCCTGGGAGAAAGCAAAAGGCTCTTGCACAAATTCTTCTGAGGAGGGACTGGGCTTCAAGGGAGGGAGAACAAAGTCTCTCCCAGTGGTGGAAAGAACCCTCTCCAACACCTTCAATGCTGAGGGCAAACAGGAATCCGAGGGATCCCCCACCAGAGCCGAAGCCATCGGTGGAGAAACCCTAAGAGTTCCTGCCACTCCTGGATTGGAGAGGAGAGTCGCAGTCCAAGTCAAATTATCAAGTGCCGAGGGGAAGAGACAGCTCCAAAAACTATGCAGTTGACATAAACCCCTCGGATCTGATGTCTGTGCTATGGCTCGAAGAGTTGCCCTGAGCAAAAACTATCTGACCTACTCAAGGCAACCAGTGGAGTACAGGTAACTGTACCTGTCAGCTCTTGGGCTCCTTGGATCAGACAACTCAAAAGCCGGCGGTCGTATTGAAGAAGGAGAAATGGGGACAAAAGCAGCTTGAAGGCTACCGGATCCAACAGGGGATGGAGTGGGCAAGACTCCCAGTTGAATTTGTGCCTTGAGGAACTTCATCAGCATTCTGTCCACCTCGGCTTCAGAAGGATCTGGCAGATGAAGCACCTGAAGGAGGCATGGAGACTGGTCTCAGAGAATGAAGAGGAGGAGACTTGGCCCTGGATATAAATGGTTCTGGAGCAAACCTGGAAGACTGCAACTGAACCATTTCCTCACTTGCATTTGGACCTGATGGGATCCAGAGCTTTGGAGGAATTACAGGACGACTCCCCAGGCAAGGAAGAACTTTTGTTCAGGGACCTTTTCTTCCCCTTGTGCCTCCTGGTTGGGGGTTTGAGCCCCTGGCGTGCATGGAGAATGAAAGGAGGAGGATGGCAGTAGACCCCAAGGTGTAAATTTATTTCTGCGATCAATCAAAGCACGCTAATTGAATCCAGCCAGATGAGAGGCAAACAATGCATTCTGTGTGGACACTGGAGAGAGGAATTGTATGCCTAGATGTAGCATACTTATTAAAACTTGCTGGTTTGTCAGCCATGGTAATTGCCAAAACAGTGACTCACAGGCAACAACTTTTAACAAAGGAAAAGGATTTAGCTAGAGAGAGAACTTTAAATAGAAGTTACTTTACTTATTTATTTTAGGAAGCAAGAAGGGGAAATAAAGGAGAAAGAAAGTACTGGTAAAGTATGGACCCACGCAAGTGCAAAAAAGGATAAAGGAGAACTACCAGAAACAGGAAAAAAAAAAAAACTTTTGAATATTATTCACAAAAAGCAAAACACGAGCTCAGGTGGTTCCTATCCTATGCTGTTTGAAAACATAGCAAGTAAGATCTGGCATTACGGGTATGGGAGGAGCAACTCAGATTTTTTGGATGCTAAAGCTGTAGTATTTAGCTATGTTGGATCTGAACCCATAGGTTATAGACTAACTGAAAATTTCAGATCATCTGTTTACCTGTACTTTGAGTGTGTGTGTGCGTGGGTTTTTTTGTTGCCAAAATTGGATAAGGAAATAGAAACTCCCTTAGAAAATTTAGAAAAAGAGGGCTGAAAAATCTGAGATTCCGTCGATCAACATGCTCCTTTCATTATACTTTTTAATCGCCTATACAGCAGAGAGGCCAAACTCTATCATCTAGGAGGTTCTGACAATGCAAACCTCAAAACAGTACCAGTAGCCATAGCCCTCCAAGAAGTATCAAGAGACCTACACCCACTGTAAACAAGTCTGACCTATCCAATGTAAGTACAACTTTCCTCATAGGTTCACAATTTGTCAGAACAAACTAACGTATGAGCCTGACAATTCAAAATTCAAGTTGCAAAATTATACACTATAGCTTCTGGGTCAGGCTTAAGAATAGTATACAAAAATGTAAAATACTAAGGAACATTATACATGCAATCAGCCACCTAATCCTAAAAAGGCAATCAGGAAAATTGCTAGCAGTAACACACAGATCTTCTAAAGCAGACACAGCATAAGGAATGGTGGTAGGGCCTCAAAAATCTTCCGGTAACAATTCAGTATTTTCTAAGTAACTGACAAACTTCAGTATTTTCTCAATGAAAACAGTGTCAGATAAAGAGAAACCAAACTCTAAGGGGGAAAAAAACCTGCATCTTCCTGTTCAGAGTAATAATATTAAATGTTATGAATGGCGATAGCAGCAGCTGCTTCCCTAGGAATGGGCACAGCATTGTCACAACAGAGACCTTCCATATTTCCTCTCCCTTGCTCACTGAGAGGACCCAAACAGCTGCAAAGGATGTGGCTAACCCCCCCCCCCCAGTCTATGGTGGATGTAGGTTTTACATCAGAGGAATCCAGGCTAAAAGATGAGTGGTCTCAGATACAACAAATGGCCACAGCAGAATCACCCATCTGGGGGAGTGGTGGTAGAGGCAGTCTGCTTAAGGTTTTTCTTTTTGTAGCTGGAAGAAGGAACAAACCATGGGATTAGTAGGCTGCACCATAGTCAGGCCAAAAATGGTGCCCCTTTTCTCAGGAAGGGCAAGCAGCAATTAATGGAAAACTCTTATCAGTCCACAAAAGTTACTTTTTGGGATCTGGCATAGTGTTTTAAACATGATTTCTCCCCAGAAAAAAAAAAAAAGAAAAAAAAGTGTTTTCAGTAACTTTGCACCACTTTTAAACTGACAGAAAAAAAAAACACACTCGCTCTGTTTAAAACTACATTACAGTCTCAAGACAGGCTTTTGAAACACAACATTCCTAGCTTTAAAATAACTTTCCTGAAGAGAAAAGTAATAAAACCGCAAAATTAAGAACACTGAACATTCCAGAGAGAACTTATCTGCCCAGCAAATCAAAGCGCAAGCTGACCGTTTATCCTTAAAAGCCTCAGAGGAGCATACTTTTTGGTTGCAGTAAAGCTGTGAAGGGCTTCAAACCAAAACTTGTCTTTTACTGTTTTCAGCTTGAGATGTCTGACAGTTTGTGGGCTTGGAAGCTGGCTGGCCATTCTATTCTTGTTAGGATAGAACCTATATAGTTAAGGCTACTGTAGCAGTGATCAATATGATGAACAGTAAAGCACTGATCATCTCCAGGCTGGTGTGACTTTGTCTCTTTCCATTAGAAGACTGTGCTTCTCATATTTAGCCGTCCTCCTCTGCTGAAGTGCTACTGATGTTGGGCAGCTTATAAAATTGTATGATTTGCCTGATCCATGTCCTGCATGAAGGCCAACCACATTGGCAGATGCAAGGAAAGATGTCCCTGTCCCCCAATTGCCTCTGGAATGGCACAGTCAGGCAAATGCTCAGAGCTCATACTGCTGCAGTTCTTGAAAGGATCCGCTGAACCATTGCTGGTGTGGACCACCTCTACCTTTTTAGTGGTAGTTAGAAAAGAAACCCCATCTACTGCTTATGCCGGGACTGTTGGGAATTATGAAAGCATTTTGTTTTCACATTTCTGGTGCCTCTGAAAGGACAGCTGAAGGGCTAAAAACTTAACCACAACAGCTATGAACATCATCTTGCCCTCTGGCTTACACTGCAGTACTTTTTCCTTAAATTTTTGTCTAAACAAAGAATTTCCATTAAAAGGAGCATGGGCAAAAGCTGCCCTAAAGTGTTCTGCAAAATCTGTACCAGATAACACGGCCTGTTAGCACATCTTAGTTCTGGACTCTGTCATTCTTGCCGCACTGTGTAATAAGCATAAACAGTAAAGAAATTGAATTAATGGCTGCAACTTGGGTCTCTAGCGGTGCCCTCAGTTAATCTGTGGGCAACTGCTTCAGTGTAGCCATGCCTTGTCAGCTGTGTTTATCTGAAATCCTACATGTGAAAGTAATTCCTCCCTATGACAGGAGAATGAATAACCTGAGCGTACTCACATCTGATGGCCACTGACACCACTACAAGATTAATAAGTTGACCTATGTTCCACTGCTGTCAACCCTTATTTGTGTGATAAACTGCTACATCCAGATCTCTCTCCACACCTTTGAGCACACCATATCAAGGAGCTTGTAAGGAGGGGTGAAGCTAATCAGGCCACTAAAGGAAAAGTGCTATAAGCATTTTGTGAGATCTCTTATGGAGATGTGCAGGTCCCCTGGCCATGCTACATTCTGAATCATCTTTTACTGGATCTCCCCAAATGCATCTTCAAAGAGTGGATTGAGAGGAATCACCCTTTTATTGAGACCTGTATCTAGAGAGGGAGATTCTGCAGGGAAGTCTGAAGTGTTTCCTTTTGCACTGCTTCTTCCTAAGACAGCTCATATGTGACTTGGCTGAACTTTCCTGAGAAGGCAGCATCCCTGATCTGAACAATCTATTCTTATAAAGTCCTCTGTCCTGTGGAGGGCAAGGTAGATGAATGGCTCAAAATCTCAGCTTTAGTGGTGCCTTCTGGTTGAATAAATGGACATGTACCTGATTCTGCATAAATATCACCTTGGCTCTACTCTGCACTCATTCATCCGCAGAAGTACACGGGCCTAAAGTGGTAAGCACTGACTTATGCTGGTGCAGAAGGATGGCCACCATAACAGACATTTCTGTGATTGAGCTTTCCAAGGAAGACTCTGGCACTGAAGGGTCAAATGCCAAGCATGTCAGTATTAACAATGGTCCCAAGAGGGTTGGCACTGGCCCCTTAGGTCTAGTAGGAGAGATTGGTGCTGAGGGAATCAATGTCAAACAAAAGAATCTCCTTTGCCACTGAAAACATCAATATAGGATATCTTGCTGGTTCCAGGACTCCCAAGAGATGAAACGGGGCCATGGTAGGAATAATGCCTGGGTTTCTTCAAGCAGCATCTTGGACACAAATGGGGCCATGATGATACAATACTGAAGGTTAGCCTTCACATACACTGACATCATCTTGTCCCAAAACAGTGGTGTGAGGCTCTGAAGAGACGTGGATGAATGAAAAGATGCAGGGTATAAGGAGAGAAAGAGTATAATTTGTAGTGTAAGAAGAGTCATGTCTTTGGGGAGACAACAGTGAAGGCCCTTGTAAGAAGAAGTTACAGTTAGCCTGGGCTGGAGAAAGTTTTTCTAAAATGGAAGTCATCCACCCTTCCCTTTTCAGGACAGGCTGTCTTGCCTTTGTGTGATCTGACTCAAGTAATCCTTTTAAGTCATTACAATTGTCCAACAGCTGAAATTTGTATATAAGGGGCAGCTGACATCCAAATGCCCTAGCCCAAGACACAAACCACACATCTCATGTTGGAGAGGGATTTTACATCCACACTGCTAGCACTTTTTAAAACCTGGAGACCTTGGCACCCTTATCCATATCAAAGAAACTAGCCTAGCTGGCAAAAAGGGCTTAGAGCACAGATAGGGACTTGTGGATCAAAAATAAACAAAATAATAAACAAAACAAATCGCCTGTCTTAAACTCAAAGGTCACAGCTGGAAGGAATGAGACTTTTTTTTTTTAAACTCAGGACTGGAAGAGTATGAAATTAAAGAATTAGGGTAATATATAGAAAATAAAGGTCGACACTGACAATAAATTAAGCAAAGCAATAGAAATCCTAACTAATCCATTAAAAAAATGGACATGAATGAAGGAGGAAAAACTCTCTCAAATCCTTGGGCAAAGCTCAGAATTGTTGAACTGCACAATGGTGGGAATGAGATCAAGAGATTTACAGGACAGTGAGGGCTTCTGGCATAGGGGAGGAGCTCAAGTTATCAAGAGTTGTTACCATGAAGAAAGACACCAAGGCAATTACTACATCATTTCCAGTATTTGTACGGCATTTACACACTACCCTGCATAAAGAAAACAATCTCATTGTGCACCCAACAATATGCCCTGGACAAAGGGGTGCATTTTTAACCCCTACAACAAACAATGATCTTTACAATGGGCTCTTCAGACATAGCCTTACACAATACTAATGCCAAGGGTGGTGGAGACTTCTGGTCAGAGCAGAAACAATATAGGACATACATTTGCTGAGCTTCCCTCTATTATTGCTGGACTCTAAAATAACTAAACTGGGCAAAAATCATGAAAGTAGTGATTCTTAAAATTACCAGCATCCTGATTTCTTTATATGTCTCTGAATGTCAAAGAATGGATCAAAGAAGAAAAAAAAAGGTCACTAAATCATCCTGTCACAAGGTATGGAAGGAATAGATTCTAAATTTCATCCAGTTAATGCTGGAGCTCCAGCAGATCAATACCACTCTTGGATTAAATTAATAGATCACACTCAAGAATTAATCTCCTACTCTAACCAACTCTTTTGGGATTGATATGGTATTCTCAGAGTAATGTGCAAAGGCTGACGAGTGCTCCACAAAGGAGGAATTTGCTTGCGAGGGGGTCTCCTATGCAATATTCCTTTCATGAACTGTTTTACAAAGAGAAAAAGAAAGATAGAGATCCACTAGAAGACTAGCAGAAAGAGACATTAGATGCACCTTAATTGATGCATATGATAAGCTATCCAGAAGTAGCTCACACAAATATTTCATGAGCAGTAGGATGGGACCCTTAGTTGCCATTTAGGGGCAACATATAAAATCTTATTCATTTGTAAACATAAGATTTTCTAGCAGCAGGTTTTCTGGCCTCCTTTAACACCTGCTCCACATCCTCATGAAAAAAAGTACCTAAACTGAATCGGCCAGGCTGGTAGTTGCAGCCGTTTCAAACTGAGATGATCCAGATGCCCTTGAGACTGTGTGAGCAAATCCAGAGATTGAGGATGATGTGGCAATTGCCTTTGGCCAATACCATTAAAAGGGAGAACTAAGACTGCCTAGGCCAATAGGTAGCCACTACAATTATCTTTGGCATTTTTTTTTTATGAATCTTTAAAATTACTTTGTGAATCCATGGACATGCATATAGGATCATCCCATCCTAGAGAAGGAGAAAATGTCTGTCCTCCAAGCATGGCTAAAAGGATGTCTGGATCAGAATTTCTCCAGCTGCCCATTTTGAAAGTAAACAGATCTGTTTAAGGCATTCCTCACATCTGGACTAGATCCTGAAACACCACTGCCTTGAGCAGTCAGTCATATGGGTCTGCCCAGGATCTGTTTAGTCTGCCTGCCACAATGTTTTACTTTCACAGGATATAGGATGCCTGCTGAGTCAGAGGCCATCATTGCCAAATGGCACAGAAGGTTGTTGTGTCTTTCGGCTTTTCCCGGTTAGGGGTCGCCACAGCAGAACTCCGGTCCGCTAATGATTGGCAGTTGATTTTTACGTACCGAGTTGCCAGCCCTGACCACAACCTTCAACGAAGCAATGCTCATTCACACATCTCCACACAGAAGACGCTCTAGCTGAGAGTCTAACTGGACAGCGTCTTACTGTGAGGCGACAACGCTACCGCAGCACCACCACCACGGAGGCCAAATGGCACAGAAGGTATGACCTAGTATTCCCTTGTTAGTTGAGGTACCACATTACTGTGGCGGTGTCCATAACCAGAAGAGGAGGACCCACAGTCCAAGGGTGCTGAAGGACTTTCAAAGCATTGTCACCACCAAAATTTCATCGATAATGATGTTCTTCCATTCATTCCTGGGCCTCCAAGTGGCTTGCACTTGCACTCCTATAGACACAGCTCCCCACGACTTCAAACAAATCTGTCTGGACTCCACTGGAACAGGTGGGAAGACCTGGGTTGATACTCAGCTGTGCTCTTCAACAACATAACTCATTTAAAGAAAGGCAGCACAGGCAACTGTGATTCCAGTGAATAGGTGCTACCCCTAATGCTGTTATTGCCCTTTCTCTTCATCAGAATGAGCATATTACATTCTCTAGGCATGCAGAAGCATTAGCCTGCCCAATGTAGCAAAGAGGGAAGCAGTTCTCCCCTACTTTGTGGTCTGGGAAGGAGAAAAGGTACAGTTAACACAAATGTAGATGTTCAAGTGTATTCACTGTTGCAGTCATCACATTTGGGTTATCTGCTTGCAGTAGCCCTCAGTCACCCTGATTATCAAAGTATTGGTTCCTGCGTCGGTTGCTGTATCATCTTCCGTGACGTCAGGTAGTCAGAGGTATAAAGTATGCAGGCGATGCCATTACATCAGTTTTTCTTGCCCCAGATGCCAGGTGCCCCCCTAATGGGAAGCAATTAAATATATATATATATATATATATATACAAGGTTATACCTCCAACAAAAAAGCAAATACACCAAAAAGCTTTTAAGCATAGTAAAGGAGAGTAGAGGTATAGCCAAAAGAAGTCAGGGAGCTGGAGGGAGGGTAACAGGGAATACACTCGAACATCTACATTTATGGTAAGTGTACAAAACTTTACTATGTTCTTCATGTTTCACGGTTGCAGTCATCATATTTGGGTAGATTCCCAAAGCTAAGAATGGGAGGAGGAATTTAGATAGCATTAGGACCAGCTATAAGGCCCTGCAAGACTGCAGTGGCAAAGCAAGCTATGGTTTTAGAGAAAATTGGCAAATGGTAAGGCTTGGTGAAAGTATGTACAGAACTCCAGGTAGCATCTTCTAGGATGTACCTGGTAGGGACACCTCTGAGAAAGGCTGTAGAAGTAGATGTAGCCCTGGTTGAATGGGGTCTGATCCCCTGTGGGATAGGTTTTCCATGGTGCTTATAGCAGAAATGAATGCAATGGCCTATCCATTTAGAAATGGTTTGCTTTGAAATAGCCCTCCCTCTGCCCCTGCAGCTGTTCAGGTTTCCTTTGAGGTTTAGTCCTGTCCAAGTAAAACCTAAGTTGTCTGTGTACATCTAAGAAGTGCAGTATTCGTTCTCCTTTGTTCTGTGGATTAGAAAAGAAGGTTGGCAAATGAATGGATTGCTTAAGAGCCACACTGGATACCACCTTGGGCATGAATGAGGGATTGGTCCTGAGGGAAACCCTGTCCGCATGAAAGATGATGAAAGGCTCCACTGCCATAAGGGCCTGTAATTCAGATACCCTTCTTGCTGAAGTGATTGCTAAAAGGAAAGCTGTTTTCCAAGAAAGGAATTTTAAATCTGCACTTGCAGCTGGTTCAAAAGGAGGAAGAGTGAGCTTTTCCAATACAAAGTTGAGGTCCCAGGCTGGAGTTGGGGCTCTACTGGGTGGTCTTAACATTTTTGGCCCCTCTAAGGAACTGCTTGAGAAGTGGGTGGTAGAAGAAAGGTGGTTCTATGTTATAATGAGCTGAAATGGCTGAAGCATGAATTTTGATGGAGAAAAAAGAAAGGCACTTGTGAAGCCTCTCAGTTAATTATTGAAGAATCTGAGGTAAATTTGGCGCTGCTGTGCCCATCCCTTGAATTTGGTTCCAGGCAAATAATCTTTTTCATTTTTCAGCATAAGATTGTTTAGTACTAGGCCTCCTTGCCTTCAAAATGACATCCAGTACTTGTTTACTGAGGGATGGTAGTGGAGAGATTAGGTAATTAGCCAGGCTCAGGGTTTGAAGCTGAGGGTGCAGAATTTGCTTTTCCTGCTGTGACAACAGCGTAGGGGTCTGAGGCAGGTGCCATAGAGCCAGCAGTGACACACTGCGCAAGAGGGAGGTACCAGTGTTGGCGTGGCCAGTCTGATGTAATCAATATTGTCCTTGGTTTGTCCTGTTTGATCTTTAGTAGTACTTTGGGGATGAGAGGTAGAGGAGAAAAGGCATAGACTGATAGGTTTTTCCAGCTGAAGGACAGAGCATACACTTTCCAAGCTTGTTTGTGGGGAGTCCTTTTGCAAAAGTTGTCCAGTTGATAGTTCTGGGGGGGAGGCAAACAGGTCTATATCTGGGCTCCCCCATTTGTTTGTTAACATGTTGAAAGTCTTTGGTTCCAGTATCCACTCGTGTGGGTCCATGTGATTTCTGCTTAGTTTGTCTATCAGTGTATTTAATTTTCCTTGCAGGAATTAAGCCTGTAGATGCACTTGGTAGCTCAAGGCTGTGTTCCACAGAGCCATGGCTAGTCTGCAGAGGGGGTAAGAATGGGTGCCCCCCCTGTTTGTTTATGTACCACATAACAGTGGTGTTGTCCATCTTTACCATTAATTGTCCTGGAAGAATGTGGTCCTTGAAGGCTGTCAGAGCATTCTGTACAGCTAACATTTCTTTTTCATTGATATGCAGGTGCATTTGACTTGGGTTCCATTTGCCCTGAATGCACTTCCCTGCCAGGTGAGCCCCCCCCCCAAGCATAGTCTGATGCGTCTGTTAGGGTTTGGACGGCAGAGGGTAGAGTGAATGGTAGTCCCTTGTTTTGGTGGCAGGCCTCTGCCCACCAAAGGAACTCTTAACTGTAGGCAAGGTACGACAGGAATCATTACTTCTAGGTCCTGAGAATGTTGACACCATAGGCTTTTTATATACCACTGTAGTTTCCTCATATGTAGTCTTGCATATGGAATTAGTAGAATGCAGGAGGTTATGAACCCGAAGGCTTGCAGTATTTGCCTTGCAGATATAGCATGGCTTTTGTGGCCATTACTTTGAAGTAAGCTGTCAAATGAATTTGTTTCTCTGGCATGAGGAAAGCCATCTGAGAAGTTGTATTCAAGCTTGCTCCCAGGAATATAATTTGTTGACAGGGTACCAGATGTGATTTCTTTTCATTTATGGTGTATCCCAGACAAGTTAGCACCTTCTGTACAAATGCCAGATGATTCAAAGTATGTCCTGGCTTTCTGCTTGAATTAGACAATTGTCCAGGTATGGATATATTTGAATATTTCGTTGCCTGCAAAATGCAATGACTGGAGCTAGGCACTTTGTGAATACCCTGGGCACAGTAGATAATCCAAAGGGCAGTGCAGAGATCTGATAGTACAAGTCGCCTGCTTTGAAGCATAGGTATCTTCTGCAAGATTCCCTGATTGGGATATGCAGGTAGGCTTCCTTTAAATCGAGTGTTGCCAACCAGGCATCTTTGCCTAGCATAGGAAGCAACTGGTGAAGAGTTAGCATCTTGAATTATGGAATCACCAAAAAGGTGTTTAAGGTAGATAGGTCCAGGATAGGACACCACGAGTTGTCTTTTCTGGGTACTAGAAAAAGTCTTGAGTATAAACCTCGTCCCTTTTCCTCTTCTGGTACAGTTTGAATAGCCATTATGCTTAAGAGAGAGAGTACTTGCTTTTGAGCTTCTGGCCAACCGTTTGGGGTTGGTAACGTGTGGAATTGAAATCTCTATCCTTGGGAAACTATATTTAAAACCCATTTGTCCTGGGTGGTGAGTTCCCAGTTTTTTGCCTGCAGAGCAATCCTTCCCCCTAGAAGAGCAGTCAGTTGAGAAGTTTTAAAGTTAAGTCAGTTAAGACAGTTTACCATAGGAGGGAGTCTAACTACTCCCTGATTTGGAAGTGGGAGCCCCCCCACTGCTTGGAACTGTGTGTACCATGGGACTGAAGCCTGGGTGTTCTGCTGGATCTCGGTTTGGACTGAGAAGGCCCAAAAGAGGCAGGAAAGGACCAATTCTTAGAGGGCCAAAGCCTACTAAATCTTGGAGGCTGTACTTGTAGGAAATCTTTAACAGTTTGCATAGATTTACCTTTTTCCTCCATCTTTTTAAGAACTTCTGCTTTGTTGCCAAACAAGCGGTCCTGATTTAAGGAAGCATCCAGTAATTTAGCTTTAACATGATCTGGTAAGGATTGCTCCTTAAGCCAAGCATGCCTTCTAAGTACAGACCTAGTGACAGTAGCCCTGCAAGATGCCTCTAGTGAATCAAAACCACATTGCAAAGTATGTTTTCCAACTTGTTCAACAGAATGCATTAAATCCTGTAAATCCTTATTTTCAGCACAATCAGGAATCAACATCATTTTCTGTTTAAGCAGTCCAATAATATGCTGCTGATACTTTAACATATGAAACTGGCAGTTTAAGGCCCTAATGGCCAAGGCTGCAGAAGTGTATACCTTCTTACCCCATCTATCCAGCGCCCCGGAGTCTCTATCACGGGGGTTAAGATTTTTGGCAGTAGTAGCCTTACTGCCCTTGGGTCCCTGTGAAATGGTCTTAGGATCCGCAGTAGGATTTTTAAAAAGGAACTTGTGAGAGTCAGGAACCCTGTAATAGCGATCAGGTTTTCTGGGAGCAGGAGGTAAAGAATCAGGGGCCAAGCTACATTCCGAAAAGTCATCATCCACAATGTCTAGTACAGAAGGGAAAGCTAAAGGCCTGTGCTGGGGCAGGAGTAAGAAATCCCTAAGCCTCCTTTTTGAATCAGAGTAATCCTGGCTTTCCCAACGAAAATGCTCCTAAGAGTATGCAAGGTTTCACCAAAAGAAAAATCCTCTGGGGGGAAGCAGAGGGAATAGAGTCCTCTGCATCCGAATCCTCATAGGTAGATAAGGGTAAATCTTGGTCATCAGAGGAAACAGAAATATCAGAATCCTGGTCAGAAGTATCATAAGCAAATTCAGTCCTAGGTCTCTTAGAGGGGCGAAGGTTGGCTTCCCCTGATTAAAGTAATAAGGTCTTCAGCCATTCTTATCATTTGTTTTTTTTTAGGCATAGAAGCCTGACCATGCGGTTTGAGTGTCGGTTTTCTAAGCATGGTTCAAGATTTAGGCCTTGAAGAAGATGGCGTCAGTTTAATATGCAAGTCAGTAGGCCTGAATACACTCTCAGAAGCCGATGCCTGCACAGCAGCTCTGGACCCATCCAAGGTAGAGACATCCACAGGTTCCACGGTTGAAGCATCTCGCGGCATACTGGACTCCGAATGGTTCTCAGTAGAAGCCTGCGAATCTGAAGTAGCGGGTATCAGGGGCTGCAAAAGCGCATCACTGAGTACTGGCAACTGGCTTAGGAGAAGCATTGCCAGCAGCTTTGGACCTAGGCAGCCTGTCTCTATCTTTACGTTTGCGTTTTTTCAGAATGTCAGTAGTCGGATGGCTTACCAAAGACATATCTGGATAATTGAACCAAGCACCAAAACATTTGGAAGTGTTAATATACCGACGAATAGTTTGTTGTTTAAATAAGGCACAAAACCGACAGTGAGGTATGTCCTGATCAGGGCCTAGTCAAGGAATACAGTATGAATGGAAATTTTTATGAGGTATTTGCTTTCCACAAGAAATACAATTATTGACTGTTACTGACATCGGTTTAGAGCAAGAAAAAGTTTCCCCAACGGGGTACTTAGATTTAGTTAAAGACTTCGGTTCTGAAACTCGAAAACGAAAATTTCAGGAGTTGGCCGACTGGCACTTGCGAACTGCTTCTGGCACCGCAAGAAAGACTGATGTAATGGTGTCGGCTGCAAACTTTATTCCCCTGACTACGTGGCGTCACAGAAGATGAGACAGCAACTGACGCAGGACCCAAGACTTTGATAATCAGGCCGACTGAGGGCTACTGCAAGCAGATAACCCAAATGTGATGACTGCAACAGTGAAACACGAAGAACTTCCCTTATTTCTGCGACAGAGAAGGAAAATAAGCCTCCCTCCCTTTTACAGGTCCCAACATGATACTGTCAAGTTCAGTCATGAAGTACACTGTAGGCTGGTTTGTATCTTTCTGAAAGAATGCCAGAGTACATGAAAGAGAAAGATGAACCTTGGCTCATTACCCCTGTGGGGTTCAAGTATCAAAGATGCTATGTGAGCAGCCTAGAAACATCTGAATATTCTCTCCTTTTTTTCAAAGAAGGAAGATGCTTTGTATTAGCCTTTTGGCTGACTGATGATACGCAAACCAGGCATTTTAAAGTGGAATCCTATGCAAGCCATTTGGTTAGCATAATTACCAGAGGCCATAGCATACTTGCTATCTGCCAAGGAGTCCAACACTTTGGACAGTGCAGCAAGCAGATGTTCTATTCTACACTGTGGCTTATTTTCCTTAACTCACTGACCCACCTTTCCAGATGATATGCATACTAACAGATTAGATCCTGGAAAAGCCTGCAATCCCTCCTGAGTCTGGGCTCAGAAAAGACCCTCTTCACGGTTTCCAAACTTTTCTTTTGATTATGGAAATACAATTGAAGCAGGCTCGGGTATGTACCCGCACAAGATGGACTAGCTCAAGCAGTCTATCTCGTGCAGGCTCAGGTATGTGCCTGCACAGGATGGACTAGCTCAAGCTGTCTATCTCGTGCAGGCTCAGGTATGTGCCTGCACAGGATGGACTAGCTCAAGCAGTCCATCACGGATACTTCTTTGTGTTAAGGATGTCTCTCTTGTCAACCTCTCCCCCCAGGACATGGCTGAGGACCACCACAGGTGCAAACAGAACCTCCTTATGGCTGAAGACATTGAAGACACCCAGGGCTTCTTTCAGATGAGGTTAACACTTGAAAAAAGAAGCCCTTGTGCAGTGTGACCCTCTAGCATGAATACATGCTAGTCCTGTTCTAAGCTGTGAAAGCAAACTTTCCCGGAGGAAGAAGACTGAATCAAAAGCTCTTACTGCTGTATAGAGCTGCTAGTGGGGGACAGCTCCCTAAATGTCCCTAACCCAGGCCAGGGGAGCCATTACAAAAGAACAGTGGGTTCTTGACAGTCAGTGATGGTCACATCTTTTAATAGCTTTATTAAACTATTACATTTTAAATTGCAACATGAGTTAATATGCATAATACAAAAGAAAACAAACTGTATATTATTGTTGTACAGTTTTTCTTTTTAATGATTTTAATTCACTCTGGTACTACATAAATCACTTAATTCCTATCTTAAATTTTACTCCTCCTGCATTTACTCCCACAAATTCCATTTCTATGCAAAGTGTTCCTTTCTTTTTTTTTTTCCTAAAGAACCCAACTCCAATTCTTCTATCCCCTTTACAATCTTCCATTATAGTTGGTGCAGATTTTTACTTTCATTTTCTAGTATTTTTTTTTTTTCTTGGTAGCCAACAGCATTAAACTTGGAAAAGCCTCCTTACATCTAAGCAAATCAGATCCAGTATTCAAGATCAAAAGAATCATTCCATTGCTACTTTAAAGACGGCTGCACACTGATCAACAGGATGATTAGAACTCTCCCAGTAAAAAGAAAGGAAAATTATGAAAAAAAAAGTCAGTAAATGTTATCAATTTGAATAAATTAGAAGTTATGTACTTACTATAACTCGGTTATCTGTGTTGTCTATTTTCATTCTTCTTCACTGATGGGTTATGGATCTGACTCGGCCACATTTCCATGACTTGGATCAGAGTCTCGAGCTCCTCCCTCTTCCTATAAAGCACTACACCATCCCCAACCTCTCAGATCAAGTTTGCTGCCCTACTGCCTGTAGAGTTATAGAAACAAGACAGATACAAGAAGGGAAAAAGCTCAAACTTGGAACATGAGGGTTCCAAGATCATCCAAAGATCTTCCCAGAAGTGACAAGGCTGGGACAGACGGTGAGGAAGAATGAAAATGGACAGCACCGATGTAAAAGTTAAGGTAAGTACATAACTACTAAATCTTTTAGTTATGTACTTACCATAACTTTAGATGTTTGGGATCCATCTCGCCTACATTCAATACTGATGGGCTCGGAGCCGATCCCTCGGCTCCGACTCGGCACGCTATGCTATAGAGCGAGGCCTCTTATTGGCTGAGCTATTTCTTATCCCAGGATGCACCACCACTAATCCCCCAGATCTTGTTTGTCCGCATTCATGCACACATGCACAACTTATTTATATAACATTGTTAGATGTTTCAAGATGAAACAACAGGATTCGGACCTTCTGATATCCTCTGATCTCCAAGGAAGGGGGAAGGAGGGTGGGTTTATTGGGAATGTGGGCGAGATGGATCCCAAACATCTAAAGTTATGGTAAGTACATAACTAAAAGATGTTATGTGATCCTATCTCGCCTACATTCAATACTGATGGGACAGCGTCCCTAGCACCTAAATCCTGGGTGGCTCATTGGAAAACACTCCTGAGCACTGTGGAACCAAATGAAGCTCGTCCTCTAGATGCCACATCCAATTTATAGTGGGAAATGAAAGTGTGCGGGGAAGACCATGTAGCCGCAGCACAAATGTCACTAATGGCAAGCTTAGAATGAAATGCTATCGAAGTAGCCATAGCCCTTGTAGAATGAGCTTTGACAGGAGTGGTAAGCTCTTTATTAGAATAAGAATAAGCTTGAGTAATACAGTCCCTGATCCATTTGGCAATAGTGACCTTTGTGACGGCTTTGCCCAATTTATTGTCCGCAAAGGATACAAACAACTGATCTGTTTTCCTTGTTTGTTTGGTCCTATCTAAATAAAAACGCAACTGCCTGTGGACATCTAATGTGTGGAATATGAATTCCGCTTTGTTAGAATACACGGAAAGAAGACTGGAAGTTCTAATGATTGTTGTAGGCAGAAACTGGAACAAACTTTAGGGACAAAAGATGGATTTGGCCTGAGAGATACCCTGTCTTTGTGAAAAACCAAGTACGGAGGTTTCACAGACGAAGCTTGAAGCTCTGAAACCCTTCTGGCAGAAGTAATTGCCACCAGAAAGGCAGTCTTCCACGATAGAAATTTTAAATCACATGTCGCTGCCGGTTCGAAGGGGAAGGAAGTTAAGGCGCGTAACACCACATCGAGATCCCATGGAGGAGCAGGATGAGAAATCGGAGGTCTTAAAAGCGCAGCACCTTTCAAGAAGGTCTTACACAATCTGTTGCTCATTAAAGGTGGGTTTATAGATTCGTGAAAATTGGAAATAGCTGCCAATTGAACCTTGATGGTAGAGACTGAAGAGCCTTGATTGAAAAGAGAAGTTAGAAATTTCAGTACTTCTGAAACAGGAATAGTGATGGGATCCAGGCCCCGGAGTTGAGCCCAAACAGCAAATCTTTTCCATTTGCTAGAATACAATTTCTTTGTAGCAGACTTGTGGACCGAAGATAAAATGTGTACAACTTCTGGATCCAATGTATGACTCCTGACTATCGTCGGAAGAGGAGGAGCCAAGCCGTCAATTTCAAGGTGTGTAGGGACTGGTGGAATAGTCCCGACTGATGAACCAAAAGGTCTGGGATCTGATCCAGGAACCATGGACCTTCCAGAGCATATTTCTGAAGATAGGGTAACCATACTTGATGAGGCCAGTAAGGAGCAAGTAAGATCATTTTGCTCCCCAAGAGAGATGCCTTTTAGATCACCCTGGGAAGGAGAGGAACTGGGGGGAAGGCATAAAGCAAGCCGGAGGGCCAAGGACGGACTAGTGCGTCCCTGGGGCTCTTCCCCGGAGCCGGGGTGAGGGAGAAGAACTTTTTGCACTTCGCGTTCAGTGGAGTCGCAACACGGAACTCCCCATTTGCTGAAAATCTGATTTGCAACTGTAGTGTTCAGAGACCATTCGTGAGGAGAGAGGATGGTTCTGCTCAGTCTGTCGGCTATCACACTGGACTTGCCCGGGATATGAGTAGCCACTAGAAAGCGTTTGGTCGACACTGCCCATTCCCAAACTCTCATGGCCTCTCTGCAAAGAGGATAGGATCTGGTCCCTCCCTGTTTGTTCAGGTACCAGACAACTGACATGTTGTCTGAGTGAACGGCAATTATGCCCTGAGGGAGGTAATCGTGAAGGGCTTGAAGGGACAGAAGCACCGCCCTCATTTCTAGGATGTTGATATGAAGTAGGGTCTCTTCTGGGTGCCATTTGCCTTGGACTGACCTGCCCAGGGAATGCCCCCCCACCCCATCTGGGAGGCGTCCGTGGTCAAAGTGGCCGCAGGAGGAGGTGGAACAAAGGGTCGTCCCTGATCCAAATTGGAGGGCACTAGCCACCAGCGAAGCTCCTGTTTGCAGGTTTCCGTGATCCATATGAGGTGACTGAGAGGGAGTTCTTGAAAGGACCACTGAGCTGAAAGAAGCCACTGGAGAATTCTCATGTGCAACCTTGCCAGGGGAACTAGAAGAACCGTGGCGGACATGGATCCCAATAGCTGCAGGACCATTCTGGCTGGGGCTTTGGATCTGGGAAGTAAGGCTCGAACTTGAGCCTGTATGGTTTGCATCCTGTCTGTAGGTAGATAGACCCGCATTCGGTTTGAGTCTATCTCTACCCCTATGAATCTTATGCATTGAGATGGCAGCAACACAGACTTTGGCCAATTGAAGGTGATTCCAAGGGAATTGCCCAATGATATTGTGGCTTGTAGGCTCCGCAATAGTAGATGCTTGGAGGTGGCAGTTAGGAGCCAGTCGCCTAGATACGGAAACACCTGGAATCCCAGACTTCTCAGGTGAGCAGTCACGACCGCTAAACATTTGGTGAACACCCTGGGGGCTGTGGTGAGACCAAAGGGCAGCGCGCGGAACTGAAAATGACTGCCTCCTAGGCTGAAGTGCAGATGTCTCCTGGACGCTTGATGTACCATGATATGGTAATAAGCATCCTTGAGATCTATGGAGCACATCCAAACACCTTTCTCCAGCAATGGGAGAATGTTTTGTAGGGTGACCATTCGGAACTTGGACTTTTTGACTGATCAGTTTAGAATGCTGAGATCCAAAATGGGTCTCAAGTCCCCGGTCTTTTTTGGCACCAAAAAGAATCTTGAGTAAGTCCCTAGTCCGATCTGGTCTGCGGGGATCGGTTGGATGACTCCTTTTTGCAGCAGCTTTGAAACTTCTGAGGCTGCAGTTTCCCGTTGACTGGGTGGCGGGCCCGGGATTTTTTTGGACTGAGGTGGAGAGTGAGAGAAAGGGATGGTGTAACCTCCGGCGATAATTCGAAGCACCCATCGGTCCTGAGTGATACCCTCCCAGGCTTTTAGGTGCTTCGAAAAACGACCCCCGACTGGCTCCGGAGCTGCACAGTCGGGCAATCCCTCAGGGACTGTGAAAGGCTGAAGAGCCATGAAAGGACTCGCGGTCTCCAGTGTTGCGAGGGTGTCTGCCGCCTCTGGGATGGCGTTTTCCAGACGAATTTCCCCCTCCCCTGCCTCTGGAAGGGGGATCGTCCTGCTGTGAGGGGTAAGACTTTTGAGATCTACGGAACCACATTTTCCCTCCTCTTTTAGCCTTGGGATAAGGCCGAAAGGGAGTGGAAAATCGTGCCCTGACAGTCAAAGTCTTACCTTCTTGCTCTTGGCCGGGTCAGTGTGTCCTTTACCTTGGGTCCAAACAAGGAGGACCCATCAAAGGGGGCGTCGGCAAAGGAAGACTTAAAGGCCTCCGCAAAATGACACAGGCGGAGCCAGGCTTGTCTCCGTAGAGCAATGCCTGTACCCGCTGCTCTACTCGCCCCTTCGGCCGCATAAGAAATGAGTCTCATGGACGAGTTAGAAATGGACGACAGTGTAGCCAGCTGAGAGCCAACCGTCTGGGCCAGCTCCTCAGGCAGGTTACCCAAGAGGGTATCGGAAAGTTCTTTAATCAGATCCCTCTGAAATCTGGTAAAGTGCGTGAGATAGTTCAAGGACCTTAACGTAAAGGCCGCTGAACTTAGGGTGCGCTTACCGTACCAATCCATGCTCCTAGACTCCTTATTAGGAGGATGGACGGACGTCGAAGCCTCTGCTACATCTTGCTGGGTAGCAGATGCCACCACCAAAGCATCTACAGCCACACCTTTAGTCAGGAACTCTTTTTCCGGGGGTGCTGACAGGAACTTATTAGGACGAGCAGGCACCGGTTCCACAGAGTCTGGGTGTTCCCGCCCGACAGATCAAGTCCAAGAGCTCGTCGAAGGGCAGAGACACCCAGGAGGCGGAGGGCTGAGCCCCGAAGGCCTTAAGGAACACTGACTCATCAGCAGAAGGGGGTTTGGATTGCCAGCCGCCTCGTTGTTTAAGGGCTTCCAGGATGTCTGCAAAGGAGACATCTGAGGACGACTTAGGGGATCCTTCTGCATCATCGAGATCAGTGTCTGATGCAAGAGACTCATCAGGGGAGTCAACGTGCTTCCTCTTGCACGATCTTTTCCTGGGGGGTTCCTCTGAAGAAGCTTCAGAAGGACCTCCAGGAGGGGGGGAAACCCCAGTGGGGGTAACCTCAGGCCCCGGGGCTCCGCTGTCTAAGGACAGGGGGACTGCCAAAGACCCAGTCTCGGTATGCAGGGAAGGAGCTGGGGAGACCGTGGAGGTGGCCAAAGATGATTTGGCTAACGCACTCCTCATAGCCCTGAAGGCGGGACCACCAGAATCCTGGGAGGGTCCCACCTCCGTGGCCACGACAGTAGACGGCACTCCCGCAGTCGACGCACCGATAGGAAGGCTTGGGACCGAAAACATCAGTCCCGAAGCGTCCCCCCAGGGCCGACAGAAGAAGTCCGCGTACCGAACTCCGACTCAAGAGCCGGAGTTGGAGTAAGGGTCGGGCCCGACCCTAAAACCTCCATCGGTTCCACCAGCACCGGCTCCAACGGTGCCGAGGCTGTTGGAGGAGGAACCATAGTAGCAGGGTGGACCATCGGCTCCGAAGCCGAATGGGCTGGAGCCGAAACTAACTTTTGAAACACCGGAGACTGGAAGAGTCTTAGGAGCACCCTGTCGATGTCCGAATCAGACATTTTGGAGGATCTAGATGACACCGATCGGGTCCGAACCGATTTCTCCATCGGCTCCAAAGGACTCGGGGACCGGCTCCAAATGGATTCTATCACTATCGGTTCCGAGGGAGATCTCAAAACAATTTCCCTCAGTGCCGATGAGGACTTCAGCGCCGAAGGGGAAGAGTCTGAGCCGGCAACCCTCATCGGCTCCAATATCAGTGGAGCCGATGAAGGTGACCCGCCTCCGAAACCAGAGGGGTCGAGACTGGAGGCATCGAGGCAGACCGTTCCGCCCTCGGCTCTGAAGTCCGTGGAACCGATGGAGAAGCCTGCCTAGGTTTTTTGGCAGTCGGTTCCGACAGACTGGTCGGAGCCGACGCTTTTTTCTTTTTTGAAGGAGAGGAAGATAAAGCCTCCTCGAAGGATGGCTTAATCAACCCTTTTAGAATTAATTTGTTCTTCCTCTCCTGGAGGACTCCTGATGAAAAGGCATGACACACGCTACATGACTCTTGTAGGTGCTTGGCGCCTAAACAATAAACGCACGAGGAGTGGTCGTCCGTTATGGACATTTTATAACCACACCACGTGCACTTTTTAAACCCAGAGGGTCTATGCTCTTTAGACATGCTAACAAACCTCTAAGAATAAAAATAATAGACAAAAACTAGCAAGTTCTAAGTTTAAGATAAAGGTTTTTTTTTTTTTTTTTTTTACCAACAATACAGTAATAATATGCAGAACACACAGAAAAAGGAGGGTCAAGACCCTCTAACTTAAGCAGGTACTTGACACACAAATAAAACGCTAGAAATAGAAAATAGGGGAAGGCCCCTCTAACTTAAACGGGAAACCTTCCCTTAACGAAAAAACACAAATTCCTCAACAGATTTAGATAAACACACTCGTACTACAACAATAGCTGTTAAAACAGCTTTTGGGTTCAAAATAAGCAAATTCCTGACAGGAAAAGCCTGAATAAAACAGTACTTAGCCCAGCCAAGTTTGAGACCACGTCCTAGCTTGTAAGCGGCAAACGAGATCTGGGGGATTAGTGGTGGTGCATCCTGGGATAAGAAATAGCTCAGCCAATAAGAGGCCTCGCTCTATAGCATAGCGTGCCGAGTCGGAGCCGAGGGATCGGCTCCGAGCCCATCAGTATTGAATGTAGGCGAGATAGGATCACATAACATCTGATGACGTTCTTTTTATTTTTCCTCAATAATGGCTCAAAGTCCCCAGCTACATAACCCTTGGAATCCTCTCAAGGAAGGATATATTGGGGCACTGTTGAACCAAAGGAAGCCCTGCTTCTGGAGACAATGTTCAATTTGTAATGTGTGACAAAGGTATGAGACTTTGACCAAGTGGTTGCATTACAAATATCAACTGAAGCTCTGGAAGAAAAAGCAGACGAGGTAGCCATAGAGCTGGTAAAGTGGGTTCTAGGAGGACAAGGCAGTTCCAAACCTCTCTAAGAATAAATCGGTGAAATGCAGTCAGTAATCCATTCGGCAAAGTAATTTTGGAAACTGCTTGACCTAAACAGTTAAGTGAGAAAGATACAAACAGTTGATCAGACTTCCTGTACTTTTTTGTTCTGCGAAGATAAAAATGTAGTTATCTATGAACCTTGAGAAGATGCATATATTTACTCTTACTAATAAAGTTGGGAAAGATGACTGGCAATTGAACTGATTGGTTAATGTTAGTTTCTGTGGCCACTTCAGGCATAAAGGAAGGGTTTGTCCATACAGATACCCTATCTTTATGGATAATGATGTACAGAGGGCTAACAGATAAGGCCTGGACTTCAGAAACTCTCTTTGTTGAAGTAATAGCTAAAAAAAAAAATAGATAGTTTTCCAAGAAAGAAACTTCACGTCACAATTGTCTGCTGGCTCAAACGGTTTCTGAGTCAGCCCCTGGAGTACCAATGTTAGATCCCAAGGGGGAGGAGGGTCCAAGGAGAAAGATACCTTTCATAAAGGCTTTACATAATCTGGAAGTTGACAGAGGTAATGATTAATTTCCAGTATGAAAACTGGATATGGCAGCTAGCTGTAGTTTGATGGTAGAAAAACTAGCTCCTTCTTTAAAAAGAGTATTGAGGAAAAGATGGATGGCTCAAGTAGGCACTGGAAGCCCATATTGAAAATTCTTTCCACTTGCTTTTGTACACCACCTTAGTGGAAGCCTTCTGGGATGCCAAAATAATGTCACGGACTGGGGAAGCAAGCCAAGACCTTCTT
This sequence comes from Protopterus annectens, assembly GCF_019279795.1. Classification (NCBI taxonomy): domain Eukaryota; kingdom Metazoa; phylum Chordata; order Ceratodontiformes; family Protopteridae; genus Protopterus; species Protopterus annectens. The sequence goes on along the minus strand of NC_056745.1, from coordinate 1,155,218,225 downwards.
ACTATCACTGGAAGTGGAGAAAACATGCCGTCAGTTTGAAGGCACGGAGATTGGGATGGGTCTTGAGTAGGCTCCAGTATCCATGGAGGATATCTGAGGTGAGACCACAGAAATTTTTGTATTAATTACTTTTGTATTTATCAAAGTCAAGTTGAAAATGTATTATATATTATTGATTAATTGTTTAATTAGTGTGAATAATTAGGGTGTGTATATATACTGGTTATAGTAAAATGATGTTATTCCATGTGAAGGCGAAGGCCGAGGTACCAGAATTCAGTAAAGAAAAAGTTAAATCCAGTTTGGCTGCTTCTATCTTTTGTGTTTTTTCTTCTCACCACAGAAAGGGGAACCATACTAGTCAAGGCCAGAAGGGGGCAATGAAGATGACTGAGCTCATCAACTTGGTGTTTTTTTGTAGAAACTTTGGGATCAATGAGAGAGGGAGATAAGTATAAAGGACTCCTGGGGGCCAATTGTGAATCACAGTATCCCTCGGTAGGAGGGATCAGCGCGAAAAACTTGCTGCATTTGTTAAGAGGGTAAGGCAAATAGACCACAGCAAGGTTGGCCCCAACGGCTGAAAATCATGTTCGCTACTGACTGGTTGAGGGACCACTTGTGAGGAGACAGAATGGACCTGGGGAGTCTGTGTACCAGTGCACTGGTTTTCCCTGGAATGTGTGTTGCAGTTAGAAAGCGGTCTGAAGAGATCGCCCATTCCCAGACTCTCAACGCCTCTCTGCACAATTGGTAGGAATGGGTTCCTCCTCGTTTGTTGATGTACCAGACTGCTGACATATTGTCCATATGGATAACAACAGTCCCCAGATGGAGAATGTCCTGAACGGCTTGCAATGTTAGAAGGGCTGCTGTCATCTTAAGGACACTGACATGCAGCTTAGTCTCCAGGAGGGACCACATACCTTGGACCATCTTTCCTTTGTAATGCCCCCCCCACCCCAATTGGCGAAGAGTTTGTGGTCACTGCGGCGAGAGAGACGGAGAATGATCTGCCCAGAAACAGGTCATCTGATTGTGTCCATCGAATATGTTTGCAAACTGGAGTGAGTTTGATAGGAACAGACAGAAGCTGGTAAAGAATGGACCACTGTACCACTAAGGTCCACTGGAGAATTTGCATAAAGAATGTTGCAAGAGGAACTAGAATAATAGCCGGAGACATTGATTTTAGAGCCTGCAGCTCTAATTTTGCAGGCGGGGACAGAAGAGACAAATTCCACACCTGATTTCTCAAGAGACATAATGCAATGAAGGGGTAGTGAAGCCACTTGTATTGTGATGTCCAGATGAGTTCCTATAAATTCTAGATGTTGTACAGGAGTCCGGTTGGATTTTGCAAGATTTATCGTAATGTCAAGGGAGTCAGAGCTCTGAAGCAAGTAATCTATGGCTCGTAGCAGTTGATGACTTGTTGGGGCAGTGAGGAGCCAATCGGTCTAGATAGGGAAACACCTGGAATCCTTTTAGCCTCAGGTAAGGTGCATTTGGTAAACACCCAGGAGGCCTGGGGTGAGTCCAAAGGGCAGTACTCTGAATTAGTAGTGACTGGCTCCTAGCCAAAAGTGCAGGTGTCTCCTGGAGTATCTATTTTGAGGTGATAGCATGCATCCTGTAGATGTATAAAGCACATACAACTGCCCTTGCGCAGAAGAGGCAGGATGGATTAGACCATAATCATTCATAACTTTGACTTCTTAACATACTAATTCTATCCAGAATTGGTCTTAGATCCCCTATTTTCTTTGGCACCAAAAATAAGTGAGAGTAAGTTCCGAATCCTATTTGTTCGGTTAAGACCTGTCGGATGACTGTTTTTTGCAACAGCTTTTGAACTTGAGCTACATACTCCCTCTGACTGGGTGAAACATATGGGAGTTTCCTCCTGGGTCCCGGAGGTGGAAGGGAAAAGGGAATGTAATAACCTCTGGATATTGCACTTAGCTCCCAAGTATTGTTTTTGTATGATCTGGTAGGGGGCTAGGTGCAGGGACAGACAACCTCTAACTGCCTCCAGGGATGGACAGTCAGGCAACTCTTCAGGAGCGCTGAAAGGGTCCGTTAGAAAAGGAGTCTCTGAAGCCCTGGTTTTGCAGACCCCCTCTACCTCTGGGGCAACGCCTACCATTGAAACCTCCCCCTCTGCCGGAAGCGTCTTCAAGCAGGTCTTGTTTCCAGAAGTCTCAGGGACCTTTCCAAGTTTTCTTCCCTCTTACATGATATATATTTACTTATTACAACTAGAATACAGATATATAAAGAAAGTGCTAATGGGCACAAAGGGAAAAAAACACAGATGACCTAGGACCAAAAGGAAAAGCACCCCCAATGCCAGTGACAGCTAAAAATTAGAGGGTGGATATATAACTGCAAAGAAAGTAGATTTTTAAAGTTAAAGGTTAAACTTTGCTCTAAAGTAGTTTCCTCTGAAATATTACGGGAGACTCTGGAATCCACTTCTGCTCCTAATGATGGCAAACAAGATCTGGAGGGGTTGGGGATGGTGTAGTGCATTATAGGAAGAGGGAGGGGCTTGAGACTTGTGGCCAAGTCGGATTAATAACCCATCAGTGAGGAAGAATGAAAAGGACAACATCAGATCTTCAATTACTGGCAAGGAATTCCACTGCCTAGATGCCAGCAATGAATAAATTTGAAAAAAGTAAGAGAAAAAATCAACCCTGAAGAGGAGAAGAAGAAAAAAAAACTAGCTACAAAGAATTTTGAATCTGTTAAGCAAAAAGCAGTTCATGTTTTGGTACAGAAGCTGGCTTCCAGTAAGTCACAAGAAATGTACATCAAAATCACTCGGAGATTTTTAAAATAAGGGAAACGCTGAAAGAATGCATAAAGGCAAACAGCAGATAGTTTGGAAGACAGAAGCTCTAGCTAGTCACTTAAATGAACTGATAAAACTGCAAAAATCAGATCTTAAATGAAGAAAAAGTTGGCTCAATATGAGGCTTCTTAAGAAGAGCTGTTAAAAAAAATAAAGTTAGAAGACAGAATAGACAAAGAAAAAAAATGAGATTTTGTCTACTGTATCAGAGAAATTAGGAGGAACAGGCTGCATTAATTTTACGAAATTACAAATAAGTAACTGGTCTTGTTTTCCACTGCAAGATTTGTTATGAGCAGTAACAGTCGTGCAACAGGTAATCCACTCGTCTGTGGTGTGGAAGGCTGCAGGTTCTATTCACATACTAGGTAGCTGACACTGCAGTGTAGCATAAGAGGGTACTGCACTTCTGACTGTGTTGTCCTTCAGATGAGATGCTAAACTAAGGCCCCATCTTCTTGAATTGGTAGTAGCTCAGGTGGTTGTAAAAGATGCTGGCTCCCCATCCACGTGAAGCAAAGTTCCACCCTAACCCAATTAAAGTGTAACTTGGAAAACTGGATGGGGAAGAGTAAATTCATCCCTGCTTTGGCACTGTCCCTCTAATGGACATAGGCAGCTTGCTCTCCTCTTACACTTATCAATGGTAATAGAACTTGTCAGAGATTTGTAATGCACAGCTAGGCTTAAAAAGGCCCTTGTGGTCGTTAGCCTAGTAAACACCTATGAACTTAAGAGTGCATATTGTGTGCATACTCAAATCTGGCCATGAGAAACAACACAGGACCTAGACTGGTAAAGATGCAATCATACTAGCAGAAAACAGCTGATCCTGGAAAAACTATGTCAGAAGAGAAAAGGAATAAAAAATGGGGACACAGAGTTTGTTGAATATGATTACTCACTGTACACCAAGCAGAAGAGAAGCAAGTTTATCCCAGCAGTCAGGGAATGTTGAGAGCAGGAGTGAAATTGAAATTGCAATATCCATTGTTAAATGATTAGATATAAAACCAATAATTATGTGTGAAAAATGCTATATCCAGCTTTTTTCAGAATATCTTTTCTCTGGAGGATGCAGAACAGGCTAAGGAGGAAATGAAAATGTTTAGACAAACAGGATGGAAATCTGGTTCGTATTCTATTAACAATAAAAAAGTTCATAGAGAAACCGCTGCCAGTGAAGCATTATTTATTGTCCAAAGGTAAAAATGCTTGAGTGATAGAAGAAAAGCCCCAGGAGTTCATTTGTGCTCAAACCAGAGGCTAATGTCGGAATATGAAGACGATCAGATAGATGACTAGCAACACCTGGAAATTACTGATTAAATGGGAGAAGTGTAAAGCATCAATCAAATAGATATAGGATTAGGCATGTGAAATGTGGCTTAGCAACACCTGGAAATTACTGATTAAATGGGAGAAGTGTAAAGCATCAATCAAATAGATATAGGATTGAGCATGCGAAATGTGGCTTTGCAAGAAGACTTACTTGGCTGAGAAAAAGTGATATTTGTTAAATTGGAATGTGGTCTGTAAAGTATAACCCCAATTTATGTCATTAATATTTTGAAGGATATTAAATAAGTAAATGTATGTGAAACTGTTTTTTTTTTTTATTAACAGCTGTACAAAATTCAGGATGTAAATTGCACACATATATTGTAAAATAGTTTTTATGGTGTGCAATCAGAAGTATTTAAAATGCAAGATGGGGAAGTATTTTCACTGTCTGCTGTACATGCTAAAAATACTTGTGCAAGAAAATATTTTTTCTTATTTGTAATGCAATCAAGCATTATACTCTATTAAGGGCTAGAAAGAAGCAAATTAAATACTGTGATTCTGTGCTTTTGGGGGTGTGAAAGTGTACTGATCACATTATACATAGAATTAAAAGATAATAATTCACTTGTTTTATAGACATGGATTTCTAGACTAATGTACTTAAATAAAAACTATCTGTAGTTTAAACTAAGTAAACAGATTTGAAAAATAAAGCAAAATCACCAAAGGCATAGAAAATGGTAGTTCTTCCTTGAACTTACAAAGTTACTAGACATTTTCTTCCATTAGTTAATGCCCTCAGGGATGAGATGTCTACAGTTGCAAGCAATTAATCACAAGTGGTCTGAACAGAATGTTCTAAATGAAATTAACAAAAGCTCTTTAGTGTATCTGCAAAGTTACAAGCTGCTTGCTTGCTGTGTACTTTTACATTACAAATTACTTTTACTTCAAGACCAGCTGTCTGCAGGTACAAGCAATTAATCATGAGGTCTGAACAGTTTGTTCTGAGTGAAATGTACAAATTACAGTTTAACATTTAAAAGTGCATTAGCAAGTAGTCCAGGGAAAAAAAATGAAAGTCTGATACTGTAGAAAGTAAATCATTATACAAGTAGTTGTCTCCTCAGTAGCCTTATTACTTCAAGGAATTTAATATAACCATGCACAATTACTTTACTTATTGGTAGTGAGTTCATTTCTTAAGTCCAAAAGCTAAGGTATGAAAGCATGCAAGCTGTTTTTCACATCTCAGAGGGGAACACAGATAATATATGAACAGACAGCATTAGTGAAGTGGAAACACAGCCTCAACATGGGTAACATCAAATTTAAAACAGGCAATGCCTGTGGGGTAAGCAGTCAATTTGGGGAGATTGCACCTATCTGGAGCAGTAAACTTCCTTTTTGGGAAATGCACAGTAGTGTGTTCTTGCTATGAGTTAAAGGGTAATAGGGGTTTGGAAATCTACTTAATTTTTGTTTAAATGTTTTTACAGAAGCCAAAAATCTAGAAAAATGCAACATAGGTTGAAACGGAGATTAGAAGAAGCAAGTATGTATACAGCCGTAACCTAAAAGTTAGACATATACATTCAAAAGAACAATATAGAATAGGTGGGAGTAATTTTTTTATCATAACTACTTTTTCAAAAAAATGGAATGCAAATGGCCTTACAAGCATGGACAAAAAGCAGATTTTTATCAAGAAGTTTTGGTGCAGCTAGCAATGTTACATCAGACACATTTGGATACAAATGAACATGCGACTGACAAGGACAACTGGGTGGATATTCAATGGAATCTTAGGGACAATGGAAAAGTGGTGTAATAATACTAATTGTGGAGAGAGGCTCCAATAAAGAGACAGGGGAAAAAAGACAATAATGGTAGATTTATGGTAGCAAGGTCCATGTCTTATGAAACAATTTCCCCTCTGACCTTACCAGCAAAGACTCGCTAACAAATTCCAAAGCAGCACCTGCTGAACAACTCCATATTGACACAGCATATTGAGGTTTCATTGATAAAAAACAATTTTCTCATGTTAGCTTCTTTCTTCCCTGCACAGACTCTGCATCTAGAATATATTGGGAAATTTCCAATATACATTGTATATGATCCTATTCTCTTAACTATTATGTATATGTATTACTGTACACTTGCAACTTCATTTGTCTTTGTATGATACATAAAAATGAATAATTTGTATGTTTATCTTGTTCTTTTGTCTACCTGAACCTGGGTTTTGGCTAAAAGGGGATTTAAACCAGTCTACATATAGAAAATAAATAAAGGGGTTATGGTGGGTAAGAGGATCATGCTGACATGTATTTACACATTCTACCTAAACTAATATTACAGAGTTAAGCAAAATTGCGGGAGAAATAATAAGCTTTCACAGTGAATTTTGAATGGGAGGAGTCTAGAACCTTTTTTTTTTTTTGCAATACTGAAAATGCATCAAGGGAAGGAAAATATAACAAGGAGAGTAGATTTCTGACGTAGTATATGAGGATATTTTTTATGGAAGATGTGAATTTGGTATCAGGAACTAAGTTTAATTCTACTGACACAAAACAGTAAACAGAAACTGTAAATCTAAACCAACTGTAATAGAAAAAATCAGCATTGCCAATATGGCAAAATAATTGGAGGCTGCTGCTTTAAAAAAGAAAGGAGCAAATTTCACAGTAATAAATGGAATCTGTAGCAGCAATATATAAAGCATAATGGTCACGAGAAAAAAAGAGTGAAATTTAAAAGACATCGGGAATTGAGCGAGTTACTAATGTTGGAGTGAATGAAAATTGTTAAAAGGAAAATGTATACTGCACAACAATTACAATGGAAACTGCTATTAAAGTTTTCCATTTTTTACAAATGTATATCAAATGTATATAAACTTGCTGCAACTTAAAATGTGCTAAGTATTAAAAACAACGCTGTCAAACTTCTTCCAGTAACAGTCCTGTAGAGAAAGAAAATATATTCCCTGTGCAATTATTCATTCAGATGTGGCAGTAAAAGTATATTAATGGACTTTTTCTACTGACCATGTTTTAATAAAATGTGCGAGAGTCCGTGTCATGGCTCAGTCTGGCAAGTAGGTTAAAAGTACATCCAGCAAGCAGACTAGTGTGACGATCTGATACAAAGGAGACTAGTATACAGGTGATAAGTCAGTACAAGAAGCTGTTGCCAAAAGTGCCCAATGAGCTGGTTATATGACATGGGATAAAGAATTCCAGATGGAAATGACAAACTGTGAATTAACACACAAATGCTATAGAAGACTTGAGGAATAAAAATCTGGACTTCAAAAATGTATGCAGAAAGAACAATGACATTATTAGAATATCTGAAAAAGAAGGTGGCCAAGACTGCTGGTCTTAAATGCAAAACAACCTGGCAAGTTTAACTAATTTGCATTTAGTAAAATTTAAGGTTAATAAACTTGACCAGATATCCTTGCTTTTGTAACAGGAATATTACAAAGTTGGTTAGACTGTTTTGATAATGATCATCTTACCAGATAGCACAATTCCAGCAGGGATTTAAGTGTTTTTTTTTTCAAATAGATCCAAGACATTTATCAATGTGTAAGAAGAAATTCACACTGTAGGACTGTAAGTGCCCCAGGATGGGGGGAGGTGGGCAAAGGAATTAGCTGTAAAGTGATGAAAGGTGTAAGAAACTGGGAAGAGTGCAGATTGCTGCCTTGAAAAAGTTGAAGCAGTTTTAAATGCTTGCTGAAATATAAGGATTTGTACATATTTAAAGCAAGTTTATTACAGAAATACAAGGTAGCAAACAGTATGCATAAATGTACCAAGTGAAATACCCTTAACTGAACTGATGTAAATAAGAAATTCCACTATTCTGCAGACTGACTGTGACCATTAATGTATCAATGTGCATTAACTACTTAGGCTTGCTTTTGCACAAAGTGTCTTCATCAGAGGGGTATGGGGAGACTACCTGCTTTGAGAATGAACTGTGTAAAATGATTTGGGTTACCAGTGATTATACGGAGAGGTAAGGAGGGAATTCCTCTATTAATCAATTTCAATCTGAATTTGTCTGTGGTTCACATCATTACCTTACCTAAGTTTATTACTACAATAAACTCACAATGTTTTCAGAGGTCATCTAAGACAGAATTATATGTCATTGTAACAAACAGAAAATAGCTACTGCAGCGACATGGCAGGGATGGTTCCACTGTGACACCTACAGAGTGTTTAAGCTGTATGTGGATAAATTCATATGCAAAAATGTGTTCTTACTGTTAGGAGGATCTAAAATTTCTCTACCTGTTACTATTGTTAAGACTGAATCTATTAATTTTATAATGTATGCAGTAGTTTTGTGTGCAAATTAGGTTATTACTTTGGGCTGGGTAAGACATTCTAACACTTTTTTTCAGATGTCAAGGGTACAACATTGTGCAAGACGCTATTTTTATATGTACATTTTTTACTGCATATTGCAGGATAGAACAGGGTGATAAAGAAAGGATGAGTCTAACTTTGACTGTTAATGGCTTAACTAATCCAATTAATAAGAACAGAGTATTCACATGATTAAGAAAAATGGAACCTTGTGCGGTTATACTTCAAACAACACATATGGAGGAGCAGCAGCATGACTTACTGATTAGACAATATTGGTCTTAAAAAAATCAGCTTCTTACTATTGAAAGGACAGGAAAAGAGTGATGTCTTTAGTTTCAAGGATGTACCTACCCCCCTTGTATCTAAAGATTTATCACCAGATATGGATAATTGTTGTGTGAGGTGAAATGTTACTTGGGAGGAATGCTGTAAATTAATGTTCCTCCAGAAACTATGGAGGCTGACTTTAAAATGATATTAAAAAATTGACTGCATTTTAGGATGGAACTGCCATGTACATGGAAGATAGGAATACAGATTACTACAACAGAAGTGGCAGGAAAGTATACAGTGACTTTTGAGCCCAGAATGGATAGGTATGTATCTGCATAACATACCAAAATAATACCTAATACACACTATTCAAGTAGCAGTCGTGTATACACACACACATTAGTCAACATTAAATTACTTAATTAAGGAAGTTAAAGTGTATCCAGCAGTGGTTTCAGGTCATGATTTACTGATATATCAATACCATCATGCTTAGAAAAGCTTCCTTACAAGTTTCTAGAAAACTGTTTTTTTTAGCGCTTGGTATAAAATTTTGTTAAAGATGCATATTAACATGACTTTTACTGTCTGGTATAAAGACAAGTATGAATATGTTTGGGAGAAATGACTGGTATCATATTGTCAACAATTAAGGCAAAATTTAAAGTAGACAGGAGTAGTTGTACATCATTCCTGATTATCCAATTCCACAGCTATGAAGAGACAGGGGAACTACAGGTTAGACATACTAAAAGTAAGGGGAGACAGAAAACATGAAACATGTTTAAGAAGGACTGTTTGATAGAAAGCATAAGTTTATGCTTCAGTCACTCAAGGACAGATATAACACTCCTGAGTATGAAAACATGCTAGGAGTTAGACTGAGACAGCAAAGACCACAGAGGCTTACAGCTGGTACAAAGAAAAAAAAAAGGCTGGTATAATATTCCGTACAGATTTGCTGATGACTGTTGAGGATTTCAGACAATATTACATATGTTTATATCTGTCACATATGAAGTGATGTGAGAATGGAATAGGAGTTATTTCAGAGGTTAGGATTTGCAAAAAATAAGGAGTGACAGGCGAGATCTTTGATGGCATCTCCATCTTTGCAGGAGTTAACAGATGTATTTGGAATTTAGATGAAACATTATCTATATTAACACAGCTGCATCAGGTTATTATTGGAAAAGTGCATTTGTGTACACTAACCATAAATGTAGATGTTAGACTGTATTCACTGTTGCAGTCATCACACTTGGGTTATCTGGCTGCAGGTAGCCCTCAGTCGGTCCGAATACCAGAGTTTTGGGATTTCTGCGTCGGATGCCATCACCTCTTCCATGACATCAGGGGTATAAAACATGCAGCTGACGCCATTACATCAGTTTTTCTTGCCCCAAATGTCAGGAGCCCCTATAATAGGAAGCTACTAATGGTGTGGAACACCTCCAGTAAAAAGTAAATACCCCTGCCATAAAATATGGCCATACAGAGGATACGTATAAAGGATAGAGAAAAGTCAGGGGGCTGGAGGTAGGAAAACCAGGACTGCAACAGTGAATACACTCAGACATCTACATTTATGTTAAGTGTACACAACTGTACTATGTTCTTCGTGTTTCACTGTTGCAGTCATCACACTTGGGTTGATTCCCAAAGTTGAGGAAGGGTGGAGGCAGTCAAGAAGTTTTAGGGCTGGCTAGCACCCCTTGTAAGACCGCTGTAGCAAATCCAGCTCTGGATTTTGAAAAAATAGGTAAGTGGTAATGCTTGGTGAAAGTGTGTACTGAACTCCAGGTTGCAGCTTCCAGGATGTCCCTGGTAGGGACTCCTCTGAGAAATGCTGTAGAGATTGAGGTAGCTCTAGTGGAATGAGTTCTGATCCCCTGTGGGGTAGGTTTCCCATGGTGCTTGTAGCAGAAATGGATGCAGTGTGCTATCCATTTGGAAATGGTTTGCTTTAAAATGGCCTTGCCATCTGCCCCTGTAGCAAAGCTGACTAGCAGCTGGTCAAATCTTCTGAAAGGTTTAGTCCTGTCAAGGTAAAACCAGAGCTGTCTGTCCACGTCCAAGGAGTGCAGGATCCTTTCCCCTTTATTCTGAGGATTAGGGAAAAAGGTTGGCAAATGGATGGATTGGTTTACAGCCACACTGGATACCACCTTGGGCATAAATGATGGTTTAGTCCTGAGGGAAACCCTGTCAGCATGGGATATAATGAAGGGTTCCACAGCCATTAGTGCCTATAACTCAAGACACTCTTCTTGCTGAAGTGATGGCTAGCACAAAGGCTGTTTTCCAGGAGAGGAATTTTTAACTCTGCTGAAGCAGCAGGTTCAAAAGGGGGAAGTGTGAGCTTCTCCAGTACAAAGTTATGGTCCAGGCCGGGGTGGGAGCTCTCCTAGGGGGCCTTAAACTGTTAGCTCCTCTCAGGAACTGTTTGATGAGAAAGTGAGAAAAGAGAGGTGGTTGAGTATTAAAATGAGCTGAGATGGCAGAGGCATAAAACTTAATGGATGAGACGGATAGGCCTCTGTGGAGCAGCGCTGCTAGATAATCAAGGATGTGAGGTAAGGTAGGCACGGCTGTGTCCTTTCCTTGAGACTGACTCCAAGAACGGTTTCTTTTCCACTTTTCAGCATAGGATTTTCTAGTAATACACTTTCTGGCTTCAAGGATGACGTCCAGCACCTGTTTGCTGAGGGTTGCTGCTGGTGAATTCAGGGGATAAGCCAGAGTGCAAGGTTTAGGGTTTGCAGCTGTGGATGCAAAATCTGTCCCTCCTGTTGAGACAGCAGGGAAGGGGTCGGATGAAGGTGCCAGGGTGGCACTGCTGTCAGGATGTGTAGGAGTGGGTACCTGTGCTGGCGTGGCCAGTCTGGGGCAATAAGGATTGTCCTTGGCCTGTCCTGTTTGATCTTGAGCAGTACTTTTGAGAGGAGGAGCAGAGGAGGAAAGGCATAAACTGAGAGGTTTTCCCATGCAAAGGATAGGGCATCCACCTTCCAGGCTCTGCTGTGAGGATTCCTGGTGCAAAATTTGCTCAATTGGTGGTTTTGCGGAGAGGCAAAGAGGTCCATCTCTGTTGTCCCCCCCACCTGTGGATTAGAAGTTTGAATGAGTTGGGTTCCAGTTTCCACTCGTGTGGGTCCAGTAGATTTCTGCTTAAGTCGCATGCCAGTGAGTTTTGTTTGCCTAGCAGGAACTGAGCTTGTAGGTGCACTTGGTTGCTCAAGGCTGTGTTCCAGAGGGCCATGGCTAACCTGCAGAGTGCTTAGGAATGAGTTCCTCCCTGCTTGTTTATGTATCACATAACTGTGGTGTCTGTCTTTATCAGAAGCTGTCTCGGAAGGATAAGCTATTTGAAGGGTGTCAGAGCATTCTGTAAAGCTAACATCTCTTTTTGATTGATATGCAGGGGAATTTGTCCTGGGCTCCATTTGCCTTGAATGCATTTGCTTGCCATGTGAGCCCCCCATGCATAGTCTGATGCGTCTGTTGTCAGGGTTTGGGCAGCGAGGGGTTGAGTGAAAGGAAGTCCCTTGTTGTGGTTGCATGCCTCCGCCCACCAAAGGAACTCTGCCCTTAGACAACGTATGATAGAAATCACTGTTTCCAGGTCCTGAGAATGTTGATACCAGAGACTTTTTAAGTACCATTGAAGTTTCCTCATATGCAGTCTTGCATATGGAATAAGCAGAATGCATGAGGCCATGAACCCTAGGGCTTGCAGTATTTTCCTTGCAGATAGCTGGGTTTTTGTGGCCATTAGTTTGAAGTAGTTTGCCAAACAAACCTGTTTTTCTTGAGTGAGGAATGCCATCTGGGAAGTTGTGTTCAAGCTTGCTCCCAGGAATACAATTTTTTGACTAGGTACTAGTTGTGATTTCTTTTCATTGATGGTGTACTCCAGTGAAGTTTGGAGTCTTTTTACAAATGCCAGGTGCTGAAGTAGCAATTCTTGACTGTCCGCTTGAATCAGGCAATCGTCCAAATACGGGTACATTTGAATATTTCTCTGTCTGCAGTATGTAATGGCTGGAGCCAGTCACTTTGTGAATACTCTGCGTGCAGTAGATAAGCCAAAGGGAAGTGCAGAAAACTGATAGTGCATAGAGTTACCCTGAAATGTAGATATTTCCTGCAAGACTCCCTTATGGGGATGTGAAGATAAGCTTCTTTTAAGTTTAGGGTGACTAACCAGACATCCTTGGCTAGCATAGGAAGAAGCTGTTGCAGTGTAAGCATTTTGAATTTTAGGACCACTAGAAAGGTGGGGAGGATTGACAGATCCAGGAGAAGGTGCCAAGAGCTCTGTTTTCTGGGCACCAGGAACAGTCTGGAGTAGAAACCTTGACCATTTGTTCTACTGGAACAGGTTGAATAGCCCTGATATTGAGAAAGTACAGTTGTGTACACTTACCATAAATGTAGATGTTCGAGTGCATTCACTGTTGCATTCATCACATTTGGGTTATCTGCTTGCAGTAGCCCTCAGTCGGCCTGATTAACAAAGTCTTAGGTCTTGCATCGGTTGCTGTCTCTTCTGCCATGATGTCAGGGGTATAAAACATGCAGCCGACGGCATTACATCAGTTTTTCTTGCCCCAGATGTCAGGTGTCCCCCTAACGGGAAGCAATTAAATCTATAAATATACAAGGTTATACCTCCAACTAAAAAAGCAAATACACCAAAAAGCTTTTAAGCATAGTAAAGGAGAGTAGAGGTATAGCCAAAAGAAGTCAGGGGGCTGAAGGGAGGGTAACCAGGACTGCAACAGTGAATACGCTCGAACATCTACATTTATGGTAAGTGTACACAACTGTACTATGTTCTTCGTGTTTCACTGTTGTAGTCATCACATTTTGGTAGATTCCCAAAGCTAAAGATGGGAGGAGGAATTTAGATAGCCTTAGGACCAGCTATAAGGCCCTGCAACACTGCAGTGGCAAAGCCAGCTCTGGATTTAGAGAAAATTGGCAAATAGTAATGCTTGGTGAAAGTATGTACAGAACTCCAGGGTAGCAGCTAATAGGATGTCCCTGGTAGGTACGCCTCTGAGAAAGGCTGTAGAGGTAGATGCAGCCCTGGTTGAATGGGGTCTGATCCCCTGTGGGATAGGTTTTCCATGGTGCTATAGCAGAAATGAATGCAATGGCCAATCCATTTAGAAATGGTTTTCTTTGAAATAGCCTTTCCCTCTGTCCCTGCAGCAAATGCCACCAGCAGTTGTTCAGATTTCCTTTGAAGTTTAGTCCTGTCCAAGTAGAATCTAAGTTGTCTGTGCACATCTAAGGAGTGCAGTATCCATTCCCCTTTGTTCTGTGGATTAGTAAAGAAGGTTGGTAAATGAATGGACTGATTAAGGGCCACGCTGGATACCACCTTGGGCATGAAAGAGGGATTGGTCCTGAGGGGCACCCTGTCCACATGAAAGATGATGAAAGGCTCCACTGCCATAAGGGCCCGTAATTCAGACACCCTTCTTGCTGAAATGATTGCTAAAAGGAAAGCTGTTTTCCAAGAAAGGAATTTTAAATCTGCAGTAGCAGTTGACTCTAAAGGAGGAAGGGTGAGTTTCTCCAATACAAAGTTAAGGTCCCAGGCTGGAGGTCTCCTGGGTGGTCTTAAATTTTTGGCCCCTCTAAGGAACTGCTTGAGCAGTGGATGGGAGAAGAGGAGAGGTTCTGTGTTATAATGACCTGAAATGGCTGAGGCGTGAATTTTTATTGAGAAAAAAGAAAGGCCCTTGTGAAGCATCTCAGTTAGTATTGTAAAATCTGAGGTAAATTGAGCACCGCTGTGCTCATCCCTTGAGACAGGTTCCAGGCACAGAATCTTTTCTATTTTTCAGCATAAGATTTTCCAGTACTAGGCTTCCTTGCCTCTAAAATGATATCCATCACTGGTTTACTGAGGGATGGTAAAGGAGAGATTAGGTAATTAGCCAGGCTGCTATGTTCAGTGTTTAAAGCTGAGGGTGCAGAATCTGGTTCTCCTGCTGAGACAGCAGGTTAGGAGTCTGGGGCAGGTGTCATGGAGCCAACAGTAACACACTGTGCAAGAGGGGGTACCAGGGTTGGCGTGGCCACTCTGGTGCAATCAAAATTGTCCTTGGTTTGTCTTACTTGATCTTTAGTAGTACCTTGGAGAGCAGAGGAGGAAAGGCATAAACTGATACGTTTTCCAGCTGAAGGACAGAGCATCCACTTTCCAAGCCTGTCTGTATGGAGTCCTTGTGCAAAATTTGGCCAACTGATAGTTCTGACGGGAGGCAAACAGGTCTATATGTGGGCTCCCCCATTTGCTTGTCAACATGTTGAAAACCCTTGGTTCCAGTTTCCACTCGTGTGGGTCCATGAGGTTTCTGCTTACTTTGACTGCCAGTGTATTTAGTTTCCCTGGTAGTACCTGAGCCTGTAGATGCACTTGGTACCTCAAGGCTGTGTTCCACAATGCCATGGCTAGTCTGCAGAGGGGGTAAGAATGTGTACCCCCCTGCTTGTTTATGTACCACATAACAGTGGTGTTGTCCGTCTTTACCATTAATTGTCCTGGAAGAATGTGGTCCTTGAAGGCTGTCAGAGCATTCTGTACAGCTAACATTTCTTTTTGAATGATATGCAGGTGCATTTGACTTGGGTTCCATTTGCCCTGAATGCACTTCCCTGCCAGGTGAGCCCCCCATGCATAGTCTGATGCATCTGTTGTTAGGGTTTGGGCGGCAGGGGGTAGTGTGAATGGTAGTCCCTTGTTTTGGTGGCAGGCCTCTGCCCACCAAAGGAACTCTAGGCGTAGGTAAGGTATGACAGGAATCATTGTATGTTAGGTAGCCCAATCTCACCTTCATTTTTACATCTGGGGTTCGGAGCCGTTCCTCAGCTCCGACTCGGCCGATTTTCAAGCTTGAAGACTTCTGGTTGGCTCGTGGATAAGCAGGTATCCCATGGTGCACCGGTGCAATCCCCAGATCTCGTATGCCGCGTCAACAAGTTTGGATGTGCTTCTCTTGGCTCTGGCTAAGTCTTTTGCAATTTTTTCATTCATAAGTGTTTTTTTTGCATATTTACTGTTATTTAGTGGTAATATATATATATAGGTCTTTACCTTAATTGTTCTGTGGTCTTGTTTGACCTTAGTAGTAGTATCCTGTGTACCAGTAGTTAGGCGCAGTTGCCCTTTTTTTGCCTAGATCGTTAGTTTTGGTGGTTTTGCCTTTCTTAATCAACACGGGCTCCTGTTGATTAATTTACTGTGAAATGGTTGATTAACTTGTGGTCTTTGGCAGGGATCCGCTATTATTTAAAACTGCGGTTGCAAAGTTTTTCTGTTTTACTGAACGTGTGTGTTGTTGTATATTTGGTCTGTTTGAGTTAGAAGACCCAGATCTTTTACACAGGGCTAGGCCCGTTTAACTTAGAGGACCTAGTCCTTGTGTAATTCTTCTGCAGGGCTAGGCCCGTTTGAGTTAGAGGACCTAGTCCTCAGTTATTCTCTATTTCTCCTCTGGTTTTGCTTGTGTGTCTGCAATGTCTAAGGATAGCAAGGAGCATAAACCCTCTGGGTTCAAAAAATGTATGAAATGCTTCCAGAAAATGTCCTTAACAGATCGCCACAGTAGCTGTGTCTACTGCTTGGGAGCCATCCATTTGCAGGAATCATGTTTGTTCTGTCATGCTTTCTCTCCTAGAGTGTTGCAGGAGAGAAAGAACAAGCTAATACTCAGGGGTCTTCTGAAGCCAACCTTCGAGGAAGCCTTATCTGGTTCGTCAGCTTCTTCTTCTAAGTCTTCAAAATCCAGATCTGACTACAAATCAAAAGCTTCAAAAAGGCCTTCTCCGGCACTGGCTTGCATCTCAGAGCCACCTACCAAATTAACAAAATCTGTCTCCTCGACTCCTCAGTCTTTGGAGCCGAAGAAGAGCACCTTGGTTTCAGAGTCAGTCACAGGTGCTTTGGTGCCGACTGCTGAACCTTTGGAAAAGTTGACTACTGCTCGGAGCCGGTCTGCAGAATCCCTACCGGTCTCCTTGCTGATCAAATCTCCAGTGCCTGCTAGGTCGAGATCCCCAACTTCATCTTCCAGATCTTCCAGGAGTCTTTCAGAAGATGTGGAGAGGGTAGTACTGAAACTCCTGAAGTCGTCTACTCTGCCTAATTTTTTGTTGGCTCTGGAGCCACTCGAACCAGTTTTGCCCTCATCTGTGATTCCTCCTCTGAGCCATGTTGGCTTTTTGGAGCCGGAGTGCTTGTTACCAACGGAGGAACCCTCGGTTCCGGCTCCCCTTGCTGCTGCATTGGAGCCGAGCTGGGATCCGACACGCTCGGCTCCATCCGACGTGTCCAAGGACGAAGCTCTTCTGTTGGTGCCGATGGGAAGGGTTTGAATCGATCTTTGTCGCTTTCGAGCCTTCCTTTCGGTGCTTCCGCCAAGGTGAGTTCGGACCCTGCATCTATCTCGGAGCCGATGGCTCAGGCTCCGGGGCCATCTTTTGTCTCTTCGGAGTGGGGAGGGTCTTCGGAGCCAGAGAGGTTGGCTTTTGAGGTGATGAGGAGTGTGCTGTCTCAATCTACAGCCCCTGCCAGTGGTAGAAGCACTCTTCCCCCCAGGGCTCCCACTTTGGTCTCAGTACCTACTCACTCCGGAGACAGCAGAGACCCGCAGCCTCAGGAGCCACAGGCTGGTGGTCCCCACTCTTCCAGGGCCTCCCCAGAAGGTCCCTTTGAGAAGCCTCCTCAGAAGAGGGTATGCAAGAGAAAGCATATTGACTCCCAGGATGACAGTGAACACTGACCTCTAGGAGTCGGAGGGGTCCCTCAAGTCATCCTGAATTAGACAATCATTCAGGTAAGGGTATATTTGAATATTTCTTTGCCTGCAAAATGCAATGACTGGAGCTAGGCACTTTGTGAATACCCTGGGCACAGTAGATAAGCCAAAGGGCAGTGCAAAGAACTGATAGTGCGTATAGCCTGCTTTGAACCATGGGTATCTTCTGCAAGATTCCCTGATTGAGGTGTGCAGGTATGCTTCCTTTAAATCTAGTGTTGCCAACCAGGCATCTTTGCCTAGCATAGGAAGCAACTGGTGAAGAGTCAGCATCTTGAATTTTGGAATCACCAAAAAGGTGTTTAGAGTAGACAGGTCCAGGATAGGATGCCATGAATTGACTTTTCTGGGTACTTGTCTTTGCGCTTCTTAGTAGAAGCCGGCGTCGGAACATCCGCCGGCATGTTATAATTACACCTCTTGCCAAAGACTAACCTAGCGCAATCTAACCTCCGTTTTATAGTGCGCTTATTAAACCTAGCACAAAACCGACACCCGACTACGTCGTGCTCCGGTCCCAAACAAGGAATACAAAGTGAGTGGTAATCCCTATGCGGTATCTGTTTCCCACAAGAAATACAATTATTCACTTTTTCTGACATCCGGTAAGTAACTGAGGCAAGAAAAAACAAAATATTCTAGCGGTACTTAGCCCAACTTGGTATCGGTCTGAAACTCTGAAACCGAAAAATTTCAGAACGCCGAACGGCACTTGCAATACTGCTTCTGCATCGGACCATGCGGCAAAAAAGACTGAGGATATGACGTCGGTCATGCGCCTTTATACCCTGACGCTCTGATGTCAGTTCTAGGCGCCCATGACCGACGTCAGCCTAATACTTTGGTATTCGGGCCG
The DNA here is from genome assembly GCF_019279795.1 of Protopterus annectens. Taxonomy (NCBI): domain Eukaryota; kingdom Metazoa; phylum Chordata; order Ceratodontiformes; family Protopteridae; genus Protopterus; species Protopterus annectens. The sequence continues at coordinate 1,155,199,715 of NC_056745.1, read as the reverse complement.
ACCGAGGACCGCGGACTACCCCATAAGTAAGGACTGCAGCAATGTGAGATGAAGAACATCCTTGTCCCTTTTCCTCTTCTGGTACCACGTGAATAGCTCCTATGCTTAAGAGAGAGAGTACTTGCTTTTGGGCCTCTGCCCACTGATTTGGAGGTAGATCCGGCCAACCTTTTGGAGTTGGTAATGTGTGGAAGTGAAATCTGTATCCTTTGGACACTATATTTAAAACCCATTTGTCCTGGGTAATAAGTCCCCAGTTCTTTGCATGAAGTGTAATCTTTCTCCCCAAAGGGGCAGACAGTTAAGACGTGCTTGGAAGTTTTAAAAAGAAGTCATTGAGACAGTTTACCACAGGGGGGAGTTTTATTACTCTCAGATTTGGAAGTGGTGGCCCCCCACTGCTTAGTCCTGTGCGTCCCCTGGGACTGAAGCCTGGGTGCTCTGCTGGATCTGGGTTTGGACTGAGAAGGTCTGGAAGAGGCAGGAAAGGGCCAGTTCTTAGAAGGCCAATGCCTACTAAATCTTAGAGGTTATACTTGTAAAAAAATCTTCAACAGTTTGCATAGATTTGGCTTTTTCCTCCATCTTTTTAATAACTTCTGCCTTGTTGCCAAACAAGCGGTCCTGATTTAAGGGAGCATCCAGTACTTTTGCTTTAATATGATCTGGCACGGATTGCTCTAAGCCAAGCATGCCTTCTAAGTACAGACCCAGTTACAGCAGCCCTGCAAGATGCCTCTAGTGAATCAAAATCACATTGCAAAGTATGTTTACCAACTGGTTCAGCAGAATACATTAAATCCTTATTTTCAGCACAATCAGGAATCAACATCATTTTCTGTTTAAGCAATTCAATAATATGCTGCCGATGCTTTAACATATGAAACTGGCAATTCAAGGCCCTAATGGCCAAAGTTGCAGAACTGTATACCTTCTTACCCCATCTATCTAGTGCCCTGGAGTCTCTATCAGAGGGTGTAGGATTTTTGGCAGTAGTAGCTTTAATGCCCTTGGGTCCCTGTGAAATGGTTTCAGGATCCGCAGTAGGATTTTTGAAAAGGATCTTGTGAGAGTCAGGAACCCTGTAATATCTATCAGGTTTTCTGGGAGCAGGAGGTAAAGAGTCAGGGGCCAAGCTAGATTCAGAAAAGGCATCATCAGCAATGTCCAGTACAGGAGGTATAGCTAAAGGCCTGTGCTGGGGCAGGAGTAAGAAATCCCTAAGCCTCTTTTTAGAATCAGAGAAATCCTGACTTTCCCAATGAAAATGCTCCCTGAGAGTATGCAAGGTTTCACCAAAAGAGAAATCCTCTGGGGGGGAAGCAGAGGGAATAGTGTCCTCAGCATCAGAATCCTCACGGGTAAATCCTGGTCATCAGAGGAAACAGAATTTTCAGAATCCTGGTCAGAAGTATCATAAGCAAACTCAGTCCTAGGTCTCTTAGACAGGGAAGGTTGGCTTCCCCTGATTAAAGTAATAAGGTCTCCAGCCATTCTTATTATTTGTTTTTTAGGCATAGAGGCCTGACCACGTGGTCTTGGCGTCAGTTTTCTAGGCATGGTTCGAGTTTTAGGCCTTGAAGAAGAAGATGGCGTTGGTTTAATATGCAAGTCAGTACGCCTGAATACACCCTCAGAAGCCGGTACCTGCACAGCGGCGCCGGACCCATCCAAGGTACAGACATCCACAGGTTCCACAGTTGAAGCATCTCACGGCATACCGGAGACTGAATGGGTCTCAGTAGAGGCCTGCGAATCTGAAGTAGCGGGTATCAGGGGTTGCGAAAGTGCCTCACTGAGTACCGGCGAACTGGCGACTGGCTTAAGAGAAGCGTCTTTGGTAGTTTTGGACCTAGGCAGCCTGTCTCTGTCTTTAACTTTGAGTTTTTTTGGAATGTCGGTAGTCGGATGGCTTACCGAAGACATATCAGGATAATTGAACTAAGCACCAAAATATTTAGATGCGAAAATATACCAACAAGGGATAGTTCATGGTTTAAATAAGACACAAAACCGACAGCGAGGTACGTCGTGCTCAGGGCCTATGCAAGGAATACAGTACGAATGAAAATCTTTATGAGGTATTTGCTTTCCACAAGAAATGCAATTATTTACTTTTACCCAACCGGGTACTTGGCTTTTAGTTGAAGACTTCAATTCTGAAACTCGAAAATGAAAATTTCAGGAGTCGGCCGACCAGCACTTGCGAACTGCTTCTGGCACCGCATGGCAAGAAAGACTGGTGTAATGGCGTCGGCTGCATGTTTTATACCCCTGACGTCACTGAAGAAGAGACAGCAACCGACGCAGGACCCAAGACTTTGTTAATCAGGCCGACTGAGGACTACTGCAAGCAGATAACCCAAATGTGATGACTGCAACAGTGAAACACGAAGAACATGGGAAAGTACTTGCTTTTGAGCCTCTGTCCACTGGTTTGGAGGAAGGTCTGGCAACCCGCTTGGGGTTGGCAGTTAGTGGAAATAGAATCTGTGTCCCTGGGATACAATGTATAGAACCCATCAGTCCTGAGTAATGGACATCCAGTTTCTTGCATGAAGGCTGAGCTTTCCTCCTAGGGGTGCAAGTACTTGGGAAAGATGATTGAGAAGTCATTGTGAACTTTTTTCCACATGGGGGTGACTTACCACTCCGTTTTTGGGATGGGAGCACTCCATTGTTTAGATCTCTGCATACCCTGAGACTGTAGTCTTGGTGGTCTGTTTCCCCTGGGTTTGGACTGAGAAGGCCTGGGAGGGACTGGAAAGGACCAGTTTTTAGAAGACCAGTGCCTACTGAATCTAGGTGGCTGCACCTGTAAGAAATCTTTGACAGTTTGCATAGATTTTGCTTTTTCCTCCATCTTTTTAAGAACTTCTGCTTTTGTGCCAAACAATCCTGATTTAATGGAGCATCTAGTAAGTTTACTTTGGCATGGTTTGGCAACATTTGTTCCTTCAGCCAAGCATGCCTTCTCAGTAGAGACCCAGTGACAGCAGCCCTGCAAGATGCTTCTATCTAAGGCATCAAACTCGCACTGCAAAGTATGTTTACTCACTTGGTTTGCAGAATGCATTAACTCTTGTAAATCTTTTTGTGCACAATCTGGAAGTAACACCTTTTTTTTGTTTAATTAGTTCCATAATATGTTGCTGGTACTTCAACATGTGAAAATGGCAATTCAAAGCCCTAACAGCAAGAGTTGCAGAGGTATATACCTTCTTACCCCATCTGTCTAAAGCTCTGGATTCCCTGTCTGAAGGGGTAGGGTTTCTGGCTGTAGTAGCCTTAATGCCTTTAGGTCCCTGGGAAATGGTGTCTGGATCCACAGTACAATTCTTAAGAGAGAAATTTGTGAGAGTCAGGTACTCTTGTAGTACCTATCAGGTTTTCTAGGGGCTGGTGGTAAAGTGTTGGGAGTAAGACTGGATTCCATGAAGACATCATCTACAATATCCAGGACAAGGGGTATAACTAGAGGCCTGTGCTGAGGCAAATCTAAAAATTCTCCGAGTCTCTTTTTGGACTGAGGATAATCCTGGCATTCCCAGTGGAAATGCTCTCTTAAGGTATGCAAGGTTTCACCAAAAGAAAAATCCTCTGGAGGGGAGGCAGAGGGAATGGAATCCTCTGCTTTTGAACCCTCATATGTATATAAGGGTATGTCCTGGTAATCAGAAGGGTCAAAGTCATCAGACTCCTGGTCTGTAGAATCAGAAGGAAACTCAATTCTTTGTCTTTTAGCAGGGGAAGACTGGCTTCCCCTAAGGTCTTCCGCCATTATAAACATTTATTTTTGTGGCATGGGAGCTTGAGCATGCGCTTTGGTCGCCAGTTTTCTAGGCATAGTGCAAACTCTGGGCCTGAGAAACTCGGTAGTTTTAGCTAAAAACAAAGTTGTTGGTTTAATACGAACATCGGTAGGACGGAATACACCCTCAGAAGCCGGTGCCTGCACAGCGGTTCCGGACCCATCCAAGGTAGAGACATCCACAGGTTCCATAGTCGAAAAAGCATCTCGCGGCATACCGGACTCCGAATGGGTCTCAGCAGAGGCCTGCGAATCTGTAGAAGCGGGTATCAGGGGCTAGGAAAGCACCTCACTGAGTACCGGCCGACTAGCTTAATGGAAGCGTCATCGGCAGTTTTGGACCTATGCTGTCTGGCTCTATCTTTATCCTTACGTTTTTTCGGAAGATCGTTAGTCGGATGGCTTATGGAAGCCATTTCGAAATACAGAGAACTAGAGCAAAAGAATTTAGTGATAAAGATAGCCTGACGACGAATGTTACGGGTGTTAAACAAGGCACAAAACTAACAGCAAGGAACGTCGTGGTCTGGGCCTAAACAGGTGACGTAGTAAGAATGAAAATCTCTGAGGTATTTGCTTTCCACAGCCAAGACAATTGTTAACTTTTTCTGACATTGGTTAGAGCAAGAAAATAGGATCCCCAATGGGGTACGTAGCTTTAGAAGACTAGTATTTGAAACTCGAAAAATGAAAATTTCAGGTAGCGGCCAACCGGCAGTTGCAAACTGCTTCGGGCTCCTCCATGGCAAGGAAGACTGATGTAATGGCATTGGCTGCATGTTTTATACCCTTGACGACCTGACATCATGGAAGAGGCAACAGCATCTGACGCAGAAATCCCAAGACTCTGGTATTCGGGCCGACTGAGGTCTACCTGCAGGCAGATAACCCAGGTGTGATGACTGCAACAGCGAAACACGAAGAACATCTAAACAGATTCCTACATCAGGTAGGAAGCCTAAATTGACTGTGATATTAAAGAAAAATCTACTACAATTACATGTCGATATCAGTGCATAAAGTGATTAGAAATTACTTATGGCAAGTTTAGCAAGAAGGATGATTAAATTAATACAGAGACTGGTGGAGAGTAAATTTGTTAGTGGAACACAGATCTCTGAAGGCCAGACTTGCCATAAATATGTTAACTGCTGTGTTGCTGATGAGGGGTACAAAGATGCACAAAACACTGCTACTGATAAAAAAAAAAACTAACTGTGGGCAAGGTGGAGTGGTAGTATTTGATGGTGGTCTTATTGGAATGTGGATTTTTTTCAGGAGTTAGTCGAGTTGTTAACTTTACACAATGAATGTAAAGCTAAAGTTTAAATGTTATGTTACCTACTGTAAAAATATTTAGGGGTCTGAGACGAGTTTTCAATATTACTTGTTCTGTAATTAGAACTACTGATTGTATTGGTTAGGTGCTTTCTAATTTGCACAAGTACATAATGACGAGTTTAAAAATTCACCTTCAGCTATTAGATATATTTGGCAACATGTCCGGAAATAAGGTGAATAAAACAAACGCAAAGGTAGTAGCAATAGGGTATGTACCTTCTATGTACTCAAAGAGGAATTATGAATGTTTAAGTAAGGATCAATATATATAGTAAATACTTAGGAATGTGGCTGTGAAATTTCTTTAGAGGGGTCGATTATTATCTCATGGAAATTTGAAGAGCAGACTAAAAGAGCGTGGATTCTTGAAGATATAAAATACTTAAGAACTTGATTGCAGAATGCTTGCAGCACACATTCTGAATTACCCCTCTTGTTATATTTCAGCCATTTCCAAATGAGATGCCAGGGGATATTTTTTAAATCAGTTAATAATACGATGTGAAATTACATTTGGGAAGGTGATTAAGTATAGGGTATCTTGGGATAAGATAATATTAGCGACAGAGTGAGGAAGTTTGAATTTGCTTGATTCAAGACTATTATAAAGCAGTACAAGTTAAGTTGCTATACCTCTTGTAAACTTGAACTTATGATACCAAAGTGGGAAGCAGTGGTAAAATTAACTATAAGGGTAGATGTAAAATTTGGTAAGTACACTTGTGTTCATGGAAAACTGAGGGGCCATATATTATAAGACAAGATTTCCTTTTTTTTTTCTTTGAGGGTCCTGCTACGTAAACAGCAGATCACCCCTGGTTAAATTATGTGATGCCTATCCAAGAAAGGAAATGGGGTGCTGGAATAAAAGAGGTTATGGCACTGAAATATGAATACAAAAACACAGTACTGGGAAAACTAAGTGGTAAAGAAGTACGGGTTGCCATTTCTGTAGTGAAATATAAAGGATTATAGCAGAATGGGCGGCCACGGTGGTGCAACGGTTAGCGTTGTTGCTTCACAGCAAGAGGTTCTCCAGTTCGATTCTTGGCTGGGGTGCTTTCTGTGCGGAGTCTGCATGTCCTCCCTGTGGTCGCGTGGGTTTTCTCCCACATCCCAAAGACGGTGGATTGGACACTCTAAATTGGCCCTAGGTGTGAGTGTGTGTGTGCCTTCTGTGGAAGGTTGGGCGCCAGGCTGTCAACTCGACACCATAAAACTCCACTGCCAATCATGAGCGGACAGATGATCCGCTGTGGCGACCCCTAACCGGGGCCGAAAGAAGAAGAAGATATAAAATAGCAGAATAACAAGTATGACAGACCTCTTAAAAAGTGTCATTCCTCAGGGGAAGCTCCATTTACAAAGCCATAAGAAAGGATGACATATGAGTTTCTTACAGATCTCAGTACAAAAGTGGGGGATAACATATGGGAGGAAGTGTTGTACATGCAGCTATCATTATATGGGACAAATTATGTCTAACGCATAGGTACACTACAAAGTTACAATGTTTCAGAATCCTTGCAAGTGTCTTCACAAATACTTTCATGCACTAAAAAAGTCCACATAAATTTTCACAAGCTATGGATGCCTCTTCCTAGAGGTGCGACAAAGGCATGCTTAGAACACAGGAACACATTTTTGATCATGATTGACTTGATCTGGCTTTAGAAATTAACTGGTGCATTTGTCATCAAGACTGCTACAAAATGATATACAGATTACAAAACACGGTTATATTAATAGGGTGGGATAATATGTAATCTTATAACCAGGAAAGGTCTGCTCTAGTTTTATTGATGTCTGCAGGGAAGAAAACAATAACTCAGAAAAGGAAGTGTAAAGTAGACCCAATGGTAGGGTATGTAAATTCTGATAAAGAATAAGTTAAGGACTAAAGAAAAGTAAAATGCATAGAAAGCTTTATGGCAAAATATGTACTGAAATGGATACCCTGGAAAACATACAGGGAAATAACCAGACATTAAGTCGATGTGTCAAGGACTGTATACTACAAATTGGGAAAAACCTATCTGTGTCTTCACCTTGTTTAAGTTCTTTAAAATATTATAAACTAAAACTGAACCTCACTACTAACAAAATACTGAAAATTGGTATTGACCTATGAATATAAATATAAAATAAGTTTCCTTTTTCTCTTCACAGTATCCAATAACCTAAACAGTGTTTAAATGAAAACAATAAAAAGTAAAAAACTGAGAACCAGATGTTTAAATGAACCTTTAATCAACAGTTTGGGCGCTTTTGTTCCTCTTAGTAGCAGAACATCATCAGAAATGTGGCAACCATTTTGTTACAACGTTTAAACAGCCTCAAAGGGGCCAAAACTGTAAGCATTTAAAGGTACACTCATTCAAAAAAAACTTGCAAACTTATAAAATATTATACATACCAAAAACATCACAATAAAAACTCTAATGTTAAAAATACTAATCAATACATTTAAAAAGTATCAAAATGTTGCACCTTTCAGGACATTTAAACCTCGTAACAAAATAGCTGCAATGTTTCTGATGAAGTTCTGCTACCAACAGGAATGAAAGTGCTCAAATTATGGATTAAATGTTCATTTAAACATCTGGTACAGCATTTTTTACTTTTTATTATTCACAGTATGTTAACAGGCCTAGCCATTGGTTTCTTTTTTATGTTTTGGTGCTGATGGGATTGGTAAATATATTATGAAGTATATTAGTGAGGTGAGGCAGTATAAAATTAGTTTGAGAGAGAGGACTTATTCTTGATTTAAATTATAAAATGAGAGATATCAGAAAGGCAGTAACTGAAAGACTACTGTTCAACAATAATAAACTGTAACAAGACAGGATGATTTGTAACTCTATTGATGTTGAAAAATATTAACCTGCCATTGTATGTTTATCACTATTGCTAGGTAAAATAAAATTGGTTGCAATATATACATGTTCCATTTTATCGAATCTTACTTAACCAGGATGACACCACCAAAAACCTCCTTTCAATAAATGTTCACATCACCAAAATTTTAATCCAGGAAAGGAGTCAGTTAGCCAACATGAGGAAATTTGCCCTTTTCCTCACCACAGTGCAATCTTGGACTTGGTATATTTAGTTGGGGGAGGTTGAAGCCCCTCACTTGAGTGGGTTTGACATGCTTCGCTGTGTTTATTTTTTAATGTTGGCCAACTGCCTCCTTTCCCAGATTAAAACTCCAGTGATGTGAATGTTCGTTGAAATAAGGTTTTGGTGTTGTTGTTTCAATTAAATAAGATTTGATTAAATAGAATTTTAGTGTACTGAAGTAGACCCATATCTATCTAATATATATCTATATAATATATATATATATATATATAATATATAGGGGGTAGTTTATTCTATCAAAATGTACAGTGTCTCGACATCCTACAGATCAGTGTCCAAATGTTGAACTCACCCAATGCTGACACTTTCTGTGCCTGCTCTGGGATTACCCAGAGCAGACTAAACCAATGGCAACCCACATCCCTGCTAATGATACAGAATTCCCTGGAAAAGGAAATATTCCCCCACTGAGGGATTGTGGATCTTGCACACTTGTTGATCCCCCTCTGTCGGTGTCAACCTACTGAGTTGTCAGAGCACTGGATGTTCACTTCAGTGCTCTGAACCTATTCAGATACCACTTATGAATTTAGCAGATAACATACATATTTATGCCTATGAGGAAAACTGTCCAAAATCAAAATCTGGTGATCAGTTAAGAAAAAGACTTTAAGCACATTCAAAACAATGACCTCAAAAGGAACCCAAGCAACCAAAGCATGAATGTGATACATAAAAAGATAGCTCAACTTTTCTAAACATGTGTAGAATAAAAACAGCAGAGTTCACAACATAAGAATATTTAATAAAGCAATAAAATACAAGTTCTGTGTAAAAATAATGCTTCCAGAAATATTAAATAACTCCTGCACACAACACTTCATTTAAAGACGTAAAGTGATATGATTAGTGATTCAGGCACATAGAAAATAAAAAGAAGTTATGTACTTACTGATGGGTTCGGAGCAGAGTCAGCACCTACTACAAAGCTCGAGACCAAGTCCCTATCCCATGATGCACCTTGAGTTACCTCAGAGTTTGTTTGCTGTGTATAATAATAATACCATATGTCACTCTATAACTCCATAAGAGAGAAAGTATAGAAGGGTTGATTGACCAGGAAGAATCTAACATCTCGGTCTTCTGAGAGCCCAGGAGGGGGTAGGAGGGAGGGACGTAAGAATGAAGGCGAGATGAACAACTCACATGGAATGTTATGGTAAGTACATAACTTCTTTATGTGAAGTTGTTCTATCTTAAAATACAAAAAGCTGCAAATAATCGATAAATAAACCACAGTTCGCAGAGAAAAAACACCTTTATGAAACAGCAAACGGCAAAGCTTTCGGGTATAACCCTTTCTCAATGCTAATACACAATCTAAAATCAATTGAGTTTAAATACACATCAGAGTATCGCATGACATGCAGCCCAAAAATCATGTGACAAACATAAACAAAACATAAAAAGCCTTCAAATAATAAAATACATATAAAATTAATAAGATATTCTACATCAAAAAAAATATATACCACATGAAGTACATATAGTACATTGGACATATCAAAATTATATCTAACAGTATAGTTTAGTTTGTTGCAATCTAGTAAGGATGGGTTTTAATGTAACCATGGAATTTAATCCTGGAGAATGGTCCGCAGCCAATCTGAGGATCCATTCGTATTCCTTAGTCTCAAGCAAATTATTGCTATCCCCACCCCTTAGCGATAAACATATGTTGTCTATAACTCTAAATCTAAACCTATGGTTAGAACCATATGCACTTATATGTTTAAATAAAGCATTTTTGTCATTAGCTCTTCTGATCACTGACTTGTGTTCAATAATACGTTCTTTCAGCTTCCTTGTTGTTTTGCCCACATAAAAAGCGGGGCACAAAACACAAGTTGCTAAGTAAACCACATTAATGCTAATACAGGTTTGCCAATAGATCAAATTTATATACTTTACCAGTTGTTGGATGTTTAAACATATTACTATCAGTGCTCATAAGATCAGAACAACAAGAACAATTCATACAAATAAATGTACCTGATCTAGAGAAAGTGGGCAAATTAAAACTTCTATTAAAGTCCTTGTAACATAACTTACTTTTCAATGTTCTCATGTTCCTATATGAGAAATATGGTCTGTCATCTAAAGCAGCTTTAACATCATCAGATGCCATTAGAATAACCCAATTCCTTTTTATAACCTTCTTAACCAAATGTGTCCTAATGTTATACGAAGTAATGTATCTAATTTTCAGGTCTTTATATTTAACCTTACTCAAAGTAGAATTAGGTTCATCATTCAATAAAAGAGTTGGTTTGAATTTTGTGTTTCTATCAGCAATAATCTGATTTTTTAAATCTAGTAAAAAATTAGGATCATACCCACTGTTCAGAAAATCCTCCATCATTTCATCAAGCTGTTTTTTAAAAACACATTTCATCTGTATTTAACCTACTGGCCCTACTGAACTGTGATGTCACTATACCTTTGAAAACATGCGGGGCATGCATGCTGGTATTATAAATATACCTACCAGCATAAACCTCCTTGATATGGACACTAGTATGAAGAGACCCTTCCAACAGTTTTACTCTAACATCAAGGAAGGCCATTGTATGGTCAGAAAAATCCATCTTAAATTTAAAAAAATTCGTAGTTGCATTTAAGTATTGCACATATTCAACCGAGACGAGGAGCCTCTCCAAATCATAAAACAATCATCTACAAAGCGCTGATAGAAACATACACACTTGTTCAAGGGATTATTATTACTACAGACATATGTTTTCTCCCACTGGTGTAGAACCAAATTAGCATAAGTATTAGCAACTGATGTGCCCATGGCTACACCAGTTAATTGCAGATATAGTCGCTCATCAAATAAAAATACATTGTTAGTCAAAACTATATCCAAAAGAGAACAGATATTTTCCGTATGCATTGCTGTTACAGTCGCCTGTGAGGTCAAATAATCCCTAATGGAGTCAATGCAATAATCGTTAGGGATGACCGTGAATAAAGATGAAATATCTAAAGTTACGAATAAGAAATCACCTTGATTTAAACAAGTAATATTAGAATCACTGTACCAATCCCGTAATTTAGATATAAAATCTGTAGTGTCCCTCAAAACATTACTACATTGTGAAAGGAAAGGTTGTAACTGGGTCTGGAGATAGATGGAAATAGGCTCAGTGAGCCAACTACGTCCAGACACTATAGGTCTCATAGGTGGATTTGTTCATTGATCTATATATTTTTGGAAGACAATAAAGCTGTGGAATTACCGGACAAGGGACATTAAAAAAATGAAATAAGTCCAAAGTAATGTCACCATTAATTTGTAAATCATATATCATCATGTTTACAGAATTTATACATTTCTTAACATCCAAATGTGTAATACATTTTAATGCATTGCCATCCTCGAGTAAGAGAGTCAGAGATTGCAGATATTTTACCCGGTCCATTTAAACTACCACTCCCCATTTATCTGCTTGTTTAATAATAATGTCATGCCTAGCCTGTAATGTTTTCAAAGCTATGTGTTCATCATATGTTAAATTATAACACTTCATTTTCAAATCTTCAGAATATACATCCCTCAGTTCCATTTCACATAAATCATGGAAAGCAGTTAACACAGGTATACTAGCAGGAATAAAAGTACTATGTCTCTTACAACAGGTTTGAGTAGAAAAAGAACTACCAAACAAAACTTTAAGGTTAACATTTCTGACGAATTGTTTAAGGTCAGTTAAAGCAGTCACAAGATCATCACTAGCCATTGGAATAAAACTGAGTCCTTTTTGCAATAAAGAGTAACGTGAGTCTTTTAGGTCAAAAGCAGATAGATTTAATGTACCTTTTATTATTTTCAGCTCATTTTCCTCTGCCCTAAAGGGCTGTCGCTCTTTCTTTTAATTGGAGCTACAGCTTGCCTTGTTAGTGAGTTGCTTCTCAGCACAGAGCGTTCTGAGACCTTCTCCAGCTGATCTAACTGAAAGCGTTTGTGTGACTAATCCAGTGTTAACTGATAAGTTTTTTTGGCGCCATTCAAATGTGTACCACTACCTCCACGTCGTTTGTCTTCTTCACCATTGTGCGAGCACACACTCACACCAGCTGCATCTGACGTCGTCACAGTTGGCGTGCCTTCATTCATCTGTTTCAACGAATTAGCAAATGCCGGTTCCTGGAGTGACAAACTAGCTGGCATAGAGTTCGTGAAATCATCCAGAGTATCCAAATGAACTTTTTTAGTATGCGTTACATTATTATAACACTTACTTGAATCATACTTCGGCCAAGAGAAGATATGACCCCTTTGGAAATCACTGATGTCACTGATAAGTTTACGCTTTTTAGTGGCTTCATGTCTGTCATCAAGGGTTTGTATTCTATCAAGCATTTGCTGATAGACACTCACCATATTATTAAAACAAGGCATAGACATGATGGTATTTTCAATAGTCATTTCTTCCTTCAGCTCATTTTCACTAGCGGAGAAGAAATCATTCATAAGAGCCATATAATCCAGGCTCAGTTTGATATTTAATTGCTGCCAGCGTTTTAGTTTGTCCGGGTAGGCATTCCCATAGGAGGGCATTTTCAGAATTCTCAAACCTCTTGGAACAATGCCCCTATCTAAATAAGCAGAGAAACTGAAACGTTGCCATTGTAGGTGCTTAAAAGCACCTACTTTTCTCTCTAGTAATTGTAATTTCATATTAAAATCCACAGTATTCTCAACATTAGAAGCACCATCATTCTCAGTATCTAGACATGTTGTAGAAATAAACTGCAAAAGCGGATTAGTCTCATTCACTAAAAGAGACTTAACTGAATTTGTAGTTTTCAGAACTTCCTTGTTGTTAAATGGATAAACTGGCTGCACAGATTCTTCTGGTATTCTCAAACAGCAGCAAGACACCAGAACAAAATACAAAAAGCTGCAAATAATCGATAAATAAACCACAGTTCGCAGAGAAAAAACACCTTTATGAAACAGCAAACGGCAAAGCTTTCGGGTATAACCCTTTCTCAATGCTAATACACAATCTAAAATCAATTGAGTTTAAATACACATCAGAGTATCACATGACATGCAGCCCAAAAATCATGTGACAAACAAATAAAACATAAAAAGCCTTCAAATAATAAAATACATATAAAATTAATAAGATATTCTACATCAAAAGAATATATACCACATGAAGAACATATAGTACATTGGACATATCAAAAATATATCTAACAGTATAGTTTAGTTTGTTGCAATCTAGTAAGGATGGGTTTTAATGTAACCATGGAATTTAATCCTGGAGAATGGTCTGCATCCAATCTGAGGATCCTTTCGTATTCCTTAGTCTCAAGCAAATTATTGCTATCCCTCCACCCCTTAGCGATATACATTGTCTATAACTCTAAATCTAAACCTATGGTTAGAACCATATGCACTTATATGTTTAAATAAAGCATTTTTGTCATTAGCTCTTCTGATCTCTGACTTGTGTTCAATAATATGTTCTTTCAGCTTCCTTGTTGTTTTGCCCACATAAAAAGCGGGGCACAAAACACAAGTTGCTAAGTAAACAACATTAATGCTAATACAGGTTGCCAATAGATCAAATTTATATACATTACCAGTTGTCGGATGTTTAAACATATTACTATCAGTGCTCATAAGATCAGAACAACAAGAACAATTCATACAACTAAATGTACCTGATCTAGAGAAAGTGGGTAAATTAAAACTTCTATTAAAGTCCTTGTAACATAACTTACTTTTCAATGTTCTCATGTTCCTATATGAGAAATATGGTCTGTCATCTAAAGCAGCTTTAACATCATCAGATGCTATTAGAATAACCCAATTCCTTTTTATAACCTTCTTAACCAAATGTGTCCTAATGTTATACGAAGTAATGTATCTAATTTTCAGGTCTTTATATTTAACCTTACTCAATTAGGTTCATCATTCAATAAAAGAGTTGGTTTGAATTTTGTGTTTCTATCAGCAATAATCTGATTTTTTAACTCTAGTAAAAAATTAGGATCATACCCACTGTTCAGAAAATCCTCCATCATTTCATCAAGCTGTTTTTTAAAAACACATTTCATCTGTATTTAACTTACTGGCCCTACTGAACTGTAATGTCACTATACCTTTGAAAACATGAGGGGCATGCATGCAGGTATTATAATATCAGCATAAACCTCCTTGTTGTGGACACTAGTATGAAGAGACCCTTCCAATAGTTGTACTCTAACATCAAGGAAGTCTATTGTATGGTCAGAAAAATTTAAATTTAAAAAAATTCGTAGTTGCATTTAAGTATTGCACATATTCAACCAATTGAGATGAGGAGCCTCTCCAAATCATAAAACAATCATCTACAAAGCGCTGATAAAAACATACATACTTGTTCAAGGGATTATTATTACTACAGACATATGTTTTCTCCCACTGGTGTAGAACCAAATTAGCATAAGTATTAGCAACTGATGTGCCCATGGCTACACCAGTTAATTGCAGATATAGTCGCTCATCAAATAAAAATACATTGTTAGTCAAAACTATATCCAAAAGAGAACAGATATTTTCTGTATGCATTGCTGTTACAGTAGCCTGTGAGGTCAAAAAATCCCTAATGGAGTCAATGCCATAATCATTAGGGATGACCGTGAATAAAGATGAAATATCTAAAGTTACGAATAAGAAATCACCTTGATTTAAACAAGTAATATTAGAATCATTGTACCAATCCCGTAATTTAGATATAAAATTTGTAGTGTCCCTCAAAACATTACTACATTGTGAAAGGAAAGGCTCTAGTACAGAGGCCGTAGGGGCTTGGTAAAGATTAATATTGTTTCTAGAGGCCCATATAGAAAATGTTTTCCATTTGCTAAGGTATAGCTTCCTTGTAGAGGATTTGTGAGAGGATAACAGAATTTGCTTCGTCTCATTGGAGACGTTATGGAACCTGGTTATGATGGGAATTGGAGCAGCCAAGCTGTCAGCTTCAGAGACTGCAGAGAGGGGTGAAGTTCCCCCAATGAGTGCGTCCTCCGGAACTTCTAGAATCCAGGGGTCCTCCAAAAGATGAAGTCGAAGGAAGGAGAACCAAATCTGAAGAGGCCAATGAGGAGCTATTAGAATGATAGTCCTTCCCAGGGCTTTCGCTTTCTGTAATACCTTAGGTATCAACGGGACTGGTGGACTGCATAGAGGAGACCCGGGGGCCAATCATGAACGAATGCGTCCCTTGGGGCTTCTCCCGGAGGTGGAAATCAGGGCAAAGTAGCTTCTGCATTTGGTGTTCATGTGACTGGCAAAAAGGTCACAGCAAGGCTGGCCCCACCTGCGGAATATCTGGTTCGCTATTTTTGTCTTGAGGGGCCACTCATGGGGCAACAAAATTGCTCTGCTCAGCTTGTTTCCTATCACGTTGGATTTCCCCGGGATGTGTGTTGCAAACAGAAAGCGCTGGGTGGATATAGCCCACTGCCATACTCTTAAGGCCTCGCGACAAAGGGGGTAGGACCTGGTTCCTCCTTGTTTGTTCAAGTACCAAACCACTGACATGTTGTCTGTCTGAATCGCAGTCGTACCCAGAGGAAGAGAGTGCTGGAAGTAATGCAACGCCAAAAGTACTGCTCTCATCTCTAGGACACTGATATGCAGATGTGTCTCTTGATCGATCCATGTGCCTTGGGCTGTCCTTCCCAGAAAATGCCCCCCCACCCTATTAGGGAAGTGTCCATGGTCACTGTGGCCGCTGGTGGTGGTAAGAGAAATGAACGTCCTATCGTAACATGAAGTGAGGTCAACCACCACTGAAGATCCTTTTTGCAGGAATTTGTGATCATTATCATGTGAGACATGGGGAGCTCTTGGTAAAACTATTGAGTGAACAAGAACCATTGCAGTATCCGCATACGACCCAGTGGTATGGCCAGAATTGTTGCTGCCATCATTCTAACAATTTCAGAACTTCTGATGCTGGTGCTTTGTTTTTGGATAATAGAATGCAGACATGCTGACGAAGAAGTAAGACTCTTTCTACTGGAAGTCTTAGCGTTGTGGTGTCCAGCTCTGCTCCAATAAAGACGATATGCTGCGATGGTGACAAGGCAGATTTTTCTTAGTTTATTATAATGCCCAGCTGGTTGCAGAGGGACAGAGTGGATTCCCTGGCCTGAATAAGTTGATGCCTGGTGGTGGCGGAGAGGAGCCAATCATCTAGGTACAGAAACACCAGGAATCCTAAATGTCTCAGGTGAGCCGTGACCACTGCCATGCATTTGGTGAACACTCTGGGGCTATAATGAGTCCAAACGGAAAGGGCTCGAAACTGGTAATGATTGGCTCCCAGCCAGAAGGGCAGATGATCCCTGGATGGCCTGGCCATTTTTATGCGGTAGTATGCATCCTGGAGAGCTATCGAGCACATCCAATTGTCTTTCCCTAAGAAGGGAAGTATTGACTGAAGCGTGACCATTCAAAACTTCTCTTTCTTTACAGATTTGTTTAGTCTGCTGAGGTCCAGTATAGGTCCCTCCAGTCCCCTGTCTTTTTTGAAACTAAAAAGAATCTTGAGTAAGTTCCGGATCCTGTCTGGTCTGCTGGGGCTGTTTGGATGACTCTTTTTCTTAGCAATGTCAGGACCTCTACTGTTGCTTGTTCCCTGTAACTGGGTGGAACATCTGGGATTCTTCTTGCCAGTTGAGGGGGTGTGGTGAATGGGATGAAGTATCCTTTGGAAATGATGCTTTGTACCCAGTTGTCGTTTATTTTGAGCCAGGCATCTGGGTATAAAGATAAGTGACCCCCAACTGCCTCCAGAGCAGGACATTCGGGCCTCCTTTCAGGAGCGCTGGTAGGACGTCCCAAAGAAGTTATCTCTGTCTCCCTGGTTTTGTGGACCCCCACTGCCACGAGGGCAGCATCTTCCATTATTGCCCCCTCCTCTGCCCCTGGAGGGGGGGTTCACCACGTGTGTCCTGAAAGGCTCCTTGGGCTTTTTGGAACCACAGTTTCCCTCCCCCTTTGACCCTTGGGGTAAGGTCTGGTAGGGGTGGAAAAACGGACTCCGATGGCAGAGTCTTTCCCCTCCTGCTCACACCTGGTTAAAGTTTCCTTAACTTTGGGCCCAAAAAGGGAAGAGCCATCAAAGGAAGTATTCACAAAGGATGACTTGAAGGGCTCAGAGAAGGAACACAAGTGCATCCAGGAGTGTCTCCTGAGAGCAACTCCTGTACCCGCTGCCCTACTCGTTCCATCAGCTGCATATGAAATAAGGTGCATGGACGAGTTCACTATGGAGTTGAGGGTGGCAAGCTGGGAGGCAACTTTGTCTGTACCCCCTACAGCTACTGTACCCTGAAGAGCATCTCCCAGCTCTTTAAGGAGATCTCTTTGTAGTCTCGTAAAATGGGTTAAATAGTTAAGCGAATAGAGTGCAAAAGTCACTGAACAAAACATGCTCTTCCCATATCTATCCATGATCCTGGAGTCTCTGTTAGCAGAGCCACTGAAGTGATCCCCGGGGTAAACTTTCTGTTTCCCATCGTCAAGGTTTCTCTTGAAGAGTGCTAGTGAGGAGCTCTGCCTAATGCAGATTGGAATCTTGTTCCAAAGCATGGGAACTCTCTGGGACAGGAATCTATCTCTCCAACACTTCCTATTTATTGTTGTGGTGAGGTTTAGATCCCTAGAGCGTATGACTCGAGGGGATAAGGTTTTCTTTAGGTGGGGCATGTCCATCAATTCTGGGTTGGACATGGCCTTGTATGTCAGGCAGAGATCACCTCTCAGCAGGCGGTATGCAACCGAGTACAGCTGGAGTTTCTTCAGTCGAGCTGCGTAGGGCATCTGTTTGAGGCCATGGTCATCTTGGTAAGGTACTTCTGTGGTCTTTCCAGCTGTTGCAGGTGTCTTGTAAGGTACATCCCAAATGGGGCGTTGTACTCTATGACTGGTCTGATGTGTGATCAGTAGAGGGGCACAATGACTTCTTTTGATCTGGATGCAAACCCTTTTGTGATTAGGTGGGTCACATAGTAGGCTTTTCTAACCACTTTGGCAATGTGATTATCAAAGGAGAGATTACTATCTACTTGGGTCCCCAGATCCCTTATTACGTTTTCCGTACTTAGGGGACTACCACCTATGTGGTAGTTTGTGGGTACTTTGTTATTTCCAAAGGGAATAACTATGCACTTTTTGACATCTAGCTTGAGGCCATGATTTTGACACCAGGTATCCATCTCAGTGAGACCCTTTTGGAGGATGTCCATCAGCTGGTAAGTCAATTATAGCCCCTAGCTTGCAGTCATCTGCGAACTTGGTCAGCCATAGTCCTCCTGTGCTTGTCTGTACCTCTGAGAAGTATATGCCGAACAGGAGGGTTCCTAGGACTGAGTCCTGGGGAACACCACTTGTAACCGGTTTTGAGTCAGACCTAGTGCCTGCAACTCTCACCATGTGGGTTCTTTCCGTGAGCCAATTAGCAATCCATCTTGTGACATAGGGGTTTATGTTCAGACTGGTGAGCCTGTCTATAATACCAGAATGGGGAATGGTGTCGAAGGCCTTTGCGAGGTCTAGGTAGGCTGTGTGTACAACCTTTCCCTCATCTACAGCCTTGGTAACTGTCTCAAAGAAGTGCACCAGGTTTAGAAAGCATGATCTGCCCTTAACAAAGCCGAACTGGGTAGGGTCCAGTGTTTGGAGGTTCCCAGTGTCTCTGTTAATGAGTTTCATGATGATGCGCTCCATAGCCTTGCAGACCAAGCTAGTCAGGCTTATAGGGCGATAGTTCCTGGGGTCTGTTGTGGCTCCACCTTTGTGGAGTGGAATAACCGTTGCTGTGCACCACTCTATGGGTACGTAGCCTGTGGAGAGGCTGAGTTTGAACAGTGTGTGTTTAGGTGAGGGGTTAGTTTGTCTTTGAGCTTGTGTAAGACGCAGCCTGGGATACCGTCCTGATGACTGATGTCACTGATGACGTGTTTTTGGCTTTGGAGAGGGCTATTTTAATCTGTCTGTGATTTCAGGGGTTCTACATTCTTCTGGTATGGTTATGGGCCCTTTTGGGGGTGAAATTTGCATTGAACCTGTCTGCAAGGATGTTGGCAATATCAGTTGGTTCAGTGTATTTTGTGCCATTCTGCACGAACTCCAAGCAGATCTGAGCATTGCCACTTAGATTCTTGACACAGTTAAAGAATGCCTTGCGGTTATCTTTGGAATCCTTGGCAAGTTTTCTTTCAAAGCTCGCCTTGGACGATTTTATGAGGGATCGTAGTTTCTTGCTGATACTGATCAGGGATGTCTTCCCTTCTTGGGATTTTACTCTTTTCTGTACTAGTTTCCTCCTCCTTCTATTGTATAGCTTGTTTATGGCAGGGGTCCACCAGACTGGTTTCCTTTTCTTAGAGGAGTGAGTCTTGGTTTTGCTTGGGCTAGCATGATCCATGCATTCTTGTAGGTGCCCGTAGAATGCATTAGTAAAGGATTTTGCAGCTTGGAGAGAGTTATCCTTTAGCATGGGGGCTTTGAAACTTTCCACCTCTGTCTTAAGTAACGTAAAGTTTGCTTTTGAAAAGCTTTTCACAGTGGTTTCCTTGTCTGGGGGTGGGGGCGGAATGTGGATATCCAAAGTGATCTGTTTATGGTCATGGTCATATCTAACCAGCAAGGGGTTGACCTCCAGTATGGAACACCGGTCGCCCATATTGGTGATGACCAGGTCCAATATGATGTCACCTCTGGTGGGAGTGTTGACCAGTTGTTCCAGGGCATTTCAGTTTATAAATTCTAGGAAATGTTGGGCAAGGGAGTTAGTACTTGAATAGTTCTCCCAGTTAATGTTTGGGTAGTTGAAATCACCCAATATCAGGGTGTTTGGTAGGACCTTTATGTTACCCAGTGTTTCCAGAAATGCGGAATGGGGGTCCTGGGACATGGTGGTGGGTGATCTGTAGCAAGCTACAATTTGAATTGGTTTTGCCCGTTGTTAGTTGCACGTGGATAATCTCTGAAGCATCATGCTGTGCCACTAACCTGGAGGTGTGGGTATCCTTGATGAATATGGATACTCCTCCGCCTTTTGTATTTCAGTCCGGGTTCTGTGGCCGAAATGTATGGTATGACTTGTAGCCTGGTAGTGCTGGGGTGCTATCTGGAGCCTTAAACACAGTTTCTGTTACTGCACATATATCAATTTTCTCCATACTGAGGAGTGTCTCCAGTGCATGCATTTTGAGGTTTAGACTTCTGGCACGGAGTAATATTACCCTCAGATTTTTGTTACTTGTGCTATTTACGGCGGTGGGTTTGTCTTTTGAGCCTTCCCTAAAAAAGGCACTATGAGGGTGGCAAGAGCCTTGGCCAGTATTCGAAAGCCTAAGGGTGACAGGTGCAAGCCATCTCTAGCGAAGCAGCATGGCTTGTCGAGCATGTCATCCCAGGAAGACACTGGATCCCCTTTGAATGACACCAGAAACTTAGCCAATTGTTGAAATTGATAATTTTTTCTTTATACCGTGGTATCATTCTTGGTGAGGGCAGGATGCGATTCAGGGTCAGGGTCATACCGGCCTGGGCTACGTGATCAGAGAGCTCTTCCATGTCTCTTTTCATGTAGTCCAGGGAGATACGGCTCAGGTAATTCACACCAACATGGACAATGACAGAGTCGTATCTGTACTTGTTCTGGAGTGACCTGAGTGCTCGTGTTATGTGGCAGATCCTAGCACCCAACAGGCAGCTAACAGTAACCTTCTCCTTATTCAGCCTAGTGAGTGGACCGTCAGTGTGCCTGACTATGGAGTCACCTATTACTAGTATGATGGGTATGTTATTTTGGCTTGAGGGCTGTGATCGCGTGGCACACTTGTTTTGTGAATTATGTGTTTCATGGTTTGTGTTGGGGGGTGGAGGGTGCTTGGATGTCTGCTTTGGAGGTCTCTGTTGCTTTTGCAGATTTTTATTTAGAGCCTCCGAGTATGTTTTTGTGTATTTACATGTGTTTTTTTTGCCAGTGCTGGTTTAATGGGTCTATGTGAGACTGGTGGTGTGATGCCAGTATTTCCCTTCTCCTCTTGATTGTCTGATCCAGTCTTGGGTTGAGAGAGCTTAGCCTCCGGTTTGTGTCCAAGATAACCCCTATGAATTCTGTCGACTGAGATGGGGTGAGATTGGATTTTTGCCAGTTTATGGTTATGCCTAGCCTTTGAGCAGCGAGGAGAGAGTATGCCAGGGCTTCTTCCAGTAGATGTCTGGTGGGGGCGGAAATGAGCCAGTGGTCTAGGTATGGAAACACCTGGAATCCTTGAAGTCGCAAGTGAGCTGTGACAACTGCCATGCACTTTGTGAACACTCTGGGGGCTGTAGAGAGTCCCAAGGGCAATATTCTGAACTGGTAGTGACTGGCTCCCACACGGAAGTGCAAAAATCTTCTTGATGGCCTGTCCACTTTTATGTCGTAGTACGCATCTTGAAGAGCTATCGAGCACATCCAATCATCTTTTTCCAAAAGCGGGAGGACAGAGTGTATTGTGACCATCCGGAATTTTTGTACTCTCACAAACTTGCTCAATACACTGAGATCCAAAATTGGTCTCCAGTCCTGGTTTTCTTTGTCACCAAAAATAGTCTTGAGTAGAATCCGGATCCTATCTGGTCTGGAGGGACTATTTGGATGACTCAGTTTCTTAGCAGCTTTTCTATCTCTAATGCTGCTTCTTCCCTTTGACTGGGTGGAACTTCGGGAAGGTTTTTTGAAGGGACGGGACAAAGATCGAAGGGGATATGATAACCTCTGGTTATAATCCTTTGTACCCAAGAATCAGTGGTTATGGTTAGCCAGGCAGAAGGGTACAAGGAGAAACGTCCCCCAACCACCTCCAGAGGAAAGGAGTTGGGCCACTCTTCAGGACTGACCAGGGAAAGAATCCCTGGAACCCTGGTTACGCAGACCTCCTCTGCTCCTAAAAAGGAGCGTCTTCCCTTCCCCTCTGCCTCTAGGGGAGAACACAGCCTGTGTGTCACGGAAAGGACCCTGGGACTTCTTGAACCATATCTTCCCACTCTTTTGGTTTCGGGAGAAAGCACGTTGAGGGGAAGAACAATGGACACCTACGGCAGAAAAGGTCTTACCGTCCTGTTCACATCTGGCCAGTGTGCTTTTAACTTTGGGTCCAAACAATGAGGAGGGCTCAATGGGAGCATTAAGAAAGGAAGCCTTAAAGGGTTCCGCGAAATTGCACAAGCGCATCCATGCGTGTTGTCTTAAGACCACAGCTGAACCTGCTGCTCCTTCTGATGCGTGAGATATCAGTCACATAGAGGAGTTAGATATTGACTCAATGGTAGCCAGCTGAGAGGCCACTTTGTCACAGACCTCATCAGACACGGCACCAGCCAAGGATTCAGATAGCTCACAAATCAGATCCCTTTGAAGCCTGGTAAAGTGTGCCATATAATTCAGGGACCTGATAGCAAAGGTCGCTGAAGCAATGGGGCGCTTCCCTATCCTGTCCAGGCCCCGGGACTCTGTTAGGCGGATGGACAGTCTGGCTTTCTTCTTCTGCTAGATCATTTTTTGTTGTGGCTGCCACCACCAAAGCATCCACAGGAAGACCTTTGGACCAATGGGGATCCGAAGCAGGAGGGGACAAAATCTTATCTAGCCTCCGAGGAATAGCTCTGACGGTATCAGGAGCCTTCCAAGCACGCTGCACAAGTTCATCGGCAGGTGGAGTAACCCAGAAGGTAGGGGGCCGGGCACAAAAGGCCTGCAGGAACACAGATTCTTCAGAGGTTGGCTTAGAAGACTGCCAGTCACCTCTCTGTTTCAGGATTTTGGGGATATCACCAAAGGATACCTCTGAGGGTGACCGGGGGGATCCTTCTCCCTCTTCGAAATCTGTGTCTTCAGTGAGGGACTCCTCTGTGGAGTCCATGTGCTTCCTCTTACATGAACTTTTCCAGTGGACCTCCTCAGTGAGAGAAGCTGGAGAAGACAACGGATTAGGGGATTCCTGTGGGAATATGCCCTGAGGCCCTTGCACCCAGTGTCCGCTAGGTGCGACTTGTGAAACCAGTGTACCAGAGGAGGGCAGAGGTATAGACACTCCAGTATCGCCAGCAGCAGTGAAAGCCTTCTCCATCAGTTGGAAGGCTGGTCCACCTGAAGAGGAGTGCATACCTAGGACAGGGGTCACCCCTCCCCTAAGTGGCTCATCCTGCCGGCCTGGAGTCCCTGGATGGCTGTGGAGCAGCAAACTATGCGCATCACAACTGACATCCTGGGTCGTAGCCAAACATTCCTGCCATGAAGGCAACTGCGGTTCCTTAGTGAGATCCATAAAGGGGACCGCAGAAGGGGAAGACTGTGCTATATCTATGGACTTCAAAGGCAATGAAGGAGGAGAATAAGAAGGGGTCTTTGGAGACAGATGATCACCTCCCAAGGAAGGATAGTTCCTGAGGGGTGGGATACCTCTGGCCAAGAGCACCTGATCCACAAGACGCAACACATCATGTTCGGAAAGGCTTCTCGTGGACCTCACGGAGACTGAGGGAGAAACAGGCCTGTCCACAGAAGAGGCAAACTCTGTGCCCATCTCACCCGCCTGCACCTTGGACAACGGTGCCGAGAGAGACTGGACTACGAGTTTCTGCATCGAAGAAGTTATCGGTGCCGAGGTCATGGTCTGCAATGCCACAGGGATCGGTGCCGAAGTGGTTGTCAGTACCGAAGCTGGAACCAACAAAACTGGAGTCAACAATAAAGGCGTCTGTTCCAAGGAAGATCTCGGAGCCGACGTGGTCAAGGTCTGCGCCGACTGAATGGTCGGTGCCGATACAGTGGTAACAGTCTGAACCGAGGAGCCCCTTGGTGCCAATATAGTGAAGGCTGCAGGAAAGGACGGAGCAGAGATCACTAATGGAGCCAAAGGCCTCAGTGCCAAAGATCTAGGCACCGAAAGCACTGGGGCTGACTGAGTGAGCTCAGGAGTGAAAATTTTAGCCTTTTTTGTTTTTTGTTGGCGGAAGTCCCCAGCCGGTGGCGAAGGCAAAGATTTAGCCTTGGTAGGAACATCCAAGATTTTCTTATGGGCTCTAGGAGGGGTTGAGGCCTCCGACCCAGAAATAACCTTTAAAAAGGGAGATTTAAGAAGTCCCTTCAGTAACAGCTTGTTTTTTATTTCCAACAAGGTTCTGTTCGAAAAGCTCTCACAAATAGTACAGGGTGGGTCAACAGACAAGTAGGATGCCCCCCAAACAAACGCACAAAGAGTGTGCATCAGACGTAGGTAGTTTGTGTCCATAATCAGAACACCGTTTAAACCCCGGACTACCTTTCTTATCTGCCATGACAACAAATTAATCAATAGAAAAAGGTGCCGGCAATGGTACAAAAGAATATCCGTAGGTATGAAAAAAAGGGAAAGGATTACCAACGATGGTAAAGAGAGAATACCTTGCAGTAAAAAGGTAAAGAAAAGAGCAGAAAAACCTGAAGAAAATATGTACGCTAGATGCGATAGGGTAATAGACAAAGAAATATAGACATTCCTGACAGAAAAGTAATCTGAAAAACTATTAAACAAATAACTGTACTTAGCTCAAGAGAAGTAGCTTGACACGACCGAATGGCAATGCGACTAACGAAACCTGAGGTAACAAAGAGAGGGGGACTGTGGGAAAGAGTTTAGGTCGAGAGTTTGAAGCTGACGCAAGCTTGGAAAATGGCTGTCTCGGTTCCAAGGTCGGAACCGATACCCATGCGTAAGGAATGAATGAGGATTAACAATATCAGATGTACAGCTGTACAGATTACAGAGATACTAAATCAAAATGCAAACAAAAAATGAGAATAAACACTTATCTTTTCTCAATATCACAGCTGGCAGTAGGTCAATCTCTCTGCAGCAGCCTGAGCAACATGTATAGGTACTGCAATGTATAAAAAAAACTGATAAAAAAAACTGATAAAATAAAACAATGTGCTTTTTCTCATTTTTGCATGGGAAATGATTGGATTAAAGACCTCAGATTGATTTAGTAACAAGTTTTAAGAGACAGCAAGTAAATGAAAAAGAACATTGAATATTATGAGCCTTTTTTTCTAGCAAATATATGTATGCTCAGTAACAATTCTGCAGCTTGTCTTCAGGCTTCCTTGGAAACAATCTGACAAAGACAAACTAGCTATAGTCTGGTTGAGAGTGATAGGCTGAGGGGAAAAAAGGAAGAGAGAAAGTGGCTAGGAGATAATGTGCTCTGAAAACATTCAGGAGTTTTCCCAAAGTAAATGTTCTCTGACAGCCTTCAGGGGCTTTCCCAAGGTAGTTAATGTTCTCTGAAAATATTTGGGGGGTTTCCTAGCTGGAAGAGCTATAAAGATAAGACAAAACCAATCAGCACTTAGTAGAAAGCACAGGCTGCACCATGGGTCTTAGCATGGATGACCTTTCTTTTAGGTTAACTCAAGTCTGTCAGTGTGGCAGTTAGCTTGGGACTTTAAGAGAGTAAAACTTCAACATTTGAAGGTGTACATAGTTTTTTGTGTTAGTATTAAGTAATATGCTTTAGGAGGGCATTGGGGTGTGCTATTTTTTTTGTCTGAGGGCTTTCAATAAAACAAAAAGTTGTACAAGATGTAACATAGGCTCAAAGGGATATGAGAAGTAACAACTGTATAAAAGTTCAACCTGCCAAACAGTGTATGCATGTAACACAAAAGCTGGAACTAGACATTTAACAAAAAAGGTTTTATACATAAAAGGTGGGAATAATAATTTTTTAATACAGTGATGTTTTCTTTAATGTCTTTAAATGTAAATGGTTTCACAGATAAATACAAACAAGAAAGAGTAGTGAACTATATTAGAAATGTAGAGTGCAAATAGCTATGTTACAGAAGAGACACACACAAAACTGAACATGTGAATTTGATAAAGAAAGGTTTCAGGATCGTTATTCAGCGGAATACCTGGGACAAAGGAAAAGAGGAGTACTTATATTAATTGCAAGAGGAGCTCCACTAGTGATAGAAGAAAATAAGATAATAATGGCAGATTTGTAGTAC
The DNA here is from genome assembly GCF_019279795.1 of Protopterus annectens. Lineage (NCBI taxonomy): Eukaryota > Metazoa > Chordata > Ceratodontiformes > Protopteridae > Protopterus > Protopterus annectens. The sequence continues at coordinate 1,155,173,351 of NC_056745.1, read as the reverse complement.
TAAGGGGTTACTGGCACATATTTACATTCCACCTAAAACTGTTGTAATGTGGCTTAAGAAAATTCTGGGAGAAATAATCAGTTTTCAGCAAGGAACATTACTTATAGGTGGGGACTGGAATTTTAACTTTATTTGCAACAGTGAAGATGTGTCTGGGGGGCCCAGAAGGGAAAATATAACAACGGAGGGTAGACTTTTGAAGAAATTTATGAAAATATTTGGCATGGAAGATGTGAATTCAGTAATAGGAGTTCAGTGTGAAATTACACATTATTCCCCAAGATATAAAAACTGGGCTAGGCTAAACAGAATTTACATTTCACAGGAACATGTGTATTTAACTGAAGGCCTTGATACCTATCCAATAACAGCTAAAATAAAAACACAGGGTAATGAAATAAAAATGAGACATTGTCGCTTTCCCACCTATCTTGCTGAAAAGAGAGGAATTTAAGAACTGGCTGGTGGAGACTATTCAGGAGCTATTAGAGAAGATATAAATTTCTTCTGAAAATATAGGCAGGGAGTGGGATAAAATTAAGGTGGAGTTTAAAAACAGGGTGGAAATAAAAGAAAAGGGAGCTATGGTTGAGAAGTAACAATAATTATTTAGAGGGACTGACAAATGTTAAATTATTGCCGAATAGGGGGAATCTCACAGAACAAGAAAAGGATCAACTGCAGAATGCTAGGCAGAAAATAAGGGACTACCTCAATAATGCGCACAAGCTTAGAAAAGTTCATGATAAGCAACTGTTTTTTGATAATAACACTAGACCACAGAAACATTTAGCACAATGACTCAGGCAACAGAAAGTAGAAAGAGCTGTCGCCAAACTTAGGCAGCCTATAACAAAGAAGGTAACAAGAGATCCTGTAGAGGTATTACAAACATTTTGGAAATTTTATGACTCTCTCAATAAAGCAGAGAAATATGACAATCAAGAAAAGATACAAATAGAAATGTTTATGGAAGAATTAAATAAGCTAAAGTTAGAGGTAGATGAGGCTCAATTACTAACAGGTAGGATAGGAGGAGATGAGATAAAAATTGTGATGTACAACCAATCTACAGGAATCCCAGGAATTTAAGGCATATTCCTGTGGAAGTTTGGAACCTAGAAGGGAAAAAACTGATAAAGATCTGGAATGTTTTGTTTAACAATATCCAGCTTCAAACAGCCCCATTTCAATAATAAACCATGGTTATAAAGTGTTCATGTCTATAATAGCTAAAAGAATGGCAAATGTAATGCCAAAATTAATAGATATGCATCAGTGTGGTTTTGTGGAGGAGTGGCAAATATCTGACAACATTAACAGAACACTGATGATAGAGGGAAACATAATGTAATAAAATACCATTGTTGTTGGTGGGTTTTGATACAGAGAAAGCATTTGACAGAGTATGCTGGGACTTTATGAGCAGGGCAATGAAAACACTTGTTTCCTGAAAAAATATAAGGTTGATCAGGGCAATATATAAGGGATCGGAGGTGAAAATTAAAGTGGGTGGGGTCTTGTCTGATAATTTATGTTTGAGCAGAGGAACTAAGCAGCGGTGTCCTCTTTCCCCTTTATTATTTGCATTACATTTACAACCATTGGTAAAGAAAATAAGGGACTCAGAAATTCAAGGATATAATTGGTATGGTAGTCCAGAAAAGCTGGCTTTATTTGCAGATGATATTATTTCACACCTGACAAAAACAGAAAAAGACCTTACAGTGTTGTGGAACATTTTGAGACAGTTTCAGATATTTTCGGGATGTAAAATTAATGAAGCTAAAACAAAGGCAACAGCGGTAAATTACATACACATGCAAAACTCAAACAGAGGTCAGCACCATAAGATGAGACAAATATACATATTAATACAATAGGGCAAAAAACATAAATCTGACCGGTTTCAGCCCCAAGGCCTTCATCAGTGATACACTAATAACATTCAGAGAATACTTAAATAGTATTCTAAATACAATAATTAAGCAGATCAATCAGTACTTAAAGGCACAGTATAACCGGAGACATGCTCAATCAATATACAAACCACCACTCACAGATGGTCATTCAGGCCAGGGGAAAATAACCCCCCTAATTTAATAATCCAAACCCTCTCCTTATTTAATATACTGTCATCCCATTTTTCTAGATCTGTCCCCCCCAAATTTTATCAATAATAGTGAAATGAAATTTGGCTGTTTTGTGGTTTAAAGCATATTTATGTAGGGCATTGGTCAAACGCTGATTTCTCAAGTCACTAAGATGTTCTGACATTCTAATCCTGAGTGGCCTGGACGTCTGTCCCACATAAAAAGTGGAACAGGAACATGTGGCCAAATAGATCACCCAATCCGTACCACAATTACCAAAACATTTTATCTGATATACCCTACTAATATTCCTACTAGAAAATTCTTTAGTTTTAAGCATATGTGTACAGAATGAGCAGTGTCCACAGGGAAAACACCCAATCAATTTATCCCCAGTTAATGTGGTTTGTTGACCAAAACCAGATTTCATAAGTCCAATTTTAAAATTATTAAAGTGTGAGCCCAAATTCCGGCCCCTACGGTATGAAAATAAACACTCTGGAAGCAATATCCTACCTAACTCTTGGTTAGCCAAAAGAATGTTCCAATTGTTCTTAATAACATTCCTAGTGGCATATAAAAAGGTCTGCTAGCGTTACTTCCCCAGAATGTGTGCTACCAAGAGAAAACAGTTGGACGAGACTGCTCAGTGCCATACCATTAGTGCTTCTTGACATAGATAGTAAGATTTGGTTCCTCCTTGTTTGTTGCTGTACCAAACCACTGACACATTGTCTGTCTGTATCGCAATCGTTTCCAATGGGAAAGCATCTTGGAAGGCTTGCAATGGTAAGCAATGGTAAGAGCACTGCTCTGAACTCCAGAATGCTGATATGCAAATTGGTCTCTACAGGGGGACCACATGCCTTGGACAGTCTTTCCCAGGTAATGCCCCCTCCCCAGCTGGGAAGCATCTGTGGTCACTATGGCCTTGGGTTGAGATGGGACAAATAAACGTCCCTATAGGAGTTGTTCCGATTGGGTCCACCACATCAGATCTCTTTTGCACAAGTTGATGATTCATACTGGAGCAGATAGAGGAAGCTGAAGCATCAACCACTGAGAAGCCAATATCCATTGAAGAATCCTCAAGTGAAATCTGGCCAGCGGAATAAGGGGCATCACTGTTGCCATTACTCCTAGTGCTAGGCAAATGGGGAGTGTGGTACTGCAAAGTATTTTGTTGACTTGTGATTTTAAAGTTTGAACTCAGAAAAGAGGAAGAGGGGCCTTTGATGATCTTGTGTCGAGTAGCGCTCCTATGAACTTGATGGCTGAAGATGTGATTTTTTTAAATTTGTTATTCCTACCCACACACAAATCTGGATTACTTTTTCTCTTGCTATGATGAGTTGATGCCTGGTCAGGGCAGAGATGAGCCAGTTATCTAAGTAAGGAAACACCCGGAATCTATGCAATCTCAAGTGAGCTGCTACCACTGCCATACATCTGGTGAACACCCTGGAGGCTGTGCTGTGATCAAAGGGCACTGCCCTGAACTGTTAATGACTGGCTTCTAGCCAGCAGGTCAGGAATTTCCTGGATCCTCTGTTCATTTTTATATGATAGTATGCATCCTGGAGATCTATTGAGTACATCCAGTCATCCTTCTCCAGAAATGGAAGAATGGTCCTGAACTGTGACCATCTGGAATTCTGTCTTCTGAACAAAGTTGTTCAGAGTGCAGAGATCCAAAACTGGTCCCCAGTTTCCTGTTTTCTTTGGCACTAAAAAAATCTTGAGTAAGATCTGGATCCTTTCTGGTCTGGATAACTCCCTTATTTAGCAGCTTTTGTATTTGAATGGCTGCTAGATCCCTCTGACTGGGTGGATCATCAGAGATTTTCCTGGAATTTGGAGAAAGAGGGGAAAATGGAATTATATATCCTCTGGATATGATCTTCTGCACTCAAGTATCTTTTGTTATATCTAGCCAGGCTTTCTGGTGCAGAAACAAACGGCCCCCTGATTGCTGCCAGAGGGGAACAATAGGGTCTCTGTTCAGGAGGCTGGAAGAGTTTGCCAAAGAAAGATTCTCTGGACCCCTGATGTTGTGGACCTCCACCACCACACAAGGGTGGCATCTACCATTTGAACTTCCCTCTCTGCCTCTGGGGGAAGACCCTCCATGTGTCCTGGAAAGATCCTTGTGATTTCTTGAACTATGTCTTTCCAGCACCTCAATGATTCCTCGAAAAGGATCTTTGGGGGTGGAAAAATGTATGCCCATGACATAAAGGATTTTTCCATCCTTCTCACAACTGGGCAATGTATCTTTTATCTTGGGGCCAGAAATAGAGGTGATGTCAAAGGGAGCGCTGACACATACCTACTTAAAAGGCTCTGCAAAATCACACAAAAGCATTCAGTCGTGTCTCCTAATAGCTAAGCCTGAACCCACTGCCCTTCAGGTTCCTTCTGCCACATTAAAAATAAGTCTCATGGAGAATTTGGAAATCAATTGTAGGGTTGCCAGCTGAGAAGTGACAGAATCTTTCACCTCTTCAGACACTGTTCCTGTGAGGGTACCTGAAAGTTCCTTAATCAGATCCTTCTGAACTCTAGTAAAATGTGCCAAGTAGTTCAGAGACCTTAAGGCAAAGGTTGCTGAAGCATAGCCATGCTTCCCAAATCTGTCCATCACCCCCCCACTCCTTTTCAGAGGAATGTACAAAGGTACTTTCATCAGCAAGTTCTTTTCTAGTGCCCACCGCCACAACCATGGCATCAACAGGAGGATCTTTTGACCAAAACTGTTTAGACTCCGGGTGAGTCATAATCTTACCTGGCTTCCTGAGAATGGACTCAATAGTGTCAGGTTCCTACCATGCCTGCTGCGAGACCAACTCCAAGAGCTCATCAGCAGGTGGGTCCACCCTGGTAGCAGATGAGCCTGTACTAAAAGCCTCCAGTAGCACAGACTCCTCCAAAGCATTGATGGAATTCTAGCCACCCCTCTGTTTCAGGATCTCAAAGATGTCTCCAAATGAGACATCTTCAGGAGGTGACTGTAGGTACCCTTCGCCCTCATCAAAATCTGTGTCCTTGGTGACTGAAGGGAATCGATATGCTTTCTCTTGCATGTCCTCTTCTTAGGGACCTCCTCGGTGGGATACTCCGGGAAGGTATCAGAAGAGAAGAGGTACCCTGTTGGGAAGCCTAGCATTTTAGTATCGGCTGTCCTTATAAAGAGGATAGTTGAGACTCAAGGCACAGAGGAGGAACAGAAGTAGACATAGGATCCAAAGGGGTCTATATTATAATCTCAAAAGCCGACAATATCGAAGCTGATACTGTTGACCCGAAAATAGCGAAAGCGTACATTGAACGTGTAAATGGAAATCTCTGTAAGGGGAGATTTCCATTTACTGCAATGTAGTGCAGTCTCGGAGTTAGTATATTTAAGTAGTGGGGGTGTGGGGGCGCAGCACCCCTGCTTAAACCCATTAAGGTACTTTTTTCTTTTTTTGCTGTTTGTATAAGTCCGATGTTTGAAGACATCGACCATAAGGTGTTCGATGTTTTCAACCGTCAGGAGGAGGCATCGTCTGGGTCTGAGGTGCAGGCAGATCTCTCTCCAAAACCCTAAAGGCAGACCATCCTGGGTTCAGGAAAGAAAATGGGGAGATGGACAGTATGGCTTAAAGTAAACTTGGATACAACTTTAGGCATAAAAAAGGATTAGTTTTCAAAGAAACCCTGTCCCTATGGAATGTGAGATAGGGTTGACTCACCATAAGAGCTTGCAACTCAGATACTCTTCTTTTAGAGGTCAGAGCAATCAGTACAACTGTCTTCCAAGTTAAGAACCTCAAGTCAGCCTGATAAGCTGGTTCAAATGAAGCAAATGTTAGCTTCTCTAACACAAAATCATGATCCCAAGGAAAGGTCACCGGTTAACTTGGAGGCCTTTTGTACAAAATCCTTTTCAAAAACATTTGGAAATGAGACTGCACTGAAAGAGGAGGATTCATGGGAAGACATGCTGACATGGCCAATAAATGAATATTGATAGGAGTAAGACGGGCCAAAGGATAGTAACTCTCACAAATATTGTAAAAAACAGAGAAACACTAGCTCTGAATGGGTGCTGGTTATGTTGTTGGCAACGACTAGAAAATCTTTTCCATTTGCTAATATATGAGTTTTTATTAGCAGGCTTTTTGCCTCCTTCAGTAGCTGCTGCACAATCTTAGTAAAGAGGTGACTAAAAGGAATTAAGGATTTATCCAGGCAGTCAACTGAAGTTGATAGATGTTGGAGTGAGAAGATCCATTCTGTGAGAAAGCTTGTGTTAACCGCCCCTGGCAATTTCCACAAGAAGGAAGAACCACTAATGCCTGGGCCAGAAGGGAGTCACCAGCATGATCTTGCAGGATTTCCTTGTGAATCTTCAGAAGTACCTTGGATATCAGTGGAAAGGACAAAAGCACACATGAACATTCTTGTCCAAAGAAAGGAAAAGGCATCTGTTTCCAGGCCTTCTTGCATGCAGTCCTGGAGCAAAATTTTCCCAGCTGATTGTTGAGATGAGGCAAAGACATCTACTTGAGAAACTCCCGAGAGATGGATCAAATCTTGGAAGACCTCCTGATCTACTTTCTATTTATGAGGGTCTGCCTTTGTCCTGATCAACTTGTCACACAGTTTTGCTGTGATGGGATGTAGAATTCCTGTACAGTGAGATTATGCTGTAAAGTTATATCCCAAACTAGCATGTTTAGTCTACAAAAAGGGTAACACCTGGCTCCCCCTTGGTTGTTGACAAACCATGACTGTGGTATTATACGTAACAGCTTGAAGAGGTCCGGGGGGCCAAAGATAGTTCAGAGTGTTGATGGCCTTGACTACAGCAAGCATCTTTTTTTTTTATATTTACATTTGCATCTGACCTTGGTGTCCCAGAGATGTTGCCCTTTTATCCCTCCTAACTCTGCTCCCCAAGCAAAGTCTGAAGCATCTGTGGTGAATGACTGCTTTGAAGCAGGAGCAGAAAACGGGAGATTTGGACTTAGGATATTTCCTCTCTCTACCAAGTTACTCCTCTTCTGATAAATCCTGGGTCTATATTATATCATCGAACGCTTAAAAAAGTGAATGATGAATAATCGACCCCATGTAAGTGAAAGCTTACAATCTCAAAAGCTCAGAACAGCGATTTTTTTCCAAGGGAATGCTGTTCCAAAAAAAAAAAAAAAAAATTGAAAGAATACATAGAGTGGGGGGCTTTGCCCCCCACCCCCCTACTTAAATATACCAACTCCGAGATCGCACTACAGTGCCAAAAACAGCAAAGTAACAGAAGCAGTCAAGCAAATTCTTTCCCTGGGAAAGAATTCACTTAAAAGCCGCTTTGCTATTTTGCCTTTTCGTTGATTTAAGTTTAACCAAGACGCATTCGATAGAATGTGTCTTTGGTCATCTAATAGCAGGGGCGGCTCGTGCTATAGGACTGCAGGATTGCAGCCCTCCCACCTAGAAAAACAAAAGAAAAATCTGGGAAACTAGAAAACAAAAAACAAAATAACGAGTCCCGACTCCTCTGCGCATGCGCAAACACATTGGGGAACTCAGGCTGCCTTTATCAGCAGTCCGGATACAGACAAAGAGATACCCAGCAATCTATGCAGTGATGACCGCACAGAACAGAGGAGCTCCGGACTGCTTCAGCTGCAGGCAGAACCAATGAGGACTGAGGGGTGAGCTGTCGCGGGGATTTCACTGCTTCACGGGCTTCGTTCGTGAAATGGTCATATGTAGGTTATACTGCTGGATACATTTTTTACAGCAGGTAGGCGAGGGCTTCATGACATGGATTACACTGCTGACAAAGGTAGGTGTGTGTGTGTGTGTGTGTGTGTGTGTGATGCCCCAGTTGCTATATACTGGTGGCTACAGAGAACAAATGGTGGTGGGTAGAGATACTCAGGCTTGAACCCTGTACCTTGAATGCAGGTGGCAAGGACCTGAATTCCCTATCCACCACCATTTCTAAAAAACATTTTGCAGATTTTTGCCTCATATTTGTTCTGTTCATCATAAAATATGTGGTTCTGTATCTACATTTTTCCTTGCAAAGTCTGTATTGCAGTGGTGCACTGGTAGCATTGCTGCCTGACAGCTACAAGTTCTCTGGTTTGATTCTTGGCTGAGGTGCCTTCTGTGTGAAGTCTGCATGTCCTCCCATCTTACAAAGATGTGTTGGAGTTTCTCCCTGCTCTGCTGAAAATTGTCTTTTATTCCAAGTCAAGACTAGTTTCCTGGTTAAATGTTTAAAAATAACAGGCATTTGAATTTCAGACTTCATATTCTTCAGAAAGTACATGGTAACACAAAACTGTTTATTCTAGAAATTGTCTAAGTTTATAACATGGATATTTGAAATTTGTCCCTATTTTTGGGACTGTATTCCCCCATTATTGGCTTTGTCCATGTATTTTGTGCTAAGGTTGAGTGCTATGTGTGGTGAGAACTGAATTCACTGAATGTTTGGGGGCTGTATTCCCCCCCATTACTGGCTTTGGCCACATGTTTTTTGCCAAGAGGTTTTGAGCTATGGTGAGAACTGAATTCACTGAATATGTTTGGGGGCTGTATTCCCCCATTATTGGCTTTGTTCAGGTGTTTTGTGCCAAGAGGTTGACAGCTATGGTAAGAACTGAATTCACTAAATGGTAGCCCTTTAAGTTTGTCTTCCTCTCTTTCACAAAACATCTGATTTGGCATAGTGGTATGTTTCTCTGACTGTTTTGCACAGGGTCCCCTGGGTTAAAGAAGTGGCAGTGAAATGTATGGTGGTAACACAGCTTTTTATTCTAGCAACTTTCCAACATTATACAAGAAATGTTTAAAATGTGTCCCTGGTTTTTGGGCTTTTGTCCCCCCCCCCAATAAATTTCGGCTTTTTCCAGATTTCTTGTGCTGCAAAGTTCAGAGATACAACTGCGTGTCGAGTAGATTTTACAAGGAGCTGAGAGCTGCAGGGGAACAAAACTTTAGTGCTGCTTATTCTGAGTCTGCTTGCATTCTTAATAGCACAACAGGTAGTGTACTTGCTTTTGATGCAGAAGGCTGTGGGTTCTACTCCCACAGTAGATAGATGCATTGCTGATACTGTACTGCATTGTAAAGGGGGTGGATGCTGCAGTCCTTTTTGGCGAAGATAACTAGAGTAGTAACTATGAACCTATTATCAGTTTGCCATAAAGTCCCTATTGTGATATTACTAGCTTATCATTTTTTTAATGCATGCAACATAGGCAATTTATTCCTCAAGGGCAACAGGCACTTTATTTGTAAATGAATAAACAATGACATATAAAGTTGTTTGCTAGCAGCAACCTCTTCATTGTTACAGATTTCTTTAATGTGGAATTATTTAGATGACTTTTACTACTTCAGAGATTGTGCATATTTACTGATACTGGTGGACTGTAGATGGTTGAGTAGACTTTTATGATGGAAATATTCTGAATTGGGTAGTTTTGTCATTGGTGCATGCATTTTATTTCATTGTTTACTGGAAAAATGTTCAAAACAATAAATTTAAAATGCCCTCTAACAACTGTACTGTATTGTACAAGGGATATAATTTAATACAATCGGGAGGGTGTATCAAAGAGCATGTGTATGTTTCGTGTTCAAGGGGCCTATGATTTGAAAACAGCCCAAAGTTAATCTTTATCTGCCACTGGCAAAATGTATTTTCTTTGAATGTGGGTTTCAATGCTGTTTCAATGCATGTGAGTTTCAAGGGCAGAGAAGTTTTAATGCTAAGTCTGTTTTCATTGTGAGACTGCATTGCTTTGTTTAGCAGATATCTATTGGGGTTTGTGCTGTAAAAATGCAAAATAAAACTTTCAAATGAAATTCAAGTCACCGCAGAAGTAAAGCAGTATGCACATTACAGTGTTTATGGTAAATGGGGCAAAATAACCATGGAATGGGACTCTGGAATGGTTTCAGGGGGGAGGCTCCAATCGACCATGATCTTGAGAGGGGAAGGGCAGCAAACTCAGACAGCTCCGGTTGAACTATACCTCTCAGCTGTCCATATTTTTGCAGAATGAATAGATATTTGCTTCTTATTTTTGGTTTGTTCCTCATAAAATGTGTGGTTTTCTGGCTAATCATTTAGGAATGAAGTCACTAAATGACAGACATTGAGTTTTACGTCATAACCTTCAGAAAAATGCATGCTAAAGCAAGACCTGTTATTCTATCAACTGTCTTAAGTTTATACAAGAGCAATTTTTAGTAGTGTTTGTATGTTCCCCCAATATATTTGGCCTTGTCCAGATTTCCTGCATTAACAGGTTGAGAGGTACGCGCAAATAAATTGCTTTATAGAATTAGGCATATACAAAACCTCTCAACTCTCCTCGATTTTGGCTCAAAATGTTGCTCTTCCCCAATAATCCCTTTGCAAAATGGCAATTTTGGAAGAAAACATGGAGGGTTTACAATTAATAAATAACTGTAATAATCAGTTATAGATTACTTTTATTTCAGAAATGCATATAGATTCTTTTATTTTGTCAGCTGCTCAAATTAGCAGTACTAATATTAAAAAGTGTCCCTTCTTTGACAGGTTCCCAGCTGCTATTTTAAATTTTTGCATCGTATTTTTGGTCCATTTTTCATAAAATTGTGTTTTTTTGGCAAATTAGTGGCAAATCATTAAAGATTGATGTTAGAAAATAATGAAAGACATTTGAGTTTCAGATTTTGTACCTTCAGAAAATCCATACTAATGCAAGACCTACTATTCTATTGTCTTTCCAAGTTTATAAGAGCAATATTTAATAATTCTCCTTATTTTTGGGCCTTTGTCCCACTTCTATGTATGGCTTTGTCCAGATTTCTTGGTCTGAGGTTGAGAGGTATGACAAATGTGTCAGGGCCATCGCAGTCAGCCAGAGACATTTCAAATTGTGACAAACTTGTTGCACCCCACTCCCCCATGTAGTGACTCTGGATATGACCAAGCAAGGCAAGGAGCAGTTATGCAGTGTAAATGTGCAGACTACCCCCCCATCCAAGGTAAACAGAAGTACTACAGTGGCTTTTCATCTGTCAATGATTTTGCAGAATGTTCTGGTTTCTGTCATATTTTTATACTGTTGATTTATGCTTATTATTACTCAGAAAGTGCCTTTTGCTCTGTGTTTAAGTAGCAGTGCTTTAATGACCATCAGGTAAGCTTGTCTGATATTGTAAGATGCTAGTAAGGTTTAATAAACAGTATTGCCAACACTGAAAGCCTTTCTGTTGTTGTCATGCAGAGAATACTTACATAACTAGATAACGTATAAGCCTTGGGTATTGAAATGCATATGACAGTATTTGTAATAAAGGACAGGATTACATTATGTTAAGCTCATTACAGGCTTTACCTGCAAACTAAACAGAATGCCAAACTATCATGTGTGGTCCATATCCTGTGCAGTAATCCTTTAAGCAATATATGTTGAGCTTGTTTCTTATTTGCTTTTCATTTTTTACTTTGATCATGTTTTCCCCATGAAACAAGTAGATAGTTGTTGTCAGGCAGCAGGTCTTTTTTGGATAAGAAACATTTTTACAAGTGGGGGTATCACAATGATTGCTACTTTCAGCATGTTACTTGGTACTTTAATAAAGCTGAATATAAACTATAATTAGAATTGGAGTGCAAGAAGAAGTGATTTGAGTTAAGTGCTGCTTGTTTTTCTTATACTTGATTTTGACTGGCATTCCAGTAATGTATTTAAAAAGTAATTTATTTTTTCATGTCTCACATCCTTTTTGTTCCCATCTAGATATTAAGTAAGCTGTCATGCAGCCAATGGACCAAAATATTTTTTTTTCTTCTACACTTCATTTTGTCTTGATTGGACTCTCATAATGATGGTTTGGCACCCAGGGCAGCATATTTAATTATAGTTTTTGTGGTTTTGAGCATAGCTCCTCCCCTTTCTAGTTGGTCACACCCATTCCCATTGATCCCACCCATTCAGCTGTCTCCTGCAGCCCCCCATTTGATTTGAAGTCACCAGCCGCCACTGTCTAATAGGAACCCCAAATCCTATACCTGGGATTTGTAAAGAAAAAGGGTATTAGTACTGGGTCCAAAGAGACTGCAGATACCGTTTCATGAGAATCATATATGCCATGAGACCCAAAATCCTGAGGTACTCCCTTGCAGAGACCGAAGAATGAGTGGAAAACCCTACAAACAGATCTAGATGTAGATCTATTTTTTTTCCTGTAGAAGAAAAGTTGTTTGAACTGAGGTATCTAACAGGCACCCCAGAAACACAATGTTGTGTGATGGAGTCAAAAAAGACTTTTGAATGTTCTCTTGGAATCCTAGCTAGTGTCAGAGATCTCTCACCCAAGTGAGAAATTCCTGACACTGAAAAAGATAACAAAGACAAGCAAGTTGTCAAAATATGGAAAATGTGGATATCCTGTAACCTGTACTGAGCTATAACTGGACACTTTGTGAATACTCCTGGTGCAGTGGATAATCCAGAGGGTAATGCAGAGAACTAATAATGTAATCCAGACACACAAAATTTTAAGAAACCTGAAATCTGAATGAATAGGAATGTGATGATAAACACCAGAAAGCAAATGAGGAAGAAATGGTAACACGTGAAATTATAGCATTTTGAACTTGGGCACTGTCACAAATTGCTTTAGGATCCAGAACTAATCTTGAAGCATTTTCTTTCTTTTTGGCAGCAAAAACATCCTGGGATAAAAACCTTTTCCAATCTAGGAGAAATTGGCTGTATTACTCCTTGAGACAACATATGTTGAAGGAGGGGAAAAGAGAGGAATCTGGCCTGCTGGATGATGAATTACTCCCTGAAAAGGAGGAATTTCCTCCCCCTGCCATATTAAACCTTGATGAATGATATTTACAACCCATTTTTGTTGAAAGCATCTACTGACAAAGAGAAGTGGAGATTCAGGTTTATTGGAAAGGAAAAGGGTTTGCCAGGGTGGGGGTGGGGGTCAAGGTCTTTTAAACAGTCATTCTGATGTCTCAAACTTTTGTCAACCAGCATTTTGCAGAGGCAGTTTATTTTGTTTCTTGCCAAAACTGGACTAGGGGTTAAAGAATCCCTTGGAAAATTGGGAAAAGGAGGGCTGAATATCTGAGAAATTCCCTGAATCAGCTTACCTCTCTTATCACACTTTTTGATAACTGCTGCAGTAGAGGGACCAAAAACTTAATCTCTATCCAAAGGGGAAATTCATCTCTTATTTTTCACATCATCTGGGAGGCACTAAGAATGCAGTCAGGCAAACCCTCAAAACAGTACTAGTGGCCAGAGCCCTGGAAGAACTATCCACATACTTATACGCACACTTTAAACAATGAAGTGCGACCTGTGAGACTGCAGAAACGTAATCGTTTAATGCAGATTTCTCCTCACACAAAACTGCAGACAAAACACTTCTCATACCTTCAAAATTAGAATAAACTAAGAGTCTGAGAAATCAAAGTTTTGAAAATCAAAGTTGCAGAAGCATACACCTTTTCCCCATACTTCTTATTTTCCCATCCTTGTCAGAACGTGTAAGAATGGTGTTAACTAAATGTTCAGCAGCAGGATTAAAGGAACACTACGGGAAAATAATTCAAAAATATATATTTTTTCATTTTTCCTTAAGTCTGTCTCTTTGCAAACCTGTATGTACCACAATGAAGTAGTAAGTACTAATTTTATTCTGTTTGTACCCCTGACTGCCCTCCTGGGGGCAGACATCCTGATGAGAATTAGTTCTGTTCTAAAAGAAAATCTAGCCCATAATACACTGCAAGTCCACTGTATTTGAGATTTTAGTGCCCATAGCTGTACTGTTACAGTACTGTTCCATTCACTTAGAATGGAAGAACTGAGCTGACAATCTGTTTTTCAGAGGCCTCAGTAAGAGTATAATTCACTGTCATGCAGTGCTTCTTACAAATGTTTTTCATGCTGATGTGTTACACATTCTGTGAAAAAAGCTTCTATAAATAGTGTCTCTTTGCTGAGATTTCAGCCTTTCTTTAGGCATTTAACTTTGATATGCCTCAGTTTCTTCTACAGTTACTCCTCCCATATACCAACCCCCTGCTAGCAAGAGTATCACATTTCCTGTCCTGCAAGGTTCAGCTATTTAGTCAGCTTTGCATGACAATACACATCAAACAGATTTGCTTGCTGTCTGCCTGGTGTGCCAGTTAAAAGTGTTCCCTCATCTCTTACTCCTATCATGTTAGCACTTTTACAGTAAATCTTGTTACAAAATGCTTTCAATCATTCATATAAAGGAGTTTATGTAATCCTTTATAAATGC